>NC_050579.1:234350028-234950028 GCF_011100635.1 Trichosurus vulpecula | reverse complement strand
CGTTCAAGGGGGGTGGAAATGATGATAGTGTTCTGTTTACTTATTTTGTGTTATCCTTGCTGTGTTGTTTTATTGTTATGATATTATTGATCCTATGTAATGGATACAAGGATTTAGGGGTGGACATTTGAATTATTAATAATTATTTTGGGGATGATTGATTGAAAAGATTATCTTGCTGGGATCTAGGGGTGGATCACATTTGAATCGTTAACCAATGTTTGGGAATGTCACTGAATGATATGTTTTGCTTTATAATGAATGATATGTTTGTAGCCAGAATGGCCTTTGTTTTCTTTGAATGACTCAGCTTACCTCATTGAGCCTCTGGACACTGTGGCTTGCTCTTCCGGGGCAGGAGGCCCGGGGAGCATGCCGGGAAGCAGACAACTTCCTGTGTGATGAGTCATGGGGCTGGCTGAGGGGAGGTGTTAACCTCTACCCTAGGGGGAGGGGCCAACTCAAGAACCAATCAGCCCTGGTCATTCAGGCGGAGCTTGATGATGTCAAAAACTCTATAAGAGGGGAGAGGACAGCTTGAAGATCCTCTCTCTTCCTTTTCCGGTTGGAGCCAGCGACAGTTACAACGACAGTTACAGAGGCAGTTACGACAGTTACGTCAGTTACAGCCACAGCGACAGACACAGCTGAAGCAGGAGCTGCCAGTAGCAGAGCTAACCTACGGGAGAAAGCTGAACAAAGACTTCAGGCCATTACAGCGACAGTTACAGCGACAGTTGGAGCCAGAGGCAGTTACAGAGGCAGTTACGACAGTTACGTCAGTTTCAGACACAGACACAGCTGAGGCAGGAGCTGCCAGTAGCAGAGCTGATCTACGGGAGGAAGCTGAACAAAGACTTCAGGCCAGTGGGTAATCTTATTACCATCGAGGGGGAAGCATGATTTTGCTTTACGCAATCATGCTTCTCTGTAGCCTCCTGGTTACTCTTGCAAGGCGTACTTATTGGGCCTGGAAGATTTTGATCAACATATCAAAATGGGGCTTCTGGTTCATGGGTTGGTTACTGTGGAGCCTAAATAAATGTTTTGATTCTTCTGCCTTCTACTTTGAGAGTTTCTTATATCCGGCGGTTCCGAACCTTTCAGACATGTTTATGATCCTCTTTGAGATTATAAACTCTGCCCTCCTGATACATTTGGCGTCACGAACAGGATCGCTAGGTATAAGATCTCTATTTAGAAGCAGAACAATTTCAGAGGAAGAGATGAATATCCCAGGATGGGAGGATCCATTTTATTCCTCCCTAGCAAAAGAATTGGCTAAAAAAAGCTGGACCCTGTGAAAACTGGGAACCAAGGCTACGGAGAGGAGATCCTAGGGATTTGGAAAAGTGTTTACGAGAAGTTGGGATTCAGTCAGGGGCATCACTATCTAGGCAAAGCTGGATAGTGTTATCAGCCTACCGGCTAATATACGAAAGATTGAGATTAAGTGAAAGACATGGGGGCACTCCTACCCCACAGGAAGAAGAGGAATCTCAGATAGCAGGAGACCAAACTGACTCAAATGAGAACTTTTCTATTAATGTGGCTAAGAGCAACAGGAGACCAAAAAAGCCCAGAGTGCATTTCAACCCAGCCCAGAAAGAGCCTGATTGCCTGCTTCGTCCTAGCCATGGTGGCAGAGGAAGTGAGTGGGGAGAGAATGAGACAATGTTAGGGGCTGAGGCACAAAACACTACTGGGGTTCAGGATGTGCCTCACACAGAGAATAGGAGATGGTTAAATGATCAGACAAGGGCTCGACCCATACAAAGGAGGAAGACAGAAACCCGAGGTGAAGATTCAGTTACAAGGGAAATTCAGGAAGATTTCTCACCGCAAGAGGTCACAGATATTTTGAGTAGATTCAGCCAAAGAATAGGAGAACCATTGATATCTTGGATGGTAAGACTCAGTGATCAAGGGGCCGGTGGAATATCAGTAGATGGGACAGACTGCATGAGATTCATAGGTATCAGCCATGATCCTCTAGTTCAACAAGCTTTTAGGGAACATCATCAGCAAGGAGATGGTGATAGCAGGACTACTCTGTTGGCATTAGCCGCTGTGGGATGCAATAAGAGATATGCTACTGATTCTATGTGGCCCACTGAGCACAGACCCTGGTATTCACTTAGAGATTGTATCATGAGACTAAAGGAGGAGGTAATGAAGACTGCCATTATGACAGGAACTGCAGACAAATATTACAATGATTCAATGGAACTGCCTCATAGGAATTTAATAATTAGGACAGCTCCCCCTGCTTATAAACAACTAATTTTGAATTTATTACTTGGAGAAGTAGGGAGCCGTCTTACAACAGTGATAAATAAGATTTTACAGTTATATGACTTAGGTGACTGGGGAAGGGATAGATCTCCTCGAGAGAGAAGGGTGAATAACCAGCAAACTTGGCGCCAAAGGAGAGTAACAAGGAAAGAAATGTTTACTACTTTATTGAGAGCAGGGGTAGGTTTTGAAATGATAGATGGAATTCCAACCAATGAATTATATAGAATGTACAGAGATAAAGGCCTTGATAACAGGAGAGATAGGGAAATCAGAACTGCTCCTGCAAATGCTACAGATGTTGAACCTTCATACCCAAGTGAATCACATGAAAGGGAATACTAGGGAACAGGCCAGGCCCCAGCCCAAATTAAGGAAATACACAGGCTGGATTGTAGACCTCACATTAACTTGACCATATATTGGAAAAATGGGTCAAGTACGGTAACTGAGGCATTAATAGATACTGGGGCCGAGGCCACCCTTATTTATGGAAATCCAGACAAGTTCAGCCATGGAACTCCTATTACCATCACAGGACTAGGAGGGACTGAAATATCAGCCAGACAAGTTAAATTGATGATGAAAATTGGACAGTTGCCCAAGAAAGAATATAGTGTGGTTATTGTGCCTATTCCTGAATACATCATTGGAATAGACATTTTGAAGGGTATGACCTTAAATTTACCTGAAGGGAAATACCAATTTGCTGTGAGGAAAATAGGCATTAATGCAGTCTTAGTGGGGAAAATCAAGATGGATCCAATCACTTTGCCCGAACCTTCTAAAATAATTACTTTGAGGCAATATCGTGTGCCAGGTGGGCAAGATGAAATTGCCAACACTATAAGAGAATGTGTTGAGGCAGGAGTGTTAGTCCCTACAACTACTCAATGGAACAACCCTGTCTGGCCAGTCCGAAAGTCAGATGGAACATGGAGGATGACAGTAGATTATAGACAGCTGAACAAAGTGACTCCTCCCTTGTATGCTGCTGTCCCAGACTCGGTTACTTTAATAGAGAGAATACAAAAACATGAAGGGACTTGGTATGCAGTTATTGATTTGGCCAATGCCTTCTTTACAATCCCAATAGACCCCAAGCAATGGAATCAGTTTGCTTTTACTTGGCAAGGCCGACAGTATACATTTACACGCCTGCCGCAAGGATATATTCATAGCCCAACTATTTGCCACAGGATTATAGCTGAACATTTGGATGAATTAAAGTTACCTGGTGTACAGCTTACACATTACATAGATGACATCATGATACAGGGAAAGAATATAAAGGAGGTGGAGGAGAGTTTAGCATTATTAATTGACCATATGAAAAGCAAAGGATGGGAAATCAACCCCGCAAAGGTTCAAGGGCCAGCTCAAACTGTAAAATTCTTGGGGATACAGTGGAATAGAGGACTGCGAGAAATTCTCCCACAAGCTCGACAAAAAATCCAGGATTTTCCCACCCCTACCAATAAGAAAGAGGCCCAAAAGTTCATAGGGCTGTTTGGTTATTGGAGACACCACATCCCACATTTGGGACAGATTTTAAAACCCTTGTATAAAGTCACCAGAAAGAAATATGAATTTGACTGGGGACTTGAACAAAGTAGAGCTTTTGAGGAAGCAAAGGCTGCTATTCAATTAGCTCTAGACTTATGGCCTATGCAAAATGGGCCAGTGGAGTTACAAGTGACTGTACAAGATGACTATGCAAATTGGAGTCTGTGGCAAAAACAACAAAGCCGAAGTGTACCTTTAGGCTTTTGGTCAAGGAAACTGCCCTCATCTGGAGTGCAATATACACCTTTTGAGAAGCAGCTGTTAGCTGCATATTGGGCTTTAGTAGAAACTGAGCAACTAACTCTGGGTCATGAAGTGGTATTAAGGCCTGGAATTCCAATTATGACTTGGGTAATGAGTACCCCAGCTTCTCACAGAATTGGACATGCACAAGAGGCAAGCATAATCAAATGGAAGTGGTATATTCAGAATAGGTCCAGAGCAGGCAAAACTGGAGTTTCTGCTCTACATGAATCTGTGGCGAACATTGATACTGAGAGCAATGAAAAGCCCCTTGAATCTAAGCAACAGATGGTACCATCCTTAGTGAAATGGAATAATGGATATGACGGACTAAATGAAGAACAGAAGAAACATGCTTGGTTTACTGATGGGACAGCAAAATATTTAGGACAGAAGAGACATTGGAAAGCAGTAGCCTATAACCCCTGTACAAGGAGAACTCTGGAAAGTTCTGGGATAGGTGGAAGTAGCCAATATGCTGAACTGATGGCAGTGCATCAGGCCATCAGAGCAGAGAAAGGAGGACAGTGTCATATATTTACTGACTCGTGGGCGGTAGCTAATGGATTAGCTACGTGGATGCCTATATGGAGGAATCAGAATTGGGAGATTCATGGCAAACAAGTTTGGGGTAAAGAGTTATGGGAAAATATATGGGACATGTCTTTGGTTACAGATCTGTCAGTTTTTCATGTTGATGCTCATGCAACCCTGACCACACCAGAACGTGAGTACAATGCACATGTGGATCGACTAGCAAAGATTGCTACTGAATGTATTGTCCCTACTCCGACTCCAACTGATGACCCAGCCTTAGCAAGATGGGTCCACCAGACTGCTGGCCATTTAGGGGTCCAGGCCACCCATCGATGGGCACAGGATCGAGGTATCAGTATTTCTCATGCGTTGTTAAAACAAATAACAGAGGAGTGTTGTATATGCCAATTAGAAAAAGAACGAACTCTTCCTAGGATAGTTACTGGAGAAATAGCAAGGGGAAAAGTTCCAGCCCAAATTTGGCAGATAGATTATATTGGCCCACTACCCAGGATAAAGGATGTAAATATGTATGTACGTGTGTTGACACCTATTCAGGTGTACTAGTGGCTTGTCCTTATAAAGACGCAACTCAGAAAAACACCTGTAAAACTCTAGATATTGTAAGTTTATATTATGGAACCCCAATGCAGATTCAAAGTGACAATGGGTCACATTTCAAGGGCAAAGAAGTGAAAAGATATTGTGTGTTGAATAATATAGAATGGATATATCATATTCCATATTACCCACAAGCATCTGGGCTAATTGAAAGAATGAATGGATTGTTGAAAGAACAGCTGAGAAAATTAAGCTCAAATAATTCATATCGACATTGGAAGGATAATTTGTCTATTGCCTTACGTAATTTGAATAATAGACCCTTAGGGGGGAGTACACCTCTAGCCAGAATGATGACCCCAAATCTGCAGATCAGAGAACAGCAAACATGTGAGATCCAAAACATTGAATTTTGGACTGTGAGGGAAGATGTCCCACTACCAAGTCCAGGAACACCTGGTTCAGCAGGATATGATTTACATTGCATAGAGAATTTTAGGTTAAATAGGAAAGAGATAAGAAAAACCCCTACTGGAGTATGTATGAGAATCCCCAAGAATCATCTTGGACGGATATTACCTAAACCAGGATTAGCGGCTCAAGGAATACATGTATTGGCTGGAGTGATAGATTCTAATTATCAAAAAGAAATTGTTGTGACACTCCAGAATATGGGTAAAAACCTGTACAATTTTGTAGAAATGATAGGATGGTTCAAGTCATTATTATCCCCTGTGAAAAAATACCCTTTGTGAAAACTGACCCTCCTCCCAAAATAACTACTAGAGGGGCAAAAGGGTCTTGCTCCATTGATAGAATAAAGTCAGGAGCTAAGGTATGGGTAAAACGGAAGCCAGATGATATTCCAAAGGCTGCAGAAGTTATAGCCCATGGGAAGGACAACACTGTAACAGTTGTTTATTCAGGGGAAAATAATTACCAATCGTACCCCTGAACCATATATTTTACCGTGAATAGGTTATAATAATAGATTCACAGACTATTCTTTTTGTCCTTTGTTTTGGCTAACCTTGTTGCTAGTTTTGTTTCCTTCAGGCTTAAGCACCCTGCACTTTCCGGTGACTGCCTAAGCATGTAGCATTCTTGGAATTCCTGCCAGCTCGTTAAAGAAATGACCTCTGGAATGGGACTTTTTGGGGGCAGGGCCATCTCTACATCCAATTTCAGCATGAAGAAGCTATGGAAAATGAGACCTTCACCCCTCACCCCAAGATTTTAAGCCCCAATCGTTCAAGGGGGGTGGAAATGATGATAGTGTTCTGTTTACTTATTTTGTGTTATCCTTGCTGTGTTGTTTTATTGTTATGATATTATTGATCCTATGTAATGGATACAAGGATTTAGGGGTGGACATTTGAATTATTAATAATTATTTTGGGGATGATTGATTGAAGAGATTATTTTGCTGGGATCTAGGGGTGGATCGCATTTGAATCGTTAACCAATGTTTGGGAATGTCACCAAATGATATGTTTTGCTTTATAATGAATGATATGTTTTAGTTTCCTTTGTAATTGGATCACAATGTATGTTCTAGGATACATGGCTGATTAGATTATGTATCCTATAACAAGGGGTGGAGAGTGTAGCCAGAATGGCCTTTGTTTTCTTTGAATGACTCAGCTTACCTCATTGAGCCTCTGGACACTGTGGCTTGCTCTTCCGGGGCAGGAGGCCCGGGGAGCATGCCGGGAAGCAGACAACTTCCTGTGTGATGAGTCATGGGGCTGGCTGAGGGGAGGTGTTAACCTCTACCCTAGGGGGAGGGGCCAACTCAAGAACCAATCAGCCCTGGTCATTCAGGCGGAGCTTGATGATGTCAAAAACTCTATAAGAGGGGAGAGGACAGCTTGAAGATCCTCTCTCTTCCTTTTCCGGTTGGAGCCAGCGACAGTTACAACGACAGTTACAGAGGCAGTTACGACAGTTACGTCAGTTACAGCCACAGCGACAGACACAGCTGAAGCAGGAGCTGCCAGTAGCAGAGCTAACCTACGGGAGAAAGCTGAACAAAGACTTCAGGCCATTACAGCGACAGTTACAGCGACAGTTGGAGCCAGAGGCAGTTACAGAGGCAGTTACGACAGTTACGTCAGTTTCAGACACAGACACAGCTGAGGCAGGAGCTGCCAGTAGCAGAGCTGATCTACGGGAGGAAGCTGAACAAAGACTTCAGGCCAGTGGGTAATCTTATTACCATCGAGGGGGAAGCATGATTTTGCTTTACGCAATCATGCTTCTCTGTAGCCTCCTGGTTACTCTTGCAAGGCGTACTTATTGGGCCTGGAAGATTTTGATCAACATATCAAAATGGGGCTTCTGGTTCATGGGTTGGTTACTGTGGAGCCTAAATAAATGTTTTGATTCTTCTGCCTTCTACTTTGAGAGTTTCTTATATCCGGCGGTTCCGAACCTTTCAGACATGTTTATGATCCTCTTTGAGATTATAAACTCTGCCCTCCTGATACAATGTTTTAGTTTCCTTTGTAATTGGATCACAATGTATGTTCTAGGATACATGGCTGATTAGATTATGTATCCTATAACAAGGGGTGGAGTGTAGCCATAATGGCTTTTGTTTTCTTTGAATGGCTCAGCTTGCCTCATTGAGCCTCTGGACACTGTGGCTTGCTCTTCCGGGGCAGGAGGCCCGGGGAGCATGCCGGGAAGCAGACAGCTTCCTGTGTGAGGAGTCATGGGGCTGGCTGAGGGGAGGTGTTAGCTCCAGAACCTGGTCTACCCTAGGGGGAGGAGCCAACTCAGGAACCAATCGGCCCTGGTCATTTGGGCGGAGCTTGATGATGTCAGAGACCCTATAAGAGGGGAGAGGACAGCTCGGAGAGCTCTCTTTCTCTCTCTTTTCCTTTTCCGGTTGGAGCCAGCGACAGTTACGACAGTTACGTCAGTTACAGCGACCGTTACATCGTCAGTTTCAGTTGCAGCTTCAGTTACAGACACAGACACAGCTGAGGCAGGAGCTGCCAGTAGCAGAGCTGATCTACGGGAGGAAGCTGAACAAAGACTTCAGGCCAGTGGGTAATCTTATTACCATCGAGGGGGAAGCATGATTTTGCTTTACGCAATCATGCTTCTCTGTAGCCTCCTGGTTACTCTTGCAAGGCGTACTTATTGGGCCTGGAAGATTTTGATCAACATATCAAAATGGGGCTTCTGGTTCATGGGTTGGTTACTGTGGAGCCTAAATAAATGTTTTGATTCTTCTGCCTTCTACTTTGAGAGTTTCTTATATCCGGCGGTTCCGAACCTTTCAGACATGTTTATGATCCTTTTTGAGATTATAAACTCGGTCCTCCTGATACACTAGGCCAAATTGAAAAAGAGGAAAAAGAAGCCAAATGGAAATAAAGATCACTGAAGAAAACAATTCCTTAAAAATTAGAACTGGGCAAGTGGAAGCTAATGAATTAACGAGACAACAAGAGAATCAAACAATAAAAAAAAAATGAAAAAATAGAGGAAAATGTGAAATTTCTCACTGGGAAAAAAACTGACCTGGAAAATAGATTGAGGAGAAATAATTTAAGAATTATTAGACTGCCTGAAATCTATGGTCAAAAAAAGAGCCTAGGCATCATAGTTCAAGAAATTATTGAGAAAAACTCTCCCAATATCCTAAAATTAGAGGGTAAAATAGAAACTGAAAGAATCCATTGATCACCTCCTGAAAGAGACCTCAAAATGAAAAGTACCAGGATTATTATAGCCAAATTCCAGAGCTCCCAGGTCAAGGAGAAAAATTGCAAGTACTCAGAAAGAAACAATTCAAATATGTGAAGTCACAGTCAGGGTAACACAAGATCTAGTAACTTCTACATTGAAGAATTAGAAGGCTTGGGATATAATATTCCAGAAGGCAAAGGAGATAGGATTGCAAACAAAATAAACTACGCAGCAAAAATGAGTATAATTCTTCAGGGGATGAAGTAGATATTTGATGATATAGAGGATTTTTAGCATTCCTGATGAAAGCTGAATAGATAATTTGACTTTCAAATACAAGACTCAAGGGCAGCATAAAAACATAAAAACGGAAAGAGAAATCACAAGGAATTCAATAAGGTTATATTGTTTATTTTCTTATATGGAAGGATGACATTTCTAACTCCTAAGAACTTTATCATTATTAGGGCAGTTAGAAGCTGTATATATAGAGAAATGGCATAGGAGAGAGTTGACTATGATGGGATAATTAAAAATATATATAATTAAGAGGTGGGAATGAGGGATGAACTGGGAGAGGGGGAAAGGAGAGGCAAAATGGAGAAAATTATTCTGCATAAACGGAAAGAAGTAGCTTTTACAATGGAGTGGAAGATTGGGGATGGTGGGAAACACTTAAACCTTATTCTTACTGGAACTGGCTCAAAGAGGGAAGAACATAGACACTCATTTGGTATAGAAATCTATTTTACTCTGCAGGGAAGAAGGAGAAAAATGATATAAAAGAAGGTGGGGGCTAATAAAAGGGGGAGAAAATTAATGAGATGGCTATCAGAAGCAAAACTATAAATGTGAATGTGATGAGCTCACCCATAAAATGGAAGCAGGTAGAAGAATGGATTAAAAAGCAGAATCTGACAATATGTTATTTACAAGAAACACACTTGAAGCAGAGAGACACACAGAGTAAAAGTAAGGGGAAGGAGCAGAATCTATTATGCTTCAATTGAAGTAAAAAAAAAAAGTAAGGGTAGCAATCATGATCTCAGACAAAACACAAACAAAACATAGGTCTACTTAAAAGAGATAAGCAAGAAGACTCCTTTTTGCTAAAAGGAATCATAGACAATGAAGTAACTTGAATAGTAAACTTATATACACCAAATGGAATAGTATCCACATTCTTAAAGGAAAAGTTAAATGAGTCATAGGAGGAAACAGACAGTAAAAGTATAATAGTGGGAGATGACAACTTTCCCCTTTTAGAACTAGATAAATTTAACCATAAAATAAGCAAGAAAGAAGTTAAGGAGAGGAATAGAATTTTAGAAAACAGATATGATAGATCTTTAGAGAAAACTGAATATGAATAGAAAGGAATATACATTTTCTCAGCTGTTCACGATAACCTTCACAAAAACTGGCCATCCATTAGGGCATTAAAACCGTATAACTGAATGAAGAACAGAAATATTAAATCTATCCTTTTTGGATCACAATGCAATAAAAATTACATTCAACAATGGGCCATGGATATATAGATTAAAAACTAATTAGAAACTAAATAACCTGGGGGGCGGAGCCAAGATGGCGGCTGGTAAGCAGGGACTAGAGTGAGCTCCGTTACCGAGTCCCTCCAAAAACCTATAAAACATGGCTCTGAACCAATTCTAGAACGGCAGAACCCACAGAACAGCAGAGGGAAGCAGGGCTCCAGGCCACGACAGCCTGAATGGTCTCTGGGTGAGGTCTATTCCACACAGAGCTGGGATCTGGGAACGGAGTGGAGCCCAGCCTGAGCAGCGTGGACCATCCAGACCAGAAGCCGGGCGGACGGGGCCCTAGCGCCCTGAATCAGTGAGCTGCGGCAGTTACCAGACCCCTCGACCCACAAACACCAAAGACTGCGGAGAAGGTTAGTGGGAAAAGCTGCGGGACTGGAAGGAGTTCTCGGTTTGGCTTCCAGCCCCGGGAGGCAGTGGAGGTGGGGCAGCTACAGTTGTTGTTACTTCCGGCTCCAGGCCCACCTGGTGGGAGAAATTAAGTGGCGGATCAGAGCAGGGGTGCACAGCCTGCTGAAGATCTAAGCCCAGTTCGGGTTGGGGGTTCTTGGGGAAGGAGCAGTGCAGGTCTGACAGAGCTGGCACCTCCCTCCCAAATGTGGAACATAGAACTCATTAGTCTACAAGCAGTCATACCCCACTGAAAAACTCAAGGGTCAAGTTAGTTGGTTGGGAATATGGCCAGGCAGCGAAAACGCGCCCAGATTCAGTCTCAGACTTTGGATTCTTTCTTTGGTGACAAAGAAGACCAAAACATACAGCCTAAAGAAGACAACAAAGTCATAGAACCTACAACAAAAGCCTCCAAGAAAAACATGAACTGGCCCCAGGCCATAGAAGAACTCAAAAAGGATTTGGAAAAGCAAGTTAGAGAAGTAGAGGAAAAATTGGGAAGAGAAATGAGAAGGATGTGAGAAAACCATGAAAAACAAGTCGATGACTTGCTAAAGGAGACCCAAAAAAATACTGAAAAATATGCTGAAGAAAACAACACATTAAAAAACAGACTAACTCAAATGGCAAAAGAGCTCCAAAAAGCCAATGAGGAGAAGAATGCCTTGAAAGGCAAGAATTAGCCAAATGGAAAAGGAGGTCCAAAAGACCACTGAAAAAAATACTACTTTAAAAATTAGATTGGAGCAAGTGGAAGCTAGTGACTTTATGAGAAATCAGGATATCATAAAACAGAACCAAAGGAATGAAAAAATGGAAGACAATGTGAAATATCTTCTTGGAAAAACCACTGACCTGGAAAATAGATCCAGGAGAGATAATTTAAAAATTATTGGACTACCTGAAAACCATGATCAAAAAAAGAGCCTAGATACCATCTTTCAAGAAATTTTCAAGGAGAACTGCCCTGATATTCTAGAGCCACAGGGCAAAATAGAAATTGAAAGAATCCATCAATCGCCTCCTCAAATAGATCCCAAAAAGAAATCTCCTAGGAATATTGTTGCCAAATTCCAGAGCTCCCAGATCAAGGAGAAAATACTGCAAGCAGCCAGAAAGAAACAATTTGAGTATTGTGGAAACACAATCAGAATAATACAAGATCTGGCAGCTTCTACATTAAGAGATCGAAGGGCTTGGAATGCGATATTCCGAAGGTCAATGGAGCTAGGATTAAAACCTAGAATCACCTACCCAGCAAAACTGAGTATCATGTTCCAAGGCAAAATATAGATTTTCAATAAAATAGAGGACTTTCAAGCTTTCTCAGTGAAAAGACCAGAACTGAATAGAAAATTTGACTTTCAAACACAAGAATCAAGAGAAGCATGAAAAGGTAATCAAGAAACGGAAATTGCAAGGGACTTACTAAAGTTGAACTGTTTTGTTTACATTCCTACATGGAAAGATGATGTGTATGATTCATGAGACCTCAGTATTAGGGTAGTTGAAGGGAATATGCATATATGTATGTATATGTTTATGTATATATATAAGTGAATGTGTATGTATGTATATATCTATGTGTATATGTATGTATGTGTATGTATGTGTATATATATATGTGTTTATATATATGTGTGTGTATATGTGTATATATATATATATATATATATATACATATATATATGTAAAAGAGAGAGAGCAGACACAGGGTGAGTTGAAGATGAAGGGAAGATATCTAAAAGAAATAAAATGAAATTAAGGGATGAAAGAGCAACATACTGAGAGAGGGAGATAGGGAGAGATAGAATGGGGTGGATTATCTCGCATAATGGTGGCAAGAGGAAGCAGTTCTGTGGGAGGAGGGGAGAGGGCAGGTGAGGGGGGAATGAGTGAACCTTGCTCTCATCAGAATTGGCCTGAGAGGGAATACCATACATACTCAGTTGGGTATCTTACCCCACAGGAAAGAAGAGGGAGGAAGATAAAAAAAAATAAAAGGGGAGGGATGATAGAGCGGAGGGCAGATGGGGGTGGAGGTAATCAAAACAAACACTTTGGAAAGGGGACAGGGTCAAGGGAGGAAATTCAATAAAGCGGGATGGGTTGAAAAGGAGCAAAATGTAGTTAGCCTTTCACAACATGAGTATTGTGGAAGGGTTATACATAATGATACATGTGTGGCCTAGGTTGAATTGCTCGACTTCTTAGGGAGGGTGGTTGGGAAGGGAAGAGGGGAGAGAATTTGGAACTCAAAGTTTTAAAATCAGATGTTCAAAAAAAAAAAAGTTATTGCATGCAACTAAAAAATAAGATACACAGGCAATGGGGCGTAGAAATTTATCTTGCCCTACAAGAAAGGAAGGGAAAAGGTGATGAGAGGGGAGGGGGGGTGATAGAGGGGAGGACTGACTGGGGAACAGGGCAACCAGAATATAAGCCATCTTGGAGTAGGGGGGATTGTAGAAATGGGGAGAAAATTTGTAATTCAAACTGTTGTGAAAATCAATGCTGAAAACCAAATATGTTAAATAAATAAATTTAAATTTAAAAAAAATATCATTCTGGACCACAAAAAAAAAACAAACTAAATAACCTAATCCAAAAGAGTGAGTAGGCCAAGAACAAATCATGAAAATAATAAATAATTTCATTAAAGAGAATGACAACAATGAAACAATATGCCGAAATTTATGAGACACAGCCAAAGCAACACTTAGGGGAAAATTTATATCTCTAAACATTTACATCAATAAAATAGAGAAAGAACATGTCAATGAGTTGGATGTGCAACTAAAAAAAATAGAAAAGGAACAAATTAACCCTCCCGCCCCCCATTAAATACCAAATTGGAAATCCTGAAAATCAAAAGAGAAATTAACAAAATTGAAAGAAAGCCATTGAACTAATAAATAAAGAGCTAGTTTTATGAAAAAAAAACATCAAAATAGATAAAACATTGGTTAATTTGATTTAAAAAAAGAAAGCAAACCAAATTACCAGTATCAAAAATGAAAAAAAGAAGATGAATTTACCCTCAATGGAGATGGAATTAAAATAATTATTAGGAACTATTTTTGCCCAATTAAATGCCAATAAACGCAACAATCTAAATGAAATGGAGAAATATTTACAAAAATATAAATTACCCAGATTAAAAGAAGAGGGAATAAATAACTCCATTTTAGAAAAAAAAAATAAATTGAAAAAGCCATAAATGAGCTCCCTATGAAAAATCCCCAGGACCAGGCATATTCACAAGTGAATTTTTTCAAATATTTAAAGAACAATTAATTCCAACATTATACCAACTATTTGGAAAAATAGGCAGAAAGGAGTCCTACCAAATTCTTTTTATGGCACAAATAAAGTGCTGATACCTAAATCAGGGAAAGCAGAAACAGGAAAAGAAAAACTATAGATCAATTTCCCTAATAAATATTGACGCAAATATTTGAAATAAAATACTAGTAATGAAATTATAGCACTAAATCACAAAGATTACATGCTAAAAGCAGGTGGGATTTATACCAGTGCAATGGTAAGCATTTACAAAGGCAAGACTCAAAGGTACTTGATTGAAGGTACTTGATTGCCTTAGTGCTGAGAAGCACTCCAAAAGACAACAAAAGTCCCACCCTGCTTACCATTACAACCAGGAAGGTGGAGCTGGTTCAATATTAAGAAAATTATCAGCATAATTAACCACATCAATAACAAAACCAATAGAAATCACCTGATTATCTCAATGGAGAGAGAAAAAGATTTGACAAAATACAACACTTATTCCTATTAAACACACTAGAAAGCATAGGAATAAATACAGTTTTCCTTAAAATGATAAGTAGTATTTATCTAAAACAATCAACCAGTATTATCTATAATGGGGATAAGCTGGAAATCTTCCCAATAAGATCAGAAGTGAAGCAAGGACACCCATTATCAGCACTATTATTCAGTATTGTACTAGAAATGCTAGCTATAGTAGTAAGACAAGAAAACGAAATTGAAGAAATTAGAATTTAGGCAATGAGGAAGCAAAACTCTTACTCTTTGCATATTATATGATGGTATGTCTAGAGAATCCTAAAGAAACAACTAAAGAACTCCTTGAAATAATGAACAACTTCACCAAAGTTTGCAGGTATAAAACAAACCCACATAAATCATCAGCATGTCTATATATTATCAACAAAGTCCAACAGCAAAAGATAGAGAAATTCCATTTAGAGCAACTGCAGACAACATAAAATACTTGGTGGTCTGCCTGCCAAGACAAACCCAGGAACATATGAACACAAATATAAAATGCTTTTCACTCAAAGTCAGATCTAAACAGTTGGAGAAATATTAATTGCTCATGGATAGGCTGAGCTAGTTTAAAAAAAGGACAATTCTACCTAAATTATTTTACTTATTCACTGTCATGCCAATAAAACTACCAAAGAATTATTTTATAGAGTTAGAAAAAATAATAAGAAAATCTACCTGGAACTCAAATTGTATTACAAAGCAATAATTACCAAAACAATCTGGTACTGGCTAAGAAATAGAGTGATTGGATCAGTGGAATGGATCAGAGACAGAACACATAGTAGTAAATGACCATAGTAATCTAGTGTTTGATAAACCCAAAACAATTTGGCAGAAGCTAAGTGAAGACCAACATTTCACACTCTCTCATTGCTGGACTTTGTTGGTAATATATAGAAATGCTGATGATTTAAATGGGTTTTTTTATATCCTACAAACTTTGCTTATACCAAGATAAGATTAAAATGGGTACATGATTTAGAGTTTAGACTAAAGGGTGATATAATTGTCATATTAGAAGAGTATGGAATAATTTATCTGTCAGATTTATGCAAAGGGAAAAATTTACACCTAAAGAAAAAGATAGAGAGTATTATGGGATGAAAAATGAATGTCTGATTGTGTTAAAAAGGTTTTGCACAAGCAAAACCAAAGCAGCCAAGATTAAAAAGAAGTCAAGAAACTGAGGGGGAAACGCTTTTATAGCATCTTTCTCTGATTAAGGCCTCTTTTCTCAAATATATAGAGATCTAGGTCAAATTTATAAGAATACAAGTCATTCCCCAATTTAGAAATAGTTAAAGAATATGAATAGGCAATTTTCAGAAAAAGACATCAAAGCTATCTACAATCATATTTTAAAATGCTCTAAATCACTACTAACTAGAAAAAGGCTAATTAACTCTGAGGTACTAACTCACACCTGTCAGCTTGGCTAATATGACGGAAAAGGAAAATGACAAATGTTGGGGGTGTGTGTGTAGAAAAATTGGTACGCTAATGTGCTGGTGGTAGACTTGTAAATTAATCCAACCATTTTGGAGAGCAGTTTGGAACTTTGCCAAAATGGCTATGAAACTGTGTGTATCATCTGGTCCATTATTACCCCTACTAGCTCATATCCCAAAGAGATCAAAGAAAGAGGGAAAGGGCCTATACGTACAAAAATATTTATAGTGGCTCTTTTTGTGGTGATAAAGCATTGGAAATTGAGGGGATGTCCATCAATCAGGGAATGGCAAAACAAATTGTGAAAGAATACAATTGTGCTATGAGAAATGATGTGCAGGATGTTTTTTTTTTAAGAAAAACCTAGGAAGAATTATATGAAATGATGCAAAGTGAAATGAGCAGAACTATTGATCACCTGTGAATGACTTAGCTATTCTCAGAAGTATGATGATCCAAGATGATTCTGAATGACTTATGATGCAAACTTCTCCAGAGAAAGAACTGATGGAGTTTGGATGTGGATTGAGCCATACTTTTTTTTAAGCTTTCTTTTTCCTTTTTTTGGTCTGTTTTTTTTCACAACCTGGCTAATATGGAAACATGTTTTGCATGCTTACATATGTATCATCAATATCAAATTGATTGCCTTCTCAAGGAGGTGGGAGAGGAGGGAGGGAATTTGGAACTCAAAATTAAAAATAACTCAAATGTTAAAACTGTTTTGATGTATAATTGAGGAAAATAAAAAGAATAAAATGGCTACACACTACATACATACATATATACATATGGATGTGTATATATATATATATCTATAACTATATATTAATTGACTTTCCTTGATCTTTACTGATTATGGAATTTAAAAGGATTATAGCTCTATTGGGATATTTTAAATCAAGGGAGATCTTCAGTGCTTAAGCCACATCTGCTTTTACACTGTATCATATGTGTTGTTACATCACTATTGGTTTTGGCTGCCTCATGTCTGCAAAACAAAAAGTGAAAAAGGAATTTGGCAATTACCTAATAGATGCCACCAGTATTGGCCATTGAACTAAATAATTCAGGACAGAAAAGTCAATTTCACATGTCAGTCCTTGGGTCTTGAATTACCTGGATTTTCTGCCTATTCTGCCAGAATTTAGTTTGTAATTAGCAGCGTTCCATTTTACACTGTGCTATGTAGGCAAAGGCAAAAAATATTACTCAAACAGTACCTGCAGTGCAGAGGAGGGCCACCAAAGGTAGCAGCCCATTTGGGGGATTTCAGGGGAATTATTTAGTTCACCAAAATCAACAAACTGTAATAGGGTCTTCTCTGAAATTTCTGCTTGGGGGTCAGGACTAAAATTCAAAATTCTTGGAACCTATAGCATATAATAATTTTTGGAAAATCATTTGACTCTTTTCCTTTTCTCAAGGTCAGTTGATTCATTTATTCCTTTGAATCTTTCTGGCTTGGTAAGATGCACTGGAACTGGCATTCCCTTGGGATAGCCTTCAAAAACCTAAAGTTGCTTCCATGAAATTGGCCTTGGACTATCAATAAGTTCAATGTATCTAAACATCAAATTGACATTAGTCAGTATGGAATAATGCACGGAATACTAAACATGGTGTCAGAAGTTCTGCATTCAAATTCTATCTCTGAAAATTATTGGCTGTGTGTCAATCAGCAAGACATTTTAGTTCCTGTGAACCTCAGTTCCTTTATCTCTAAATAATAATAATATAATAATAGTAGCACTATGTAATATATGGTATAGTCTTGAAGAATGTGCTCTGCAAATGGGATTTTTTTTAAAAAATTGATTTATTTTAAGTTTTCAACATTCACTTCCAGAAGATTTTGAGTTTCAAAATTTTCTCCCCCTCATCCCCAAGACAGCATGACATAGGCTCTACTTCTGCATTCATATTAAGCATATTTTCACAATAGTCATGATGTAAAGAAGAATTAGAACTAATGGGAGGAACCACAAGAAAGAAGAAACAAAACAAAACAATGAAAGGAAAGAAAAGCAAATAGTATTCTTCCATCTGCACTCAGACTCCTGTTCTTTCTCTGCATGTGGATAGCATTCTCCATCATGACTCTTTTGGAGTTGTCTTAGATCCTTGCATTACTGAGAAGAGCTAAGTCTATCAAAGTCAGTCATCTCACAATGTGGCTATTACTGTATATAATGTTCTCCTGGTTCTTCTCATTTCACACAGCATCAATTCATATAAGTCTTTCCAGATTTTTCTGAAGTCTGCTTGCTCATCATTTCTTATAGTATTCTATTACATTCATATACTACAACTTTTTCAGCCATTCCCCATCTGATAGACATCCACTCAATTTCCAATTCTTGGCCACCACAAAAAGAGCTGCTATAAATTTTTTTGTACATGTGGATCCTTTTCCTGTTTTTATGATCTTTTTGGAATACAGACCTAGAAGTAGTATTGCTAGGTTAGGCATAATTCCAAATTGCTCTCCAGAATGGTTGGATCAGTTCACAACTCCATCAACAATGGATTAATGTTCCCATTTTCCCACATTTTCTCTAGCATTTATCATTTTCCTGTTTTGTCATGTTAGCCAATCTGATGGGTTTAATGTGATACCTCAGAGTTGTTTTGATTTGCATTTCTCTAATCCATAGTGATTTACAGCATTTTTTCATATGACTATAGATAGCTTTAATTTCTTCATCTAAAAACTATTCATACCTTTTGAACATTTATCAATTGGTTAATGATTTGTGTCCTTATAACTTTGACTCAGTTCTCTACATATTTTAGAAATGAGGCCTTTATCAGAAACATTGGTTGTAAAAATTTTTCCCAGTTTTCTGCTTCCCTCCTAATCTTAATTTCATTGGCTTTGTTTGTACAAAAACTTTTCAATTTAATATAATCAAAATTATCCATTTTGCATTTCATAATGTTATCTATCTCTTGTTTGGTTATAAGTTCTTCCCTTCTCTATAAATCTGACAGGTAAGCTATTCCTTGCTCTCCCAGTTTTCTTATAGTATCAGCCCTTATATCAAAAATTGTGTACTCATTTTGACTTTATTTTGGTATATGGTATAAGATATTAGTCTATGCCTAATTTCTGCCACGCTATTTTCCAGTTTTCCCAGCAGTTTTTGTCAAACAGTGAATTCTTATCCAAGAAGCTGAAGTGTTTGGGTTTATCAAACAGTAGACTAGTATGGTCATTGACTACTGGTTCTTGTGTACTTAATGTATTCTATTGGTCCACCACTCTATTTCTTAGCCAGTATCAAGTAGTTTTGATGATTGCTGCTTTATAATGAAATTTAAAGTCTGGTATGGCTAGGCCATCTTCCTTTTCTTTACATTAATTCCCTCCATATTCTGGACCTTTTGTTCTTCCAGATAAATTTTGTTATTATTTTTCTAGCTCTACAAAATAAGTTTTTGGTAGTTTAATTAGTATGGCACTGAATAAGTAAATTAATTTAGGTAGAAACAAATGGGAATTTTTATGATTTATCTTAATGATACTTAATGAACAACAGTTAGCAGAATGTTATCTTCTTTTGCAAAGTTCTGTGATGTGAAAAGCACACAAAACAAACCCAAACTCACTCAGTCTCTCTCTCTCTCTCTCTCTCTCTCTCTCTCTCTCTCTCACACACACACACACACACACACACACTACTTCCTTTGGCTTCCCCAACAAAAATTAAGATTTTGACAATAGTTAACAAACAATGGAATTAATCTCAAATTAGTTATTCAACTTCGCAATATAGTTGACTTAGATTTTATCGTAACATCGGAGATACTCTCCCATGCTAATCTCATGGAAAAGAAAATATGATTAGATGACAGTACAATTGATCAGATTCACAACTGATCGACTGGCTGGACCCAAAGAGTAATCATTAATTACTTAATGTCAACTTGGAAGGTTTGCAATAGAATGTCTCAGGGAAACATGCTTTACCCTGCCCGGTTTAACATTTTTACACACATACACGTACACACAAAATGTGTGTTTGTACACATATATCTATATCTTTATCTATCTATGCATACACAATACACTTTGGATAAAGACCATGCATCAAATTGGAATATAACACAAAACTAACACTTGCATGACAGAATGAGAATACAAGAGGATCTTGACAAATTAGAGTCTGGCTTAAATCAAATAATGTGGATTTTAATAGGTATACATGTAAAGTCTTACAATTAAAAAGCAACTTCCAAAGTATAAGAGGGAGACATAACTTGAAAGCAATTCATGTGGGAAAAAGGTCTGTAATTTTTTTGTAGAGAGAAAGCTCAATGTGAATAAAACCTATAATATAGTAGCCAAAAGAACCAAGATGACTTTAGGCTCCATTGAGATACAGAAGGTCCAGAATGAGGGAGATGATAGGCCTTTTCCAGTAGGCCTCCCTGGCCAGACCATATTTGTGGCACCGATTCTAGGTGCCATATTTTAAGAAGAAGTTTGATGTTGAAGAATATTCAGAGGAAGGTAAGTGGAATTGTGAAGGATCTCTGGTTCATGAGGATTGTTTCAAGGACCCACGGATGTTTTAGCCAGAGGAGAGATGACTCAGGTGGAAATGATGGCTATATTTAGGTAACTGAGGTGTTGTCAAGATGTAGGAGGTTAACTTTATGCTATTTGGCCCCAGAGCAAAGAACAAGAAGCAATGGCTCCTGTGAGAGGCGGGGAAGCAAATATAAACTTGATGTAAGAAAAAATTTCCTAAGAATTAGAGCTATGAAAAATTGAAATGAGCTTCACTTATAACCATCAATGGAAGCCTTCAAGCAAAGGCTGGATTACAGCTTGTGGGGGATATTTTGGAGCAGATTATTGTCCAGCTATGAGTTGGTCTAGATGGCTACTGAAGTATCTTTTATTGCTGAGATCTTGTGGTTCTGTGAAATGTGAATGTCTTTGAATCACAAGGGAAAGAAAAAAAGTAGCAAGGGGCTGTGGCTATATTTGACTTGCCATTTGCTAATGGTCACCTTTATGGAACATTAGGCACATGATGGAATCAGATTTGTACTTGATATTGTAAAAAGGTTTATGTTCTAAAGAAAGCTAATGATGAGCCACATTAGGTTTAGCCTATATATAAGTCAAGATATATATATATAATGTACATATCAGGGCATAAAGTACAATTCTGTTTAGAACCAGTTTATCCTGGTCCAGTGGAGAGAAGTGGTGTGGTACAGGGAAAGCCTGCCATTCTCTATTGAGTGATAGTCTTGGAAATAAGAAGGTTTGAGTTTAAATCCCACCTGTGACACCTGCTAACTATTTGACCCCAGGTAAGTCCCTGACAAGTTCTGGATTTTAATTTATTTCTAAAATGAGAATGAAAATAACCTGTAATACCTACCTCATAGGGTTGTAGTCTCTCTTTTCCTTTGGGACTAAACTTACTGGGAAAAAATGTCTATAAGCTATGCTTCTACTCCACCATTCATTCTCTCCTTGACCCTCGGCGATCTGGTTTCTGTACCACCATTTTCCTAAAAACCTTGTCAAAAGTCATTAATACTTGTGATAATGGAAAAAAACCCAATGAGTATTCTCTTTGAACATTCCACCATTTTTTCACATTTTGGACTACCCTTTCCTATTGAAATCTCTCTTGACATCAGGAACATCATTATCACCTGGTTTTCACTCTGTTTTTTCTATTTCCTCAATTGAAAAACTTCAGCAAATCTCTAAAGTCAACTGTGCAAAGTTCAAACACTTTTGCTAGTGTTCAAAGTTTTATACAATTTGCCCCACCCTACTTTAACAGTCTTATATTATCTTCCTCAACTTACTCTATATGCCAAACAAACTGGGCTTTTTACATTCGATATACATGGAATCAAATGTCATCTACTCAGTAAGACCTTTCCTGATACTCATTATCCACTCATCACATGATAGTGTGTATTAAAATCATCTATACTTTCATCTTATTTCTCTGAAACCATTGATATTTGGTGGGATAACATTTATGACTGGAATATGATTCTGGATGAGTATATCTTATTCAAAAGAAACAGAGGACAGTAGAGTAGCATGGCATATTAAATAAGCACAGAGGAAACCCAGGCACTAGAAAGCAGAATGAAAAGCATTTGGGTGAGGATTGATGGAGGGAGGCAGAGAAGTAATTTCTTTTTTTCAGCAGAGTATACTACAAAACAGCAGGACAGAGAAAGGAAATAGATAAATTTGGGAAGTGAATTAAAAAAAAGATGAAGTGGAATGATCTAGTATTCAATTATCTAGATAACTGCATGAGCTCTGTATCTTCCAGAAGCAGAATAGTAGAAAATTCCTTGACTTGCCTTAATGAGAATTTCATCCTTCAAAAGGAGAGGAAACTGCAAATGCAAATTCTATTCTGGATGTGATTCTCAATATGAGAGAGCAACTGGTTGTTGAGGCAGAAATGATGACAAACTTTAGGGTAAGTGACCACTCCTTTCTAGAATTTTTGATACGAAAAGAGAGGAAGGTAAACTAAAATCTGACATGGATCCTAGTTTAGGAAAGATCCTATTTTAAAGTGTTTGGGGAAAGGATAGGAAACTGCCTATGGACAAAAATTCTACAAAGAAAAGCAATCCAGGAGGAATGGGAAACTCTCAAGAATAAAATCCTGATGATACAAGGAGAAATAATTCCTATGAGAAGAAAAATGGGAATTGTCTGAAGACAGCAATATAAATTCATAGAGAATTCACCAATCAACATGGATTTTTCAAAGATAAATCAAAATGTATTTATTAAGTCTGTAACATATATCAGACTGTGAGAAGCTGGGAATTCAAATACAAGAAAGCAATTCCTATTCTGAAAGATCTTACATTGAAACAGGGGAGGCAACCAGGACATAAGCTGAATAAACACAAGTAGAGGACAATTAACCCAAGCCACTTATGGAGGGAAGGCATTAGCAGTTGGGTTTGAAGCAATAAAGTCTTCATGTAGAGTCTAATGTTTGAGCTATGTCTTGAAGGCTGGGAGGGATTCCTTGATGTGGAGGTGGGGATAGAATGTAATTCTGGCCAGGGGCAAAGCACAGAGACAGGAGGAACAAAAAGAAGGCCAGTTTCCATTACAATCTCTGTGTGTAAATGTGTGTACGGCAGGGGAGGGGGATACATGATGTTCAATGAACAAGGCTGGAAAAATAGGTTTTGGTTAGGTTTGAACAGCTTTAAAAGTTAAAGAGAGGAATTGATGTCTTATTCAAGATAGTACAGGGCGAGCCACTGGAATTTAGTGACTAGGGAAGTGACAAAGGAGGATATGAACTTAAGGAAAATCACTTCCGGGGATATGTGGAGGAGAGACTGGAATGAGGAGACACTTAAGGGAGACCAATTAGAAGGCCATCTCAACAGCCTAGGCAAATGCGGAAAAAAAAGTGAAGTCCTGAAGTAAGGAAAGAAAGAAGTCTGATGTGAGAGATAGTATGGAGGTAGAAACAGTAAGATTTAGAACCTGAATGGATATGTGGGATGAGGGGGAATGAGGACTCAGGTTATAGCTCTGAAGTGTAAAAAAATGGCAGTGTCATCAACAGAAATAGGCAATTCTCGAAGAGGGATTGGGGAAAGATAATAGGTGTGTTTTGGACGTGTTGAGTTTGAGATGTCTGTGGAACATTTATTTCCAGAACATTTAGCTCAAAAACTGTCTGGTAGGCAGCTGGTGATGTAGGATTGAAGCTCTGGGAAGTGATGAGGGCTGGACATATAGATCTGAGAGTCATCTGAATAGAGATGATAGTTAAATTCATGGCTGTTGACGCGGTCACTAAAAAGAGTATAGATAGAAGAAGAGGGTCCAGTACAGAGCATTAGAGAACACCTAAAGTTAGAGAACATAAGATGAAGACCCAGCAAAGGGGATAGAGAAGGAATTGTCAGACATCTAAAAAGAGAACCAGGAGGGAGTAAAGTTGCAAAAGTGCAGAGAAGAGAGAGTAATTCAGGAGGAGATGAATACATGGTAAGGTAACAGTGTATGGCTTAATACTGGAATACTGAAGCTATAGTGAGCTGAGGAAAAGAAAAGCTAAGGATAACAAAAAACCTTTTTTAAAAAATGTTTGACCTATTGGGTCAAAGGCTGAGGAATAGGATGGAACTATGATAACAGAAGGCAGAGATGGACAATTATTTGCTTTTGTTTCCTCCATCAAAATGAATGACCTGTGGATGGAAAATGATGAAACAAAGATGGCTGATGGAGAATTGAAACCCAAGATAAATGAAGGGATAGTAAGAAAATGTATAGTTTCTCTTAATGAATGCAAGTTGCTTGGTCCTGATGAACAGTGACAATATCAGGCCACTTAGTAAATTAGCGATTTATTAAGCACCTACCAAGTGCCAGCCGCTGAGCTAAGAAGTGAGTACTGAAAGAACTGAGAGACTGTCAGTAAATGTGAAAAATGGTGGCAAACATGAGAGGTGTCATAAGAGTGTAGAAGAGCAAATGTCCTAATTTTCAAAAAAGAGAAAAGAATTTGGAGTACACATATCAAAAGTCCATGAGCTCTAATTCCTGGTAAACTTCTAAAACCTATTTTTACAGAGATGGTTTGTGTCCATCTAGAAGAGGAAATGGCAAATACAATGAACCAGCATGATTTCTTTAAAAACAGATCATGCTACTAAATAAACTTTATTTTCATTTTTTTACAAGGTTACTAAATTGGTAGATAAGGAGAATTCCAAAGTTCACCTGATTTAAATCAAATATTTAATGAAATATTTTGTGCTGTTCTTGTAGGCAATAGTATGGTTAGCAGGATTCAGAACTGGTTGGCTGTGTAAACTCAAAGATTAATTATTAATGGTTTAGTAACAACTTAGCAGTAGGTCTCCAATGGAATCCCCAAGAGATCTGTCCCTTTGTCCCTGTGCTACTTAATATTTCTGTCAAATCCTGAGGTGAAGGGATAGATGGTAACTTTTCAGATGACAGAAAGGTGGGAGGGATTGCCAACATTCTGGATGACAAGTGTCAGGATATAGAAAGATTCCAACAGTGCAGAACACTTTGGGCAGAATCTATTAAGATATACTTTAATAGGCGGAAATGTCACCTTACACTTGGGTTAAAGTCATAAACCTCACAAGTATAAGTTGGGGGGGGCATGGTTAGATAGCAGTTTGTAGCCTACTCACATGAAATCACATTAATAACATAACAGTCATGAGGAAGTTGAAAGATGGTTTGACTTTTATATACCTAACAACTTATAAATTCCCACCTGTGGACTAGTTGGGACTGACTATATTTCATTCTCAAATCAAGCAGAATTATTTTCTCCTTCTTTTACATTATGCCGATTCCCCTACTCCCTTCTAACAACATGACTGAATAAATTAATGGCATGAGTATTTATACAGAAGCGACATGGTATTGGAGAAAAGAGCATTGGAGTCAGGAGTTACTCTAATACTAGCTCTCTCTCATTTCTGTCTACCATCTTCCATGGCTTTCTTTAAGTTGCAACTAAAATCCTGCATTCTGTAGGAAGACTTTCCCAACTCCCTTTAATTTTAGTGTCTTCCCTCTCTTAATTATTTCTTACTTATTCTACATATATCATTTGTATATATTTACTTTTTCTTTCCCTCATTAAATTGTGAACCTAAGGGCAGGGACTGTCTTTTGCTTCTTTTTGTATCCCCAGCACTTAGCACAGTGCCTGTAAAATAGTATGCACTTAATACATGCTTATTGATTGATTGATTAATTTGTATGGAAAAAAAAGATCGCAGACTCAGTGTGTGCCAAGCTCAGGATGAGTCAATAAGTTGATATGGCAGCCAAAAGTGAGACTATTGGAATACACTAAGGAAGAGAGAGATTCCAGGAATAAGGAGGTGATAATTCCCTATATTCTGTCCTGACCAGATAACAACTGGAATATTTTGTTCAGATGTGGGGAAAGACACTGATAAAATGGAAGTCATAGAAAGGACAATCAGTCTGGTGAAGGCTTTGAGTCTATGATATATACGATGACCATTTGAAGGAACTAGGGATGTTTAGTTTGGAGAAGAGAAGACTTTAGGGAGCACATGAGAGCTCTGCTCGAGTGAAGGATTGCTGTGTAGAAGAGACATTAGAGTTTTTTATATTTGGCTCTGGAGATTAGAAACAAAAGTTAGCATATATAACTGAGAGGTGACAAATTTAGGCTTGCTATTCGGGAAAAAAACCCTTTTTAACAACTAGGGTTACTGAAAAGTATGAGCTACTGCAGGAGGTACAGGGTGCCCTTCATTGAAGGTCTTTGAGCAGAAGCTAGATGACTCCCTGCTAGGTATTTTGCAGTAGTGGTTCTCTTCAGGTTTGGATTGGACTAGATAGCTACCAAAATTCTCTGGCTTTTTTTAAATTTTAGGTTATAACTTAAACAGAGGCTGTTTCCTATCTAAACATCGTATCTCCCCCATTACCTTGCACAGCACTTTGCACACTGTAGGTCCTTTTAAAAAATGCTAGAAGGGGCAGTTTGGTGGCATAGTGCATAGAGCACCAGGCCTGGAGTCAGGAGGACTTGAGTTCAAATGTGACCTTAGATACTCATGAGCTGTGTGACCCCTAAGCAAGTCACTTAACTCTGAAGGCCTCAAAAAAAATTGCAAAGGCTATTTATAGGACTAATTCCACCCTGATTGACTGGGTAGATTTGATCTTCCCCATTTCTGACCTGGGCCACTCTGTGCCTCCATAAGCAACTCAGTGATGAAGGAAGTACCATTTATAGTTTTCTAACAGGTAAAGTTAGTAGTTTCTACATTTGCCTCTGACAGGATGACTCATTGGTTCTAATTTTTGAATGGAACATTTTCTGTTCCCAGAAAGATATGACTATTTTGTACCTGAATAGCAAACATAGATCCAGAGAAAGCAACTGAATATTAGACTGAATTTTTTTTTGGCAGGGTAATTGGGGTTAAGTGACTTGCCCAAGGTCGCTAGTATGTGTCAAGTATCTGAGGCCGAATTTGAACTCAGGTCCTCCTGTCTCCAGGGCTGGTGCTCTACTCACTGTACCACCTAGCTGCCCTACAGACTGAATTTTTAAGAGTCCATCCAAGTTGTTTGCCACCACAAAGACAGCTTGTATCCTGGCTCCTATATCAACCTTGGTTATATCCTGATTTTGTCATTAAAATCATCAAAAATATTTACGGTAGTATGATGTTTCATTAATAATAGTAAAATCATTGAACATGGAAACCACTCAGCCCATAAGCAGCATAGACTATTTTAATTTATTGTTATCAGACTTTCAGGTTCTGTCTCCCTGAGGCCAAACACCTGGATGAAAACTGAAATCTTCAGCGAAGGATCCCAACTATCCAGATGTTTAGCACTGTGTACAGAAAAAAAAAATCTGGGTACTCAGCTGAATTTCAAAGCCTCTCTCCAGATGTTTGGCCCCACATGACAGAACTTGTGTCTACAATGTCTAAGATCCAAAAGAACTTCTAGGTACCAATCCATTTAAGATGGAGGTATCTGTTTATATTATTTTAATGACAATTTTGAACTTTGCACTTACATAGAATCCATCCAAGAAGCTCAAAGTCGTGTGAATCCTATTTCTTTTTATGAAAGAGATAAGGTAAGCAACCTACTGATTATTACTTAGTGACTTGGTGGCGCTGCTCTCCAGGAAAAGAACTCAAGTTTTCCCACTCCATATTAGCATGCTATCCACTCAACTTGGTTGTTTCATTTCTATTTAATTCAAAAGTCAAATGTTCAATGTTTCACCTTCGACAAATGTTCTCTTAGTTTCTGATTAGAACAGTGAAGGAAGGGATCAAGGTCACAGGTTTGAAAGAACAATAAAAACTTTTCATGTATGGGGAAGATCCTATTTAATGCTTTTCTCTTCCCTAACTGTTAAACATAGATCTGGGCATATTATAGGATCATTAATTCAGAATCAGAAAGGACCTTAAAGATCATTAAGTCCAATATCCTCTTTTTACAGATGAGGAAGCTGAGGCCCAAAGAAGTTAAGTGACTTATCCAAAGTCACACAGATAGCAAGTGGAAGAACCAAGATTCAAACTCAGATTTAGATGCACAACAATTTTTTTTAAAGAGCATCAAATACTTCCTGCCTTTAAAAAAATCTTAAAGCTTTTTCCATATCAAATCACCAGATATTTATCAGGTCTTCATAATCCTAATCTAGGATATGCAGAAGTTCAGTTTCTGTCCTGATGCCTCCACTTTAATGAAGGGAGATGGTGGGGGGAAGTTGGCAACCCCACATATGTATTCCAGCAGGTGGAATATCAGACCTTTCAGTCTAGTATGCGTCGTGATTACCACCATCTGTGCAACCATGGTGGCAGCTTTGCCTCTCTACTTTCTGTTTTCCTTGCTCATCTTTTTCCACTCTGGTAATGGGGGGGAGGCAAGAGAATAATGCCTGTCAAGTTGCTGAAGTTACCACCCCAGAGCTCACATATCCATCATGTTCCTTTTTCCTTCTTCATATTCCCAGTCAGCAAAATACAGCTATTTTTTAGGATCTGAGAGGAGTCCACATATGCTTGCTTTTCTTTTTACTAATTTTATATTAGTTTCCTCTGAATAGTAGATAGAGTGGGCACTTTAGTGTGAATATCATGATGTCATTTATTTATTTTGGCGGGAGAGGCAGATGTCTGATGCCCTTGTGGCATACAAATTCCATAGGGTGCTATTATTCCAGTTGAGTCCTCAACAAAGTAGCCATGCCAGTCTGGCATATGGGAAGTGGGAGGCTGTTTGAAGTACAAGAGAGAGGGAGGAGTGAGAGAAGGAAAAGAAGGAAAAAGAGAGAAGATGGAGAAGGAGAGGAAGGAGGGAAGAGAGGAAGAAGAGGAGAAGGAGAAGAGAAAGCAGGAAGAAAGTAGCTGATGGGACTAAGAAGAGAGTGATTTAAGTGGACTCAACCAATGCAGAGAAGATTAAATGGAGACAAAGGATGGAGACAAAGGAGGCAGTAGTGAGTAGACTTGTAGTGTAGGAAGCAAGTATGAATAAGTCTTTTTTCCCTTCAAGTACTAAGAATTGGGAAACTCAAAATAATAATGTGTCAATATTTCAAGTTTTCATGCTTTTGTTGGTGTAGGACTCCTTTTATCAATGCAAATATCAATTCCTCTATGTCTCAATAGACAGTTTTTGAAAAATAATAACTGACACATATAATGTTTTAAGATTATCAAAAAGTGGGGCAGCTAGGTGGTGCAGTGAGTACAGCACCAGCCCTGGAGTCAGGAGGACCTGTGTTCAAATCTGGCCTCAGACACCTGACACACACTTACTAGCTGTGTGACCTTGGGCAAGTCACTTAACCCCAATTGCCCTGCCTTCTCCCTTTAAAAAAAATAAAATAAAAATAGTTAAAAAGATTATCAAAAAGTACTTTACATGAATTATCTCATTTGATCCTTAAAACAACATTTTGAGGTAGGTCATAACAATGTCATTTTCTCCACTGTCCAGATAAAGAATCTAAGGCCAGCTCTTCAGTTGAGCCGTCCTAGGTAATCATTTAAAATGGTGAGGTACTCTCTTGATCCAGAGAACTCCACAAAATCATGCAAGTCAAGGGGTTCAAATCTCCAGGTCCACTTCAAGAACACCCGTGAAACAGCCCAAGCTATCAACAGCATGCATATCTGAAAAGCTACCAAGTATTTGAAAGACATCACATTGAAGAAACAATGTGTTCCCTTCTGTCGATATAATGTTGGAGTTGGCAGGTGTGCCCAGGCTAAGCAGTGGGGTTAGACACAGGGTCGTTAGCCCAAAAAGAATGCTGAATTCTTGCTGCATATGCTTAAAAATACAGAGAATGATGCAGAACTGAAGGGTTTGGACGTGAATTCTCTTGTCATTGAGCATATCCAGGTTAACAAGGATCCCAAAGTGAGATGGCGCGCTCACAGGGCTCATGATTGAATCAACCCATACATGAGTTCTCCTTGCCATATTGAGACGATACTGAAAAGGAACAAATTGTTCCTAAACCAGAAGAGGAGGTCACTCAAAAGAAAAAGATATCCCAGAAGAAACTGAAGAAACAAAAGCTTGTGGCACAGGAGTAAATATGACATTAGAGTGCAAATAAAAGTGAAATGAAAAGAAAACAAAAATAAAAAGAATCTAAGGCGGCCACATAGGATTAAAAATTCAAGTTTTTCTAAATTCAAGTTTTATACATACATATATATACCCTTTTCACTATACTATACAATTTTTAGCTCTAAGAGTTTCTTTTGTCTACAAAAAACATTTTTGCTTTGAACCTGGTGACGAACCCTTCTGAACTTAACAAAACTGGTTCTTGCTACCCCATGCAAAAGCTAGCATTTATATAGCACTTTTAAGTTCTTAAAGTGTTTTACAAAAATTAACTCATTTAATCTTCACAACAATCTTGGGAGTTAGATTCTACTATCATTCTCATTTTGCACATGGCAAAAGGAATCAAATGATGTTGTAAGACACCAAGAACTAATAAAACTAGAAAAAATAGAAAAGAATTTAAATATCTCTTTAGAAAAACAATTGATTTGGTGAATAGATTGAGGAGAAACAATATAAGAACTGTTTGACTACCTGAAAGTTATGATTAAAAAAAAAGAATCTGGCTCTTTGCAGCTCGCGCCGACCATGGGAATCTCCGGGGACAACTGGCACAAGCGCTGCAAGACCGTGGGCAAGCGCAAGCCCTACCACAAGAAGAGCAAGTATGAGCTGGGCCGGCCGCCCGCCAACACCAAGATCGGGCCCCGCCGCATCCACACCGTGGGAGTCCGAGGAGGCAACAAAAAGTACCGGGCGCTGAGGCTGGACGTGGGCAACTTCTCCTGGGGCTCTGAGTGCTGTACCCGAAAAACAAGGATCATTGATGTGGTCTACAATGCATCCAACAATGAGCTGGTCAGGACCAAGACACTGGTGAAGAATTGCATTGTGCTCATTGATAGTACCCCATACCACCAGTGGTATGAGTCCCACTACACGCTGCCGTTGGGTCGGAAGAAGGGAGCGAAGCTGACTCCTGAGGAGGAAGAAATTCTAAATAAAAAGCGGTCAAAGAAGATCCAGAAGAAGTACGAGGAGCGGAAGAAGAATGCCAAGATCAGCTCTCTTCTGGAGGAGCAGTTCCAGCAGGGCAAGCTCCTTGCCTGCATCGCATCCAGGCCAGGTCAGTGTGGCTGAGCAGAGGGCTACGTGCTCGAAGGCAAAGAGCTTGAGTTCTACCTGAGAAAAATCAAAACCCGAAAGGGCAAATAAACCCTAACTTGGACGTTCTCTAATGGAATAAATCCCCATATTGTTTAAAAAAAAAAAAAGAATCTGGATACAGTATTACAAGAGATTTTAAAGGAAAATTTCTCTGAAGTTCTAGAATAAGAGGGTAAAGTAGAAATAGAAAAAAATCTACTGTTCACCACCTGAAAGAGATCTCAGGAGGAAAACTTACAGAAATGTCATAGCCAAGTTTCCAAACTACCAGATTAAGGAGAAAATGTTGTAACAACAAGAAAAATAAAACAATTAAAATACTGCAGAAATACAGTCAGGATTTCACTGCACCTAGCAGCTTCTACTCTAGAAGACCTTAGGTCTTGGAACATTATATTTCAAAGAGCAAAAGAACTGGGGTTGCATGTAAGACACTTAACCAGCAAAGTTGACTATAATCCTGAATGAAAAAAAAATGGCAATTTGCTTGAACTGAACATTCTTCAGATATTTGTAACAAAAAGACTGTCCCCTTCTTGAAGCCTTTTCAGGTTGGTAGGCCCTACCAGGACTTGGCTCCTTTGGTGTAGATTAGAATCTCATACTGCCACCATGCCATGATGAGGCATGCTCCCAAGTTGGGTTTTTTTTGGAGGGTCACAATCATCCTGATGGTAATGACAGCAATTATGATAGCAATGATAATGAGTAAAATATTACATATGTGTGGTCATTAAGAAGATTTGAAACTTAAGGAGCTAATGAATCTGGACATTTATTAAGCAGTTATATTCCAGGCACTGTGATAAATGATGAAACAAAGAAAGGGAAAAGATGGTCTCTGCTCTCAAGGGCTCATGGTCTAATCTGGGAGACAATATGCAAATAATCATGTACTAACAAGCTGTATATTCGATAAATTGGAAATTATCAACAGAGGGAAGGCACTAGAATTAAATAGCAACAGAAGAGGTTTCCTGTAGAAGGTAGGATTTTAGCTGAACCTTGAAGGAAGCCAGTGAAGCTAGAAGGCAGAGATGAGGAAGAAGAACATCTTAGGCATGGTGGACAGTTATTGAAGATTCTGGGAGGCAGGAGATGATGTATCTCATTTGAGGAACAGCAGGAAGGCCAGTGTCATTGGATTTCAGACTACATTGGGTATGTGTGGGGTGTAAGAATATGGAAGTGTGTGTGTGTGTGTGTGTGTGTGTGTGTGTGTGTGTGTGCGTGCACTTATAAATGTCTTTGAACACTAAACAAAGGCTTTTAAAATTTCATCCTGGAGGTGAAAGGGAGTCTTTGGAGTATACTGAGTTTAAAGGTGATGTGATCATATCTCGTATCTGCCCTTTCAAAAAATCCTTTAGACATCAGAGTGGAGAATGAATTGTGGTGGGGAGAGATTTGTGTCAGGAAGACTAACCAGCAGGCTATTGGAGCAGTCCAAGAATGAAGTGATGAGGGCCTGTACCAGGACAGTGTCAGAGGAGAGTGGGTGCTATATGCTCAAAATGTTATGAAGATAAAATACATAGGCCTTGACTATGGTATACACAAACAAAACCAATATACTTAACATGAGAAGGGAAACTGTGAACTAGTAAAAATGCTTTCAACATGTTTCTCTGATAAAGGTCTTATTTCCAAGATCATAGAAGGAACACATTAAAATTCATAACAATAGGAGCCATTCCTCAGTTGATAAATGGTGGAAATATATGAATAGCCAATTCTCAAGAGAAGAAATCTAAGTTCATGGTAGCCATTTTTAAAAAAAAAATGATCCAAATCACCAAATCCAAATACAATTAAAAAATTAAAATAGTTTGAGAAATACGACTTAAAAATTTGATGTTATAGCTCATATCCACTAGATTGGTAAAGCTAAGAAAAAAGGAAAATAAAATTTTGGAGGAGCAGTGAAAAAATAGATACAGTGATATACTGCTGGTGGTACATGAAATCGTCCAACCATTCTGGACAGCAGTTTAGAACTATGCTCCCTAAGTCACTGAACCATGCATACCCTTTCACCCAGTGATAACTACTACTAGGCCTATGTCCCAAAGAGAACAAAGAAAGAGGAAAAAGCCCTATATGTACCAAAATATTTATGCAACTTTTTTTGTGTTTACATGAGACAAAGAACTAGAAACCAAATCAGCGGCCATTAATTTGGTAATGACTGAACAAATTTTGGTATAAGAATTGAATGGGAAATTATTATTCTGTAAGAGATGATGAAGAGGACAGAATTCTCGTCACTGTAATGATTGGCCATATTTTCATTGAATTGATGATATAGTTTGCTACCCATCTCCTGATAGAGAGGCGATGGATTCAAGATGCAGGATTTTTGGATGTGGCCATTATGGGAATTTGTCTTGCTTGAATGCATATTTGTTACGAGGGCTTTATTTCTTTCCTTCCTTTTGTGGCGAAGGGATGGAAGGGAGAGAAAATACTTAATAATTTTAATCTTTGTTAGAATCAACCAATTATCTGACGGTCAGCACATAGCTGACTCTGAAATGTTATGCCTGGTGCCTCGTTCCTGGAATACACACTAACTCATCTGATTGTACTTCCTCAATTCCTTTGTTTCCTTCCAAATTGCTCAAGTGATATCTATATGAAGTATTTTCTAAAACTCAGCTGCTAGTGCCTTTCCCCTTCCAAAAGTAACATATTAATTTCGTATATATTTATTTATCTACTTGTGTTTGTCTCCCCTGTCGAAATGTAGGTTCCTTGAAGGCAGGGACTATTTCACTTTGTCTTTGTATCTCCAACAATTCACATTATGCCAGAAACATAGTAAGTGCTTAATAAATGCCTTGTGATTCCTCAGCTGAATGTCTTGAATATGTCTTATGAGCATGTGCATTTTCTTTATCAATATAACCCACAAATCTCAACATATTTCATTCTGTACAATTATTATTTATATCTGCCTATAAATCTTTTACATAGGAAGTATTCTATTCCCTGGAATCCTTTTTCTGGCTTGTTTACTATCAAGGGCGATCAACCAATAACTCAACAAGTATTTATCAAGTGCTAGGGACATAAATACAGAAAATTTAAAAATTCCTATTCATAAAGAGCTTACAGTTTAATAAAGGAGATGACAAATACAATCTCTACATAAATAGATATAAGTTAATAAACATCCTTAAACACAATGTAATTAAAATACTGTGGTTTGGGCCAGATAATAGTGGGGGTGGGGGTGGGGTCAAGAAAGGCTTCTTGGTGCCTAAGATGGTGCCTAAGTTTAATCTTAAAGGAAGAGAAGAATTCTTTGAAGGGGAGGTAATGAGAGAGGATTGCTAGGAGGCATAGTGGATATATCACTGCACTTAGAGTGAGGAAGACTTGAATTAAAATCCTACTTCAGACATTTACTATATAACTCTGGGAAAATGGCTTAACTTCCCTCAATCTCAGTTTCTTCACCTGATAAATGGGAATAATAGCACCAACCCCACAGGGTTACTTGTTGTGAAGATCAAATGAGATAACTTATATGAAGCACTTTGCAAATGTTTAAGTGCCCTATAAATGCTAGCTTTCATCATCACCATCATTATTACAGGTACAGAGGATAACTAGTACAAAGATAGAGATGGGACATAGAGTACCATGGGTAGGCAACAGAGAGGCCAGTTTGTCTGGATTGCAGCGTGGGATGGGGAATAATGTCCAATGGAGTTGGAAAGATAGTTTGGGGCCAGGTCGCATAGAGCTTTAAAAGCTAAGCAAAGGAGTTAATGTTTTATCCTGAAGGCAAAAAGGAAGCCACCAAAGTTGGTTGAATAGAGAAACCCACACAGTTAGATCTGAGCTTACTGGGAAAAAATGGTGGCAATGTGTAAGAAAGGGCGGCGTGGGGAAGAGACTTGAGTCAGTGAGACCAATTACAAGGCTGTTGTGATAACCTAGGTGAGAAGTGATGAGGGCATGGATTGTCAGTAGCTTTGTTAGTGAAGAGAAGAAATCAGAGACACGTTACCAGTCCGGCTATTGTCTTATTCTCTGTACATTATCCCTCTTTGGTCATACATGTCCTTAGTGATGTCTTTTACTCTACCACTCCTGTGTAAGTCTAGGCTGATAATATGTTCTGGCCTATTTATAGTCACAATATATCTTTCCAGTGCCCTTTGGGCCACTTGTAAATTTGATTCTTCTGAGAGAGTGATGTTCCACAATTCTTAGGAATAAAGTATCCCCAGGAGAATATTGGTGTTAAGAATATATTTCTGTGTTAAAAAGAAGCTTTGTGTCACTGAAAGCTTTGGATAATTTCCAACATATACTCTGGTTTGATCTTATGTTACTCAAATATATCAGAAACAAGTATATACTAGTGGATGGTAGGCTCTTAATAAATGTTTATTGATTGATATATATATCTGAGAATCTAATTATTATGTCACTCAAAGCCCAAGGTTCTCCCAAGGGATTCTGGGTTCAGATGGAATCTGTCTGGTAACAGGACACCATGGGGGTCAGTTTCTTGCTCTGGCTCTACTACCAAATGGAGAAAAACCCCAGAGAATCTTTAAGATAAAGCTTCATATCTAGATTTCCCCAAACATAGGTTAGAGTCCCCTCTTTTCTTTCTTTCCCAGGAAGTAAATAAGCAATATTTCCTCATCATAGGAAATTTATAAAAAAACAAAGGAGTCACAGGAATGTATGAACAAATGTAGGCAACATAAAACATTCAGAAAACCTAGCCAACTCACAAAACTCGTTTGGAAGATAAAGGGACTTCACAGTGAATAATTACTTCTCATTAACCTTGAATTTATACTATACAAACAACTCACATCAGCGTTATGGAGGGTTGGCAAAGTCATCTCCTGGGCATCTCCTGCCCAGTCATCACATGCATTTAGTCTTTCAGATAGAAGATTTTCTTGACCTCTTAGTCTCCATGAAGCTAAAAAAATCTTTCCCATTTGGGTGACCAGAGCCCAACTTTGGAACTTAAGAGCTCATGAACTTGGGGTTACCCATGAAGCAACAATAAAAGCTGGTGCTATTAAAGAAATCACTTTTTGTTAGAAAGCTAGATTCTGAGATCATACTCTAGGGAAATAAATACCCCACTTCTCCACACAGGAGGCTGGAGTACAAGAATGGTGATGTTGAACTGTCCTCTTAGAATGAGTGCAATCAGGTCTCCCATTGTCTTATCAGCTGTAAGTCACCATTGTTTCTGAGGAAGTTGGAGAGGAATCTCTGCCTTACACTTTGCTGTACTCTGAGGTGAAAGGCCAAGGGAAAGTCCATGAAAAGGGTCTAACCTAGTGGGCAGGTCCAGAGTTTACTACTCTTATAGATCACTCTGTCAAGAGTATATCCCCCAGGGTCTTAATCATTAAAACAATGGTGAATCTCCCATGTCACCAGCAATGGCCTAGGGTATGTATGTCTCAGTAAGTGCAAAGTTGGGATGCATGTCTAGTTCTATGAGAAGTGTCCACTTTGATAGAGGTTAATTTCCTATAATCTTATCAAAGTGACTGGAGGATTCACCAAATTGGTCTATTTTGCTACTTTCATAAGAATATTTGGGAACACCATTACGGTGATTCTGACTTTGCTTGTACTATTTAATGTCAGAGCAATAAATACTAGTATTTAAAAGTATATTATTTGATTGTATATATTGACCCTGGCTTAAATCTTGAAGTTTTGAGTTGCTTTGTATACATTCTAGTGCTCAGAAGAGATATCTTGTGCGGTAGGTTTTTTTTTTTTTTGAGGGAAAGTTCCTTTTATTTTTATTAACTTGCCAAATATCAATTAAAAAAGAACATTTCATTATATAAAGATCTGTGCTACATACAGCTTGTTTTGGCTTCTACACAAAGTGAACAAAATAATACTTTTTGGATAATTGAAATGAATCATTTTATCAAGGATTAGTTGTGACTATAAAGGGTGGCCATTAAAATAATTTTGTGTTTTAGCTGATTGCTAGATTCAAGAGATCTCACAAATAGGAAAGTTAGGATTCTGTCCTACATTTGTTTTGGGGGAAAAGGAAAGGGAATATAAAAATAGAGTCTATTTTCATCATTTATACTGAAGTCCATGTTTTTCTTATCTCCAGATGGGGCTTCCTGAGTTTAGCTGGGCACATATAGAATGGGGTTATGGAGGCTGTGCAAATAGCACCATATATATATATATATATACATACACATACATATATATATATATATATATATATATATATATATATATATATATATATATATATTTGTTTTCACAAATGATACTGTCTGAGCTGAGAGGAGAGATTTAAGTTGCAATGTTTAGTGATGAATAGATAACAAGGTATAAACATGTAGGACATTTCTTTCCCAAATGTGGCATAAGATGGAAGACAGAGGATAATTCAAGAGAAATTATCCAAACCATCTATTCAATCGTGTTACTAAGCAATGAATGTCGCACAACATTAATAGATTTGTGGAATTTATATAGTGGACTGAAATTTCTCTAGGGAAACTTCCATTCTTTGACTTTTAAAGGAAATGTATTGAGGAATGATGATTGCTATTACAAAAAGTTTCATGAAGTCATTTTAAAGTTCTACATTTGAATAGTAAATAATATTTTCAGAGTTGTTACCTCATTTACTTCTCCTATAATATTGATAGGGGGGCACACCATAGGAATTGGAATACTGGACTCGTAATCAGGAGAATGTGGATCTGAATCCTGATGCAGACACAAGCTGTGTGACTGGGTGAGGTTGTTGCCCTCAGTTTTTATCTATCAAATGGGGATAATCAGAGTGCCTACCTCACAGGGTTGTCATAAGGATCAAATGTGATAGTTCACATAAAATACAAACCTCAAAGTGCTACAGAGATATCAGCTATTATTACACATAATTTCTCTAAAAAAATATATTTTAGTTCCCAACAAATGAATGAATACCTGTAATGAAACATATGGAAGACATAATTGTGCTGACTGGGAATTGCTTTTACTGAACAAAATGGAATCTTTCTGTGACAAATGAGATGGCTTTGGGTCATCATTCCACATATCAGTGATCATTGTGCAAAACTATCTATGTAGAATGCATGAGAAATTAGAATAAATGATTACTTAGCTCAAGAAATACTCAGGAAGCTACTTTTTAGATGAGATGTCCGAAAAAAACAAGATATTGTCTTTGATATTGGCCTGTTTGGATTTACCCATTTCTTCTTCTTTTTTAATCTGGTATATTATTTTTTCCCAGTTACATATAAAAACAATTTTAACATTCATTTTTAAAACTTTGAGTTCCAAATTATCTTCCTTCCCGCCCCCACCCCCCCCACTGAGAAGGCAAGCAATTTAATATAGATTATACATTTGTAGTCATGCCAAACATTTCTATAATAGTCATGTTGTGAAAGACCAAATTTCCCTCCATCCTATTCCCACCTCCCATTTATTCTATTCTCTCTCTCCTTTCATCCTGTGCCTCCTCAAAAGTATTTTCCTTCTGACTACCCCCTCCTTCAATCTGTCTTCCTTTCTCTTATCCCCTTCCCCTCTACTTTCCTTTAGGGTAAGATAGATGTCTACATCCAGTTGAGTGTGTATGTTATTCCCTCTTTGAGTGAATTCTGCTGAGAGTAAGGTTCACTCATTCCCTCTCATCTCCCCCCCTCTTCCCCACTGTAAAAGTTTTTTCTTGCTTCTTTTACATGAGATAATTTGCCCCCATTCTACCTCTCTTTTTCTCTTGTTCCCAGTATATTCCTCTCTCACCCCTTCATTTCATATTTTAGATGTCATCCCTTCATATGCAACTCATATCTGTGCCCTCTGTCTATATATACTCCTAACTGTTCTAATGAGAAAGGTCTTACGAGTTATATCATCTTTCCATGTAGGAATGTAAATAGTTTAACTTTATTAAGTCCTTTATGATTTCTCTTTCATGTTTACCTTTTCATGCTTCTGTTAAGTCTTTTATTTGAAAATCAAATTTTCTATTTAGCCCTGGTCTTTTCTCAAGAATGCTTGAAATTCCTCTGTCTCTTTAATCATCCATTTCCCCCCCTCATGGACTATACTCAGTTTTCTGGGTAGATGATTCTTGGTTGTAATCCTAGCTTATTTGCCTCCCTGAATATCATATTCCAAGCCCTCTTATCCTTTAATGTAAAAGCTGCTAAATCTTGTGTTATCCTGACTGTGGCTCCACCATACTTGAATTATTTCTATCTGGCTGCTTGCAATATTTTCTCCTTAACCTGGGAACTCTGGAATTTGGCTTATAATAGTCCTGGCAGTTTTCATTTTGGGATATCATTCAGGAAGAGATCAGTGGATTCTTTCAATTTTTATTTTACCCTCTGGTTCTAGAATATCAGGGCAGTTTGCCTTGACAATTTCTTGAAATATGATTTTTAGGCTCTTTTTTGATCATGGCTTTCAGGCAGTCCATCAATTTTAAAATTATTTCCCCTGTATCTATTTTCCAGGCCAGTTGTTTTTCCAATGAGATATTCACATTGTCTTCTTTTTTTTTTCATTCTTTTGATTTTGTTTTATAATGTCAACTTGATTTCTCATAAATTCATTAGCTTCCATGTGCTCTATTCTAATTTTTAAGAAATTATTTTCTTCAGTGAGTTTTTGGACCTCATTTTCCATTTGGCTAACTCCGCTTTTTTAAGGCATTCTTCTCCTCATTGGCCTTCTGGGCCTCTTTTGCCATTTGGCTTGGTCTGTTTTTAAGGCTTTATTTTCTTCAGCATTTTTTGTGTCTCCTTTACCAAACTATTGCTCGTTTTTCATGATTTTCTTGCATTACTCTCATTTCTCTTCTCAGTCTTTCTACTACTTCTTTTACTTGATTTTCAAAATCCTTTTTGATCTCTTCGATGGCCTGAGACCAATTCATATTTTTCTTGAAGGCTCTGGATATAGGGACTTTGACTTTGCTATCTTCTTTTGAGTATGTATTTTGATCTTCCTTGTCACCAAAGTAAGTTTCTATAGTTAGAGCTTTTTCCCTCAGCATTTGCTCATTTTCTCAGGCCAACACTTGACTTTTTAACTCTTCGTTAAAGTAGGGCTTTGCTTCCAGGGTAGAGGGACAGCTGTCTCAAACTTCAGGGGTTTTATGTAGCTGTTTTCAGAGATAATTCTAGGGAGTTGTAAGTTTTCAGTCCTTCCAAGGTGGTATGATCTAAGGAGAGGTGTTTCTTCCTCTCTTGGCCTGTGCTCTGGTCTGTGAGTGACCACAAGCACTCTTTTCTGCCCTGGAACTGTGACGAGGGTCCCCCATCTCACTGCTGCCACAAACTCTGCTATACTAGTGCCCCTTCTCACCTGGAACTGCCACCCAGGACTTTGACCCAGATCCAAGTATTGGCAAAGCAACAGTGCTAGAAAAGAGACTCCTGTAATCTCCTTTTGAGTAGTTGTTCTGCCCCCTTAACATCTGTGGGCAGAGGGCTCTGGAAGCATTCAGTGCTGCTGCTAATTCAGTCACTCCTAAGACCTGCTCCTGGTTTGCTGGGGTGGGGGGACTGTGCTGGCTTGGCCTGTGTGGGACTGAGCCCCTCTCTCTTCTAGGTCCAACAGACCTTTCCTGCTGACCTTCTAAGTTGTCTTTGGTGTCTGATGGCTGAGAAGTCTGAAAACCACCACTGCTGCCAGTGACTCAGTCACCCCAAGGCCTGCTCTGGGTTTGCTGGGGCCTGGTCTGCCTTGAACTGTGTTCCTCTCTCATCCTGGTGCAACAAACCTTTCCTGTCAACCATCCAGGTTGTCTTGGGCTGGAACCTCTTTTTTTGTGAGTTCTGCCGCTCTAGAATTTGTTTAGAATCATTTTTTAAACGTATTTGGAGAGGTTTAGGAGAGAGCTCAGGTGAGTCCCTGCCTTTACTCTACCATCTTAGCTCTGCCCCCCTACCCATTTCTTCTAAAAGCTCAAGGGCAAGGAAAATTCTGGTCAGCTATAATGGAATAGCCCCACCCTCCTTTAACAGGTAAGCTACAAATGATGAGATTATGCAATCAGGATGCAGTTAGGTGGTGCATTGAATAGAGCACTGGACTAGAATCAGGAAGATGCATCTTCCTGAATTTAAATCTGGCCTCAGACACTTACTAGCTATGAGACCCTGGGCAAGTCACTTCACCCTGTTTACCTCAATTTCCTTGTAAAGTAGTCTACAGAAGGAAATGGCAAGCCATTCTGATATCTTTGCCAAGAAAATTCCAAATGGGGTCACAAAGAGTCAGACAGCTGAAGGAGTGCCAACATTTATTTAATTATAAAATTTACCCAAAAATAAAAATTTGAAAGGATGAGATAATAATGAACTAGTATTTTAGAAATATTTTTAAAAATGGTATGTTTTTGTTTTCACTAAAACATTATTTTTAATAATAATGTATTCAGTAAGTGCAATGTAAATATGTTTCTTTATTTTATAAATGTTTATTTAGTGCTTTATGATACAGCAATGAGAAGATCTGGTTCTCAGTTCAGTATATTTTGTTATTTGGCCTTAATAGCTGTGATATGGAAGGAGAGAGTATCATTGGCTAAGCTTACTAAATCATGATAGTCATTTTTCAAACCTATTCACCAATTATGCAAAACTTTTTGTTGAAATTTGCTAGTAAATATTTCATCTTCCCTGAGTTCAATTATTGTTTCAAAAATAGATAGATTTTACATTTTTAATTTTCAAAAATGGGTTCAGCTCAGTGTAATGGGGCATTCCTGTACTCTGAGTTACAGGGGACATTGAAACTGGTGGATCGCTTGAGCTTGGGAGTTCTGAGCTATGGTGTGCTAATGTAATCACCCTCTAGGATCATGGGGAAGGGGGACAAGGGAGTTGGGGAAGAAAGGGACTAGGTTGCCAAAAAAGGGTAAACCAGCCCACAACAGAAATGGAATAGGCCAAAGTGCCCATGCCCTTCCACGCTGGAATCAGCCCATGAGTAGCCCTTGCATTTGGAGCTTAGGTGAGAGGGGGAGAACTAGTCTTTTTGTTTTATAGTGGGTTGAAAATGCACTAAAATTCTTCATCAGGATGATTTTAAAAAATGGTCAGAAAATTCTATTCTCAAGTTTTTAAGGTGGCAGATATAGGTGTGTGTGTGTGTGTGTGTGTGTGTGTGTGTGTGTGTGTGTGTGTTTTAATAGGTGATACATTCACAGTTTTCAGCAACCCAGAAAAGAGAAAGTATTCGGGAGGATGAGTGATCAACAGAGTCAAATGCTGCCAAGAAGTCAAAAAAGCTGAGGATAAAAAAAAGGCTATTGGATTTGGCAAGTGAGAACTTTGGCAACTTTAAAAAGAGCACTTTCAGAACAGAGAGAATAGCAAAGAGGTTGAGAAACCAGATAACTGGAAAACAGTAAGTTCAAAAAAAAGTTTAGATTTTGGAGGAAAAATAATGTATTATAATTTCTGGAGTAAATGGCAACCTATCCATATTTACACATCATGCATTATAAATTGTAATGCTAAGCTCAAGGTTCATTTGCAAAAGACTCTCCTCATTGGTGGGGGATTACTCAATGTTCTATCCCTTTATGAGAGGGTGTAGTTTATGAGAGCTTGTAGCCAGAATGGGCTTTGTTTTCTTTGAATGACTCAGCTTACCTCATTGAGCCTCTGGACGCTGTGGCTTGCTCTTCCGGGGCAGGAAGCCCAGAGAGCATGTCAGGAAGCAGAAAACTTCCTGTGTGATGAGTCATGGGGCTGGCTGAGGGGAGGTGTTAACCTCTACCCTAGGGGGAGGGGCCAACTCAAGAACCAATCAGCCCTGGTCATTCAGGCGGAGCTTGATGATGTCGAAAACTCTATAAGAGGGGAGAGGACAGCTTGAAGAGCTCTCTTTCCTTTTCCGGTTGGAGCCAGAGACAGTTACAGCGACAGTTACAGCGACAGTTACAGCGACAGTTACAGTTTCAGTTACAGCCACAGACACAGCTGAAGCAGGAGCTGCCAGTAGCAGAGCTGACCTACGGGAGGAAGCTGAACAAAGACTTCAGGCCAGTGGGTAATCTTATTACCATCGAGGGGGAAGCATGATTTTGCTTTACGCAATCATGCTTCTCTGTAGCCTCCTGGTTACTCTTGCAAGGCGTACTTGTTGGGCCTGCAAGCTTTTGATCAACATATCAAAATGGGGCTGCTGGTTCATGGGTTGGTTACTATGGAGCCTAAATAAATGTTTTGATTCTTCTGCCTTCTATTTTGAGAGTTTCTTATATCCGGCGATTCCGAACGTTTCAGACATGTTTATGATCCTCTTTGAGATTATAAACTCGGCCCTCCTACTACAGAGCTTGAGAGAAGAGAGAACAAGTATAGTTCCAGGTGAGAAGTTCCTAAAGGAAACACAGATTCTGGGAGGAAGCCAACATGTAGAGAAGTTGGTCCCTCAATCATGTTCCTACTTGTAGCTTACTATTCTTAAGACCTTAGGGAAATTCTCTTTGGGTGATATTTGGGTTTCTCTCTACCCCTCTCCCTCCCGTTCTCCTCAGATTTTCTCCTAACCCCTCCTCCTGCTCTTTCTTGGTTGAATTGAGATATATTGACATATCATTCTCACAAAAGGAAAATAAAGAAGAGAAAAGAAAAGGGGATGACACAGGGCCATTGACCTCATGCTAGAGAGGCTGCCCACCAAGGGGTACGTGCCAGGAGATAATCTGAGTGGCAAGGCATGATGATGTTGGGTAGTGAAGAGGGGAAGAAGGAGCTTTAGTAAGGAATTTTGCTCATCAGATGCTATGGTTATCTAGGTCAATATTTGGTTATAACCTGCCTTAAGGGTTAAAGCTCATTGAAATCATACAGATCTAAAAGTTGGAGGGGGCAAAGTGGAGGACTGTTAAGCTACAATGGGTAAAAGGAATGCAATGGTTGTGTTAGAGACAAGCCTAAAATCGACTATCCTGGGGAAGGTGATTTGGTATCAATCTTTCCACTTTCCCATTGGTTGATCACATACTCCTTGGGCCATGAGTTCATGGACCTCGATCTGGAGATCACTGGTTTATAGTACAAGAAAAGCTTTGTTGTAAAGTCATATCTAGAATGGGGGGTGGGGACTTAATACATGAGTCATTTTTTTGATCTCTTCAGATTTTAGTTCCCTCCCCATAAAATTATTTGTATCTACTTTGTATACATTTTAAAATCTCTACTTGTCTGTATATGTATTATTTCAACCCAAAAAACATAAACTTCTTGAGAGCAGAGAATGTTTCTTCTTTTTTTTTTTTAGCCTCAGTGCCTAGCACAGTACCTAGCACATATAGTAAGTACTTAATACATGTTTACAGAATGAATGAATAAATTGGAGGGTAGGGTCCATTATATTCAGAAACCCTTCTAACTATTTCCTCCTGTTCTAATTAACCTTTGATACAGGTTCCTGGCTTTAACCTGGATAGGATTGCTTTCTCTCAAAACAAATTTGCAGCCAAGTGTCATTTCGTACAAACTCTCGGGAAAGAAAATAGAGTTAAATGATTTCCCAGGAGATTAAGAGTATTGGGGTCCACATGGAAAACTAATTTCAGCAATGTTGGATTTTAGCCACATTCTCTGACTTCAAAAACCCTTCCCTATGAGACTTCCAAGATGCTCTAAATAAAGGTGACCACTTGGTCCTTAGGGCCTTGAAAAAAAATGCAATGTTGCTTCTTCCAAGGTCAGATTCAAGAAAACCGAGTTGTAGAAATTCCTGATCGCTCCCTTGTTCAAACGGTTCCCTCTTTTCCCCTCTCTGTTGGAAACATCTCATTGATTTTTGTTCCTCCCCACTTCTATTTGCCAAAGGATAATCAACAAAGATTGAACAGGGACACAGCCAAATGAAAGTACCACTCAGATGTCCATGACTACTCTGACTTTAAGTGGACTCTAGGGAATGTGTTGGGATAGGTGGCTATCATAGACTCAAAGAAATATATGATATTGGAGCTGGAAGGGACTCAGGAGGCCTAATCCAACCACCTTGTTTTGCAGACAGACAAACTGAGACCCAGAGAGAAGAAATAAACAAGCTTTAGACCGGAATGTTTAGCCTTCTGTGCTCTCAGAGATCCAGGAGCGCTCCAGGGCCTTCTTAGTAATTCAACAAAAGGTGCAAATTTTCAGACCAATATTTTCCTCTAATTAAGTGATGGAAGCCCTGGGCCCAGAAATGCTAAGCAAATAGCCCATTAAAGCATCCCTCCACAGTTTCTACAGGAACCTCTCACTATTTAATAGGTTCCAAGATGACTCCCAGGTTCCTGAGGTGTATAAATAATAGGAACGGATCAGTTCCTCACTCAACAAATATTTGGTGTGCATCTGCTATATTCAAGACTCTGTGGAAAATACAAAGAAGTCTAGGACCCAGTTCCTGTCCATCCAATAGTCAATCGACAAACATGTATTAAGCACCTACTGTGTACCAGACACTATGCTGTCCCTCAAGGACTCATAGTCTGATTAGGAAGACAAAAAAACCCCAAAACAACTAAGAATAGTACTAAATAAATAGTGTCAACAATGAAGCTGGAGTAATGAGGGAAATTTTCACAGAGGAACTTGAAGGGGAGTTAAGATTGGCCTCAAAAGAGCAAAGCCTAGCAGAAGAGTAGCAGAATTGGTTTGAAAATTCAAGTCTGGGGCATCGAGGTGGCGCAGTGAGTAGAATACCAGCCCTTGAGTCAGGAGGACCTGAGTTCAAATCCGGCTTCAGACACTTGACACATGTACTAGCTGTGTGACCTTGGGCAAGTCACTTAACCCCAATTGCCCTGCCAAAAAGCAAAAAAAAAAAATCTGAAAATCCCAATCCAATGGATTTGTTTAAACTGCTTGAAGGTCGGTTAAAGGACTTTAAATGTCAACGTTATAAATTTTCATCCTGTCCATACTTGATTTTACACTATCTTAGACTGACTATTAAAAAGAATACTAACTGGGCGTGGGGAGAGATGGAAGGCCAGAGTAGATAATCCATAAGTTAACTTCCTTTTTCATTAACATCACAATTACCCTTATTTCATTCACCAACTTCTAACTGTATATGAGGTACCTGATTTAGTAGAAAGATTTGACCTAGCTGCTAGCCTGTGTTACCTTGGTTCATATTTAATCTCTTAATCCTTAAATCACTTAATCTCACTGGGCTTCAACTTCTGCAAATATAAAAATAATAATATTAGCTCACTTTTCTACAGTGATTTATGATTTGCAAAGAACCTTACCCAAAAAATTACAACTTACAGTCAGTGTGACTTTGGGCAAATCAATTAACCTCTCTGGGCTTCAGTTATCTCATCTGTTAAAATAAGAAGGTTGGAGTAGATGATCTCCAATATTCCTTCTAGCTTTACATTTATGATACAAGAAGGTTTGGTGATAAGCACTTTTCTGTAGGGCATCATGAAGCTATAGTCCAAATGCATGGTTAGTAAAAGCAAGCAACAGTTTATTACCAGGAAGGCCCTGTATGCCAGAGTTGGTGTAAAAGACATTACTGAGAATGGACATGCATGGCTGGAAAAGGAGGTAGGTTAGACATGCAGTGATAATGGCAGACAGCAGATGGATAGCTCAGGTGCTTAATTTGTACTTCTGTGATATTGAAACAATCAGACAAAATTCCTTTAATACATTTGGATGGAACCTCTATGGGGGATTTATAGAAAGAAAGAAATAAGAAAGAACAAAGTTGTGATCAATGGTAGCAGCCACTATGGTAGGAGAAACCATGCCAATGAGATCATGAATCAACCAAAGTGACTGAAGATCTCTGAGTTGATTCCATTTTCTCTCCTCTGCCTCAAACCTAGAAAGTGTACAAAATCACTGGAGGGACTCCTTAAATGTTCTAAGCCAAGACTAGGGAACCTGAGGCCTCAAGGCCACACGTGACCTTCTAGGTCCTCAAGTATGGCCCTTTGACTGAATCCAAAGGGATGGCTCTGGAGGAGAAAGTGAGGCTGGTGGCCTTGCACAGCCCTCCCTCACTCAAATCAAAGTCAACTGCAAGTCATGTCATCATTTTCCTGATGTTATGGTCCTCTTTGAAAACGATGCACAAACACAACCTGTGAGTAGTCCCAGCTGCCTGAATGGAGACCCAGTCAGCTGGGGAACTCAGCTCGACGTTTCCTTCCCCTCTCTAAAGGAAGGTAAACTTTGATGGCTGAAAGCTGCCCATTTAACTTGGGGTTTACTGGCTAGATTCCTTCCTTCCTCCCTTTTTCCCTTCCTTCCTGCCTGTGTTGGTAAGCAAAATGGGCTCCTTAGCACTTGGTTCAACCAAGTGCCCTTGAATAGTTTGGCTTTTGTTCCCTTTGAGTAATTTAGTGTATTTCATTGAGCCTTACTAGGTGCTAAGCCCCAGGTCCAAACCCCTATTAGGTGTAAAACCTTAGTGGGTGTGGATTGGCAACTAAGGTGGGGCCCAAAGTGGGGCTAACTCCAGGGAGGGCCTAGTTTTACATGTCTGGGAGAGCAGAGGCCCTAAGACCACGTGGGTTTAAGTCACCTCTTTGTGATGATTCTAGGTCATGTGGGTGAGTCGAATGTGTGACTCACTCCTGATGCTGAAAAATATATAAAAACCAGGGGTTGGCTGTCTGTTCTTTGGAGCTCCTACCTACAGCAGTGGTGGTGTGTGACTCTGGGCCAGCCCTTGTTCTGAGTTCCCGGGCTGAACCTAGATGTTGGTAACTATGAATCTGTATAGGGTCTGTTGATGTTTGTAATTTGTTTGTACTTTGCTCTGAAGTTCAGTGTGCTGGTCTTTTTCCCTGAACTAAGTGAATGATATTTGTATGCTGAATTAAAGTAAGCTTGTCAACCCCTTCACCTTGCTTTCCTTAGTTAAGCAGATCAAAAGAACCTGTGCTGTTGGCAGCTTTCTGGGTGCTGGCTGTGGGTGGATCTTACACCCCCACAGAAGCTGCTAGCCTGATTGTTGAAACACTCCCTCCCTCCCCTCCTTCTTCCCTCCCTCCGTCCTTCCTTCCTTTCTCTCCTTTTCTTTCTTTCTTTCTCTTTTCTGACCCATTTCACTCTGAAGCTCATAGATTGGACTGCAATAGGTCCCTGCCCAAGCTCCACTTACTGGCTATATTTTGGGCCCTCCTGGCTCAGAATGAATGTCAATGGTAACTGTTTCTCTTTGGAACAGCAGCCCTGAGGGTCTTCCCTTCAAGCTGGGAGGGGAAGATCTCCAAAGAGAAACAGCAACCCTGAAGGTCTTTCCCTCTCAGCTTAATGTTTTTTCTTTTTTCTAATTAAAAGGGCCATCCCTTGACTCACTTCTTAAAGAGGTCTATTCACTGAATGGGCTTTACCTCACTCAAAGTGAGAACCTGCAAAGGCCTTAGCCTAAAAGGGCCAGGGTCTCCCATTGCATCCTGGGCCATCTCCACTCATCCTGATGAATATTTGGCCACTGGACCCAGATGGCTCTGGAGGAGAAAGTGAGGCTGGTGACCTTGCACAGCCCTCCCTCACTCAAATAATAGTCAATTGCAAGTCATGTCATCATTTTCCTGATGTTATGATCCTTTGCAAACACAACAACAACCTGAGGGCGCAGGTCCCTCACCCCTGTTCTAAGCTTACATTTCTCAGAAAAAGGGTCACTTAAGTGATTACAGCACAATTTCTGATAAGACTTGTATTGTTACTTCTAAATGCCATACTCTTCCCCCAAAGTCTGATTTATATAGATTTTTATACAAATAGTGCACACAATAACTGTTCCCTTTGAATGAGAAAGAGGCTATTAAGAGAATAACAATACTCATTCATTCATGTATTTGACAAGCATCTATTACGTGTCCAATATGTGGGAAACACTGTACTGTATTGGGGATAGAGAAACAACAACAAAAAAACCCCTTTCTGCCCCCTTGCCATCAAGGAGCTTAAATTCTATGGAATTAATAATGAAAAAAAATGAACAAAATATCCTTCTATGAATGAAAAGAAAGATGAAAAAGCCTTTTGAAGGTAAATATATGTTCAGGGTTGCAGGGGATCTCAATGACATTATAGTTTAAACTACCTGAAAAGGGAATACCAACACATTTCAGATTGTAATTTAGTACAATTATTTTAAGTATTGAATTATATACACAAATTTCTTTTCTAAATGTATATTTTAGGTATATAATCTACATTTGAAGTAGCTCTATATTTGTGTCAATATGGGATGATCTGAATCTCCATAAATGGTTAGTGCTTAGATGTTAGATGAAAATTATAAATTAACAGAATTTCAGAGTTGGGAGGGGCCTAAAGAACACCTTGCTCAACCAATAATTAAATTCAAACCTCCTCTACAACCTAACAAGTGGCTACTGCATGGGGTACCATCTGTAGTATTGTGTTCAGTTCTGGGTACCACATTTTGATAAAGACATTAATAAGCTTGAGAGTATCAAGAGAAGGGCAAAGAAGATGGTGAAGGACCTTAAGTTCATGCCATATGTGGAGTGATTAAAAAAAAAAACAACTGAGGATGTTTAACCTACAGAAGAGAAGACTTTAAGAAGAGGTCATGGTAGTTCTGCTCAAGAATTTGAAGAGGGTTTAGACTTGTTCTATTTGGAGGAAAATTAGGAGGAATGGGTAGAAGGTACAAAGAGGCAGATTTAGGCTTGAGATAAGGAAAAGCTTTCTAACAATTGGTGTTATCCAAAAGTGGAATGGCTATATCAAGAGATTGTGAGTGTCCTTTAATTTAAGGTTTTAAAGCAAAGATTAGATAGCCACTTCTTGGCTATGTAATAGAAGGATGTCTTTTTCAGATATGGGTTGGACTAGATGGTTTCTGAGTTCCCTTCCAATTTTGACATTCTGTGATGAACCCTGAGGCAACATATTCTGCTTTTAGACCGTTCTAATTATTAGGAAGTTTTTTCCCTAGATTAAATCAAAATTCATCTCTTTGAAACTTCCACTTCCATTGTTCTAAACTCTGCCCTCCGGGTTCAAGCATAAGGAGTCTAATCCATCTTCCACATCACAAGCCTTCAAATATTAGAAACTACATAGCTATTATGCCTCCTCCAATCCCATTTTCACCTCAAGTCTTCTTTTCTCCAGACTAAACATTGCCAGTACTTCAAGCAATCTTCACACACTTAAGATGGCTAAGTGTCATAAAGGATAGAATGCTGACTACTGTCTCAGGCACTCACTAACTCTGTGACTCTGGGAAAAGTCACTAAACAGCCTCAGCTTCAATTTGCTCATCTGTAAAATGGGGCTAATAATAGAATCTATCTCTTAGGGGTTTTTGTTAACATGAAATGAGATAATATATGTAAAATGCTTTGTACCCTTAAGTACTATATAAATACTAGCAATTAAATATAATCTGCATGAATGTTAGGGTCACCCTCCAAATTATTTATGTCTTTTCTAAAATATGGACTCAGTATTAAATACAATACTCCTGATTTGGTCTGAACAGGGCAAAGTACAGTTGAGTGGTCATGTACTTATTTCTGGATGCTATTTTGCTCTATATGCAGTCTAAAATCACATTAGCTTTCTTGATTATCATTCATGCTTTTGACTCATGAGCTTATAGCTCACTGAAACACCCAGGTGTTTTTCAGAATTTTTTTGCCATCATTTTCTTTCCCTTCTGTACCTGTCCAAATAGATTATTTTCCTAACCTTAGTGTACGACTTCATATTTATACCAATTGAATTTTATATTATTTAGTTTGTCCAAATTTTCTGGTCTGTCAAGATCTTTTTGAATTTTGACTCTCTCTTATAGTACATTAGTTATTGCTCTTGGCTTTGTGTCATTTGCAAATTTCACACAAAGACTAACTATATGTTTGCAAATTCAATGATAAAAATGTTAGAGAATGTGTTGCCAATCATAGATGCTTGAGATACTTCACCGGAGACTTCCCAAGTTGACATTGAACCACTGATGACTATTCTTTGGATCTGTCCTTTCAGCTCATGCTGAGTATATCTAACTGTACTATCATCTATCCCTTTTTCTCATTTTATTTTTCCATAAGTATAGCTTGAAATGTTTTGTGAAATGGTATTCTAAATTCTAAGTAAATTCTGTCACTCTGTCAAAAAGTATTTATTATTTCCTATGTGCCAGGCATTGTGGAATAAAAAAAAAAAGTAAAAAGCACAACCCTTACTCTCAAGGACCTCACATTCTGAAGGGGAAACAACAAGCAATTATCTATATTCTTGAAATACACACACACACACACACACACACACACACACACGCGCGCGCACACACACACCATTTGAAATGCCGATTAAACAGTCTGGCAATCTTGATGGTCTCAGAAACAGATACAGACATTTTAGAGGAACAGATAAGTTTACATGGAATGTTAATGCTGGAAGTGATCTTAGCATCTAGGCCAACTTCATAATTTTACAAATGGGGAAACTGAGGTCTAGCAATGGAAATAACTTGCTTGAGCTCACAAAGCTACTGAGTGGTAGAATATGGACTATAACCCTAATCTAATTTTTAGTAGCACCTTCTGGTGATAATTCTATAATACTGTTTAGCTACAGTATTATTTGGGTTGATAAGTATATATTCTATCAATCAACAAACATTTATTAAGGACCTGCAAGTCTCGTGATAGCTATACTCAAGGACTAAGTATCCAGAAGAAGTTATCAATGTCAATGGCTGCAGAGTTGTCAAAAAAAAAAGGTTAGGATTGAAAAAAAATCAATTAGATTTGGCAATTAAGAGATCATTGGTGACTTTGGAGAGAGAAGTTTCAGTCAAATGATAGAGTCTAAACCACATTGCAGAGGGTTTAAAAGAGAGTGAGAGGAGAGGAAATGGAAGCACTTGTTGTAAATAGCTTTCTCAAGGAGTTTATCTGAAAAGGGGAAGAGAGATACAGGGTGAAGTTTGGGTTTCAAGGACTAGAGAGTTAGTGACATTTTTTTAGACAGCAAAAAAGTAGCCAATAGATAAGGAGGGATGGAAGATTGTTGAGACTGAAGGTTATACCAGGGCCAATTTGCTGAAGAAGATAGGAATGGATTGGATCAAGGGTGAACGAAGAGAGGGTTTGCCTTGACAAGAAGGGCCACATCTTCCTGAAAGATGGGATGAAGTCAAGGATTGTGGGGGCAGATACCTGCGTGAGATGAGATGAAAAGAGGAAGAAAACAGCTCTCATTGGATGACCTCAGTTTTTTTTTTCCAGTTTCTATAGCATCCCCCGATCCAATAATATAGCACAAAAAAGAAAATAATGTTAATCTAAATGTTTGTGTGTTTAAAAACTCTAGTTTAAATTGTTGGTAGATTTCCACGAAACACTTTGGACTTACTCATGAATGAAAAGGCTTAGCTCTGAAAATGGGACTATTTATATAAACATTATAAAAACCCTGAAATGTCACTAAATTACTTCCAGAGCTGGACTTCATGATTCTAGTAAAATATATCTAAAAGCTACCATAAGTTGCATCATTGATAGAGGCAAGAGATAGTCTACTGTCCTCCTCCCCAAGGTAATGATAAAAAAAGAGTTCAGGCTAGCTGGACATGGCTTTCCAGAAGAAAAGGAAAGAAGAAAGAGGCACTCAGAGCTGGAATTTCATTCTTATAGCTCAGAGTCGTCCTGATAAGGTTCACTCAATTCTTGGAAGGCCCTTAAGTCATATCCTACCATGACAATTTGGAGACGTAGAAAAAAGAGTGTTGAATTTACTATGGAATCACAGAATTTCAGAGTTAGATAAGTGATCTTCTGGTCTAACCCTGAAGAAGAAATTACTGCCCCCAAAGTGATAATCTAGCCTTTGTGGTAAGACTTTGGTTTGATCCCAGCTTTGTCACTGGTTCTTTGTCACTGTGTTCTTAGGCAAGAAATGTCGTCTTTCTGAACCTGTTTCCTCCTTTGCAAATTGGGATAATAAAATTTGCATGATTTATCACAAGGTTATTGTAAGGAAAGTGATCTTTAGAATCTTAAAGTCCCACATTAATATGAATGACAATAATGATGATAATAATAATAGCTAGCATTTATGTACTATTTTAAGGTTTGCTATACATATATAACATCTTATTTGATTCTCAAAACAACTCTGTGAAATAGATGCTATTATTATGCCTATTTTATTGTGGCAGCAACGGGGCTAGCAGCTACTATGGCTGTGTAAGACCAATAACACCAGCATACAGAAGGGCTGTTAACACAGGTTCTTTGATCCGCTTTTCTAAGGAAAACAATTTTAAGGGCTTAATAATCTCAGTTTAATCGGACATACATATATCATTCACTTAGTTCAGGGGGAAAAATCAGCCCCCTGAACTTCAAGGCAAAAACAAACAGATATTACAAACATCAACAGACAGACCTTGTCTGATTTAAATCGCTATACATAGTTACCAGAGGAGAACTATGGGTCTGGGTTACAAAGCCAGGAGGCAGTTACAGCTTGCCCAGAGTCTCAACACTCCTTACACGCATGAGCCCCAAAAGTCAAATGCCAAGCTCCCCTCAATTATATCCTGTTAGGAGCCCTGAGGGCTCTGATCTCACCCAGGCTGGGTATGTGAAAGTTCCCCACCCCCAATACCACATCATATACAAGTCAATGACACCTGATTGTCTTAATGCTGAGAAATAGCTGAGAAATATTCCAAGACAAAGACAGTAAAAAGGTTTCCCACTCATTCACACAAAAGGGAGACTTGATAGTCTTAGCATCCCAAAAGGGAAGAACAGGGAAAAGTCTGATTGCCTTAACATTCATCAAAAAAGGAAACTGGGGCTAGTGGAGGTTAGGTGACTTGCTTAAAGATAGCAAGTGTAAGAGGCACCTTTTGAGCTCAGTCTTCTTGATTCCAGTTTCTGCTCTCTATCCACTATGCTATTTATATTCTGCTTATTATTTGAGTCATTCCTGCCATCTCTTTATAGCAACCTACTCTCATATATGCCATTAATGTACAGAAAGAGAGCATAGCTCAATAGCAAGCATATGGACCTGAACTCCATTAGAAGACCTGGTTTCAAGTCTGAGCTCAATCATCTACTAATACTGTGACCCTAGGCAAGTCACTTATCCTACCTACACTACCTCCCTGGAAGGATTGTTCTGAGGATGAACTGAGATAACTTTTACAGTCTATGAATATATGTAAAACACTTTGTAACTATAAGGTGCAATAAAAATGTCAGCCATTATTATGAAGAAATAACTGAGGAACTGTCCTCAGGGCTGAGAATAGGTTCTTCACAGAACATAATAGCACCTAAGTGCTTTGTCTGCATTTCCCTTGCACCTCAAGCATTTATCCTCTCATCCTTCCCAGTCTAACACTCAGCTAGACCAGATGACAAATGCCTCCAGCATAAAGGCATTGAACTGTTATAAGTAATGTTCTGTTAAATCTCAGTATAGGAATCCATTTGAAATGCTGATTAAACACCAGGCTGGCAATCTTGATGGTCTCAGAAACAGATATAGGCATTTTAGGGGAACAGATAGATTTACATGTACATGGAATGTTAATGTTGGAAGTGATCTTAGCATCTAGGCAAAATTTATAATTTTACAAATGAAGAAACTGGGGTCTAGCAAAGGAAGTAACTTGCTTGAGTTCACAAAGCTACTGAGTGGTAGAACCACTATTGAGTGGTAGGACTATAGCCCTAATCTAATTTTTAGTAGCACCTTCTGGTGATAATTCCATAATATTATTTAGTTCCAGTATTATTTGGGTTGATAAGTATACATTCTGTCAATCAACAAACATTTATTAAGAATCTACTATATCCTAGGTGCTGTGCTAGGGTCTGGGGAATATAAATAATGAAACAATTCCTACTTTATTAAGTTAAGAAAGGTTAAAGCTGCTCTGTTGTTTTTATTTAAACTGTAGTTGCTGCTGGACATTTCTTTTTTTTTCTTTTGTTCATTTTTAAACCAGGATTATGACTTCATCCCCAAAGGGTGCCCCCAGTAAGCAATTCACTTTGATAATGCAGACAAACATTTGATCCACAATTAGTAGTCTAGAGAATTGTTCAGAGTCACAGAAGCAATATGTATCAAAGGTGGAAAACTCAGGTTTTCTTGACCCCAAGATAACTATTTATTCACAAAAGCATTCTGACTTTTAAACCTCTCATTAAATTCACAAAATGATTTCATTGCATAATTACTAACCTTTTGTAGCAGTTGGGGTGGGGAGTGCCACTGCCTGTTGTTCCTCACATCTAAGGTGAGATCTTCAGAGGAAGTCTCATTTAGTCATTTCACATAATGTTAATAGAACCATAGAATATTATAACTCCTCTTTGTGAAATCCCTAATTTTATAAATGCAGAAACTTAGATCTAGATAGGCAAATTGAATTGTTCAAGGTCACATAGCACAGTGACTTCAATATACACCCTCTTTCCCCCAAATCTAGAAATACACTAAAATGATGTGAATGAATTAATAATTTAAAAAAAAGTTTTTAAAGGCTTTTCTTTAGTGACTGTTGGTCTGAGGTTCAAGCTGACCCTTGCAAACAGATAGATCAGGTGACTAGTTATGTGGAATTGAAGAGGTTTGGGGTGGAGGGGTGCTCGACACCCCAAAGCACCAACACACCGAGTCCTGCCGAAAGAATTCCACTCAAGCCTTCTCAGCCAAGGGAAAAGACAAAGTTTATTAAGGGTTTGCCATAATGGGTTGTCTTAAGAAATCCCACCCTTTATGATGCCTGCTTTCACAAGCAGGCCAGATTCAATCTACTAAACTAGATTGAATCTGAGCACCTTCATGGAGGCAAGATGGAGATTATATACACAAAGATTGTGGGATGGATTGAGGGGTGGTCTGGGGTGACTAGAGGAGGGGTTTAGGGAGGGACTTGAGGAGGAGTCTAAGGAAGAGCCTGATGGAACTGGGATGAGGTGGGGGGGGGGGGGTAGGAAATAGCTGAAGGCTACATGGAGATGACAGACAATAGAGGGCTAGGGTAACCGAGCTAGGGTATAGATATTTTGATCAGGATTAAGGGTGGGAAACAGCTGGACAATAGAGGGCTAGAGACTTGGGCCCAATGATAATGCAAAGCTCATGGCCTTAGGGGAAGGCTAGATAGAGTTGGAAGACTCAAGGAGAGTTCAAGGGGGCTCCCAGAGACTGTATTCCAGGTTCAAGGGGGTTCTGAGAGACTGTACCCTCATCAGAATGATTTCTGTGGTACAAGGAAGATATTCCTCCCTTCCTAAAAATACATCTTCTACCAGTTCATTGATTCTTGGGATTACCCTATTAGAGATATTCCTTTGGCTTAAGCATTTTGTCATTGTCACTAATACTTTGACTTCCCCTTTTCCAGCCCCGCTTTATCATCTCTCCATAGAATTATAAGCTAATCAAGTGAAGGGACTATCTTGTTTGTTTATATTTGCATCCCTAGTACCCAGTGCCTATCTTATAGTATACATTTAATAAATGCTTTCAGTATTTGAAGTGTGAATCCCCTCCTCCTCCCCCCCCCAAGGGATCACATTTTAAACCTTGTCAGATATTTAAAATTCAGAATGGATTAGTCTAAAATCTTTTCTGGAGAGTAGGCTTTCATATATAGCAGGGTGTAGAGAGCATGAAGTTAGGATACTACATGATAATGATGATGCTAGTAAAAGGGGGCAGGTATGATGAAGCAGAGAAAGAGGTAAACAAACTTTCTTTACTTCACAATTTTGCCTAAAAATATTAGGATTTTAAGTAGAAATGAGACATGTAAAAACTGAACCAAAACAGCAGAATTTGACCTATGTGAGGGCAGGGACTGTTTCTCTTGTTTTCCAGTGACTAACAATTTGTCGTGAACAATTAAGCACTTAATATATGTGCTTGCTGAATAAAATTCAAATCTTTCTGTCTCTGCTTTTCTCTGTCTCACCCTTCTACTCTCCTTTTCTATTTTTCTGTTCTCGCCCTCCCTCCCCCTTCTCTTTCTTCCTTCCCATTTTATTTCTTTCTTTCCGTTTGTGTTTTTCTCCCTTTCCTTTCCCCACTCCCTCATGCTCCCATAAGCACTGTGGAACAAAGATGAGGATTAATAAAAAATTTTAAAAAGTTAGAAGAAAGAATGGAAAAAAAAGATGTGGTATACAAATGAAATTACAATACTAAACTAGGTAGACAAATAACTGATAGTGAAAAAAATCAGTAATGTATACCAGAAATTGGATTGACACCAATTATATAGTAATTCTATGCAGAAGTTTAACCCACATAAATTGATTGTCATGAGAAGGAGATTAAAAAGCCTTAAAAGTGCTTTAGTCATAAAAGACTTGACTTACTTGCCAAGGAGAGAGATGGCAGCCAACGACAATGCCAGTTTAGAATATAAACTTGTTTGTAAAAATGAAGTATGATGGATAATGAACAGCACTGCCTCATAAAGCAGAGAGAAACAGCAAATGGTAAAACCAGTTTAAGGAAAGCTTAGTATGGGATCTAACAAAGCAAAGTCATTCAAAAGTGGAAGGAAGACAACAAATATAAGAAAAAGGGAAAAGATCAAGACTTTTATTCATTTTTTAAAATCACCCAGGACAAAAGAGCCAGCACACTTAAACTCATATCACAATCCTGGATGTGCTTGTTAAGGGATACAGCACTAAAGACAACAATGATGAGAAAAGTAGCCAGATTGTGCTTAGTATACAACATAGAGATCTGTCCTACAGACTATATAATTGTGAGGGTGTTGAAAGATAGATTCATAAGGTGGCCTAGGGAGGAAAGATGCCAAAACAATTGGGGGAAAACAATCTCAGACCTTAACAACACCAGAAACAAATGGGAAAACGTTAACCACTGATCTATTTGTCTCTTTTCCATCTTTATACAAATGTTATCAGAAGCATTTACATATTGAGGATATCCCTGATTCACCTAGCCTGTTAGGTCCAGAGTTTCTTTCTCCACATCATTAAATGCTATGCAAAGTACTAGGTTTTTCCACTCTTGCTACTAACTCTATATTCATGTTTCTAAATCTCCTTCAGAAAAATTATATTTAGCCCAACTAGAGATTGCATAGAATTTATAACTGGACAAGACTTTAGAGATCATATAGTTTAAACCTCATGTTATAGTGGAGACACTGAGAGCCATGAAGGGCTGGTGACTTGCCCTAGGTCACAAGGTGTTGATTAGCAAGGCCATTGTCCCCCATGTCTAGAAAGCTATCCCTCTTCATTTCTGCCATTTATAATCTCTTCTTTTTTTTTAATCATTTAACTCAAATGTCATTGCATGCAGGAGGTCTTTCCTAATCTCCCCTTCCTTTCTGTTAAGAAATACCATTTGAAATTTAATAATGATAGGGACCTATGATTTCAATGGTATAGGGAATTCCTGGATAAAGTGTATCCTTCTACCAATGCAGGTTGAAACAGTCTCTACAATTTATGATCTTAAGAGACTTGCCTAATGCACTGAGAGATACCTTCTCAGGGTCATGCAGTCAGTTTGTCAAATGGGGATAACAGTAACACCTCCCAAGATAGTTGTGAAGATCAAATGAGATAGTTACTGTAAAGCATTTAGCACAGTGTCTGGCACATCATAAGTGCTACATAAATATTAGTTACTGTTACTGTTATTAGTATTATCATGTCACACAAGTAAGTACATATGGACTGTCTTTTTTAGTGTTTGCATCTCCACTACTGCCTAACAAAGGGTATTGCACAAAATAGATACCGCATAAATATTTGTTGAATAAATATATGCCTGCACTGTGCTAAATACTGGGGATATTCAGAAGCAGTACCTGGTCTCAAGAAGATTGCATTCTAATAGGGCAGACAACATATATAGGAAAAGGAGATGGAACCTAGGTATAGAAATCTTTCCTCCTGGAATTTGCTGAGAAGATGAGGAGGGACACAAGATGTCACCTGGCAAGGATGGTAGGATCTAGTAAGACTTTGTTTTTTGCTTTTGTTTTTTAGAATGAAGGAAACTTGGGTATGTTTGTAAGTAGCAGGAAAGGAGCCAGTAGACAAGGAAAGATTGAAGACTGGGGAGATAGTAAGAATTATAATAGCATAATCTATTGGAGAAGACAGGAGAAGATGAAATCAAGGGTGCACATAGAGGGGTTGATCTTGCTAAGGAGAGCCACCTCTTCATCACAGATCAGAGAGGGAGAAGAGATAGTAGAGGATGACATCATAGAATGTGAAATGGAAAAGAGGAGAGAAAAGAGAGCTCTTAGCAAAATGCTTTGTTTTTTGGTAAAGTTTGAGGGGATATCTTCAGATAAGAGTGTGAGAAATTAGGGTGTCAATGCTTTAGAAGAGAACAGAAGATTTGGAATGGCCATTGTGGTGAGTGGCATAGAGGATCAATTAAGGGATAGAGTAGAAGGATTGATTGTCTTACTGTAGTGAGTGTCCAGTTGAGATTAGATGAAAAATTTTTGATCAATCCGATCAGCATGGTTTCATGATTTCTTACAGTTCTGTTCACCTGTAAGAATTAGAGTTAAGGAGGTAAACGAATATAACACAGGGTGGGCATTTGATAAGACATGATCAATGACTGGACAAAAGGGCAAAGGATTTACAAGTAGGAGATAGTATAGAATTAAACTGATTTACCAACGTGTCAAGATTGGAAGGGAGGAAAAGTGTAGACAGCTTTGGAGTGGGAAAGCCTTGTTGGGTGGAGGAATTTGAGGCATTGCGAAGAAAAAGCACAAAGTTAGGGGGTCATAAGGTATAGGAAAGACAGATTGATAAAACATTCTTGGATAAAATAATTTTTTCATTCATGAGCAAGGAAGTAGAATATTTATGAGTGATGGCAAAATCAAGGTTATGACCATCCTTTTGTGCTGTTGAGGTGGAGTGGAGTAGGCCATTGCAGGTAGGTAGACTGAGAAGCCAGAAAGTTAGGTTATTTGAGGAAAATAAACATATATAATGAAATCTCTGGTATGAGGATAGCAGTTGGGGTGAGAGTAGATGTATAATATTTTGTAGTTAGTGCAGGACTTGGGGTCAGAAGCTCTACCACTCATGACCCCAATGGCACATATGCCATTGATCATGCCACCTCCTCATTTGTAAAATGGCAGGGTTGGCCTAGATAATGTCTAATATGCTGTAATTCTGATTCCCAGAGCACTCTTCCTATCATAGCATCTAGCAAAGTGCCTAGCCCATGGTACGCATTCAAAACCATTTACTGAATCAATTATATCACGGCTACCCACCACCAGCACCTCTACAAAGCTCTAAATTACATGGTGTTTCCCATTTAAAAACCATGTGAAGAAGGTGGAATAGATAGTTAATGAAATTGAGCCTAAGAGGAGTTAAATGGCTTGCTAGAAAGTGTCTAAGACAAGACTTGAGCCAAAGTCTTCAGTTTCCAACTCCAGTATTTTTGCTACTGATGTTTTCGGGCTTTATACGTGTATTATATAGAAAAGACCACTGTAGTAAACTCTGGGATCAGTGGACATGGATTCAGATCCTGCCATCTTTACTAACTGTGTGACCTTGGGCAAATAGTTTAACTTCTCTGGGTCTTAATCTGTAAAATGAGGGGGTTGGACTTAGCTGGCCTCTAAGGTTGATTCCTACTCTAAATCTATGACCTTAGGCCTAAAGCTCTCTAAAACCTATGAAGTGTTTGATAAATGTTAAAATGTTAAGTATTTTTCTCTTATTGAATCCTATGACCTTTGGATTCATCTTATCAGGGGGATGGGAAAGAGGGGTCAGACATACAAGGTTCCTATACAGGAGTAGTCAACAGTTCCTGAGTCTGGAGTGATACTAACAATGCTAAGAGGTGCCAGGAAAAAAAAATACAAAGAAGGTGAAATCCTGCCTTTCCAAGTATTTGCAGACCTAGAAGAGCTTTCCTGCCTTTGATATCTCACCTTGCCACCTCCCCAATTTTATTCATAAATTACAGCCCATCTAAACTCCATAATCAAACAGTACTTATGAAGCGCCTACCTGATTTAAACCAATTCATCATCATTAAACAGTATTTATAAAGCTCCCACATGATTTAAACCAATTCAGATTTCCCCAAGGAGAAACCAGGAGAGAGAGAACAGTTCACGAGAGGATTCTAAGATGTACAGCACTAAAACACAAAGAGAGTGAGAATGAATTTTTAACCTCTCAGGAGAACAAACATAGTTTCTTTTATGAGGTTGAAAGTGAGATATTTTATATTTTGCTTTATTTATCATTTACTTTTTTCACCTTCTAAGAAAGGGGAATCTTCAGGTCAGACCTTCAAAATGTTGCTGGTTTGTTTGTTGTTTTTTTTTTTTCCCCTTTCCCTCAAAAGCTTTCTTTAGACCTAAATTTAAAACTATCCCTCAGGTAAAATCCATCAGGAGAAATTTAGCACATGAAAACCATTACAGTATGCAAATATACCAAGAACAAGTTGGAGTGATATCAAGAGTAAGTCTTGTGGTCTGACTTACATTTCCAAAGGCTGGTAAGTAAAGTTTGAGAAGTAAAGCTAGGGAAGAAGAAGGACAAGGAGGGAAACGAGATGGAAGAGAAGGTAGAAAGGAAGCCCCTCACTGATGAGATCTTTAATGAGATCAGTCAATCAATGAACAAGCATCTATTAAGTGCTACCATGTGCTAGTCGCTGTGCTACCACTATGAGGATACAAAGAAGATTATATCCTTCTCAGACCCAAACAGTTTCAATTATTTTGTTATTCCCCCCCCACTTCTGCACTAATTTTAAAGTTCATTTCAATAAGTTCAATTCAATTCTTGATTTTTTTCTTTTGCGCAATTACTATGTGCTAGTTTCCTATGAGATAATGTAAGGCGGGACTAAAACTAGAAATTCTGGTTATAGGCAAATTCAGTGAAGTAGGGAAGGGTAACCCTTTCCTCAAGGGTTGTGCCTGAGTACCTTATCCTCTAGGAGGGGTAGGCAGTTGTAACAACAATGGTGCTTGCTTGGCGCTGTGGCTGTGTAAGGCCAATAACACCAGCACACAGGAGGGCTGCTAGCACAGGTTCTATTATCTGCTTTTCTTAGGAAAGCAACTTTAAGAGGTTTACAATTTAACTTTAATTAAACATACATATATCATTCACTTAGTTCAGGGGAAAAAGTCAGCACTCTGAACTTCAGAGAAAACAGAAAGGATTCTAGCCATCTGACGAAGACATTACATACCTAGTTACCAGAGAGAAAAGTGCCAACATCTGGGTTTTTCAAAGTGGGGTGAAAGGGGTGAGGCTTCTTAACAGCTACCCAGAACTTGTCTGGTCAAATCATATGACACTCTTCCAGTGGGTGAGCCCCAAGCAAAATGCTGACCTCAGAGTATACATAGCCTTTTTCGGGACTCAAGGGCTTCACACCTGTCTAGGGCTTTACACCTCTCATGACCTAATCACCAAAAGGTAATTCCTACAAACAAAGGCAAGACTCAATCAAAGGCACTTGATTGCCTTAGTGCTGAGAAGCACTCCAAAAGAAAAAACAGTTAAAAAGTCCCATTTTTCTTGCCCTTACAGCAGTGGGGAGAGAAGCATCATCTGAGAATATGTGGTGTCAAGGAAGGCAATGTCCAGGAGAGATGATTTATGTTAGCAGGACCTTGGGGTGGCTCAGGTGAGGGAGTTGGGGCAGTTAAGCCATGCAGCACAAGACCAGACAATGTTTGAGAAGGAGTGGAAGTATTCCTCTTTAAAATATAGACCACCCCACTCCAGTTTCATCTCTGGTAGAGGGAATACAGCAAGATACAACACTCTTCCTATCCTTGAGAAATTTAGAACCTCAGTGATGAGATAAGGCATGCGTAGAGGAAATAGCAACACACAAGACATGATTAAATGCCTGACAGGAATAATTCAGACAACTAGTGTCATACTTCTGACAGTGGAGAGAAAAGTGAGGGCTTGAGAAGTCAGGAAAGCTTTCCTGATGTAGGTGAGACTGAGCCCTGATAGATGAGTTAGCTAGGGATAGGCAGAGAGGAGGAGGTAAGGAATACTTCAGGTGGGGAAAATGCCATGAGTATGACATGTTGAGGGGTAGAGTTACTGAGGCTAGTCTGGGGGCAAAGAATGCCAGGAAGAGGAATTTTTACTTTATCTTAAAAGTAATTGGACCCATTGAAGATTTTTTTTTTCCATTGGTGGAGGGACATGATCAAAGTAGTACTTGAGAAAGAAGAATCCAGCAAAACTTTGCTTTCCATTTTAAAGCAAATGGGCTTGTTTAAAAATGACAGTCTTTGGGCATATACTCTGAGAGTGTTATCAGAAACAACAACAACAAAGAGAACCATCTGTTCAAAGCTTTGCACAATAGCATTATGCTTAATTGAAAAAACCAAACAAATATACTGGAAGCAACCTAAAAAAAAATCCAACAATGTGGAAATGGTTAAGTAAATTGTGCCATATTCATATAATGGAGCTCTATTATACAATCAGGAGTAGTGAGTAAAAGGAATACAAAGCAATATGGAAAGACCTTCATGAAATAATGCAGAGAGAGCAGAGTGTTAATGATCTCGGTGAAAGGAAACGAAAAGGAAGGCACAAAAATCCTGATGGGAGACTCAGAAGGAAGAACTGGAGTTTTTGATATTTATAAATTGAAATTAAAGTATAATTACTCAGCAAAACATAAAGTGCCAATCAATTTTTCCTTCTCCCACAAACCCTCAAATACATATTCATATATTCTTGGTTTTTCTCTGATCTTATGTTTTCCCTTCACCTCTTTTCTCCCCTCTCTTCTCTCTCTGTCCTGTCTCTTATTCTCTCCTCCCCCTCTTCTTTTCTCTCTTCTTCTGTTTCTTCTCCACCCTCTGTCTCTCTTATCTCTTCTCTTTCTCTTTCTCTCTATTGCTATGTCCCTGTCTCTTCTCTCTGTCCTCCCATCTCTCCATATCTATCTTCTCTTTGTGTTTTTATCTCTCCCTTTTTTGCCTTTTATCTCTCACTATCTCTTTCTCTCTCTCTCCCCTCTTTATTTCCCCTTCCCCAACCTACTCTCTCTTATATTCCAAGGCATACTATCTTTTTTCCCCATCTTCCTATGGGATGAATGGCTAGGAAGCATATGTGGGATTATTACCTGGATTATTATTATTTTACATAGGGAAATTCAAGCAACTTTGATTCTAAAAAAACAAAACACCTGCACCTTGGTTTTGCATGAATTATGTCTTTAACTTAGCACAAAGCACATGTTCTTTCTGCATTTTACAGTTTAATCCCTTCTCAACCCCCATTGTGCTTTCTAAACCTTGCCTTTATCTCATAAGGAAGACTCTCAAATGTGAAGATGAGGAAACTGAGACCCAGAGAGGACAAATGACTTGCCTAGGGTCTCACAAGGGATATTCACAGGGTCAGATTTTTTGAGAATCTAGAGCTGAAAGGGATTTTAGAGATCATCTGGTCCAAGCCCCCTGCCCCCCATTCTATAAATTAGGAAACTGAGATGCAGAGGTATGTAGTGACTTGCCCAAGGTCACACCGGTAAAAGTAACAGAGCCAGTATTTCAACTCAGCCTCTCTGACCCCAAATCTAGTACTTCTTATTTTACAATACAGAAAAAACAACAAATGCCCAGTGGAACAGAGAGATTTTTTGATTCCATCCTGACAGTATCACAGGAAGAGATCTAGGACAAGGCATGTGTAGGCCCTAGGTGATATTTGGAAATATTTGAATTACTATAACACAGGTGAATAAAAACCTACATGCCCTAGGGAGTATTTGCTCCAGGATTTGTATTCCTTGAACACTAACAGGTGAAGAAAAAGAGGTTTGTGACAATAACATGGTCCAGGAGAATATGAGCTTAATGAGGGCAAGGATTGTTTTTTCATTATTTGTTATTATCTACACAGTGCCTACATGATGGAGAACACTTTTTCTAGGTTTAGACCTATGATTTAATAACTGTGTGGAACCTTAGAGCAAGGAAAATTTTCCTATCCATGCAGATCTGAGACTGTTCTGCAACATGTAGTCTTAAAGAGTTTTCTAGTGCATGGAGCGGATAAATGACTTGTCTGTTGTAACATAGTCAGCATGTGTTAGAGGTGAGATTTGACCTAAGTTTTCCTGACTCACAAGTGTATTGTTAATGTATTTTTGCTTAATGGAAAACATCTTTCCATTCTATTAAGCTTAAGTCACATGGAAACCTAAGTCATATGAGTTTGAGTCACATGAAGCCTGTGGTGGAAGGAGCTTTCTAAACAGGTGGAGCAGGAAGGGGTGGAACAGGAAGAGGCGGAGCTGGAGAAGAGTTGAGAGGAAGTTGGTCAAAGCAGTCAGAGCTGGGAAAGAGAGGAAGCGGAGAAGCAAGGTAACTAGCATGGGTGATTGAGGGAGTGATTTTGCTTAAGGGAATTGGTGTGTGGGAAGTCTGTTAATGTGTATAGATTTCTTTGTGGCTATGATGGATTTCACTTTCTGGTGTTTGAATAAATGTTTTGGTTTCATCTTCCATGTAGAGAGTCTGTTACATTTTGTGATTCAGAGCTATGCCAGCATATTTGTAGCAACCACAATAGCTGTGGGTATCACATTGATGCTACAGAGGCTCACTCTGTATTCACTATACCCCAGTGTGTTAAACATAGCAGGTGATTAATAAATGCTTATTGAATAGAATTGAGTTGAATTCAATAGCAGAAACACCCAGAAAAAAAAGACTGTTTGCTAGAGGAACCTGGTCATGGGATAGGATTCCAATATGAAATTACATCTTGTGCATATGAATCATTGCTCTTCAACATTACAGTTCATTTGCAGATGATCAGGAGACTGGCTTTTGGGAGCTGGCCAACTAGAAGAATGGAAGATGAGATTGTGGTCTCATTGAAAAGTTATGGGTGTTCCCAAGGGTAGCCTAGAATGAGCTGTCGTAAGCAGATGGGGCGGTTTGTCAGCTACCAAAGTAATAGGCAAAGTCACAGAAATAAAATGCTCCCAGGCCAGACTGAAAGATGTTCAAAATGGTTATTTGAGACACATGGTTTATACTGAGTATATGCTCCATAAAACTTGTTGGTTGGCAGATAGGCTAATGGTCCAAAGTGAATGTTAATTGTGAATCACAAGGATAAAATGGGGGGAAAAGGGCATTGGATACTTTGAGTTTTTTCTTTGTGATACTGAATATTAGACTACTAACAAAAAAAGCACTCAAAAACACCCCTTTGGACTTAAAATCAGAGATTTAGAGCTAGAAGGGCCCTTTCTAGTTCATATTGGATTGCTTACAATATGGGTGGTGGGGCAGGAAAGGGAGAGAGAGAGGGAAGGAGGGATAAAATTTGGAAGTCAAAAACTTTAAAAGAATCTTAAAAGATTGTTTTAACATGCAGTTGAGGAAAAATAAAATATTATATTAAGGAAAAGTAATGTGAAAGATCAAGAAGAACCAGTCAAAATATGCAATATAATTTTTTAAGACTCAAAAAAAACCCTCAAAACCCCTACCCCATCTTGTTCAAGGAATCTTAAGCTTTTTTGTGTCATGGACCCCTTTGGCAGTTTGGTTAAATGTATGACCCCTTCTTAGAATAATGTTTTTAAATGCAAAAAAAAAACAAAACAAAATACAAAAAGATTACAGAAGAAACCAATTCAATACTAAAATAAATGCATACTTTTTTTTTATATTGGCAGAATGTCTTCCAGTATCTCTTCCCTTCCCCAAGAGTCATAGCACATAAGAAATAATATTTTTAAAAAGAGAAAAAATCAGTAAAGTAGATCAATATCTCAAAAAGTCTGAAAATATATATGCAGTGTTTCATACCCATAGGCTTCCTACCTCTGTAAAGAAATGGGATCTATTCATGTCTTTTTGGGTACCATGTTTATTCTTTATAATTTTGTAACACTTACTTTTGATCATTTTGTGGATATTGTTTTTTCCATTTATATTTTTTGTTGCCATTGTGTATATTTTTATCTTGGCTCTGCTGCCTTTGCTCTGTATCAGATCATGTAAATCTTTCCAGAATTCTCTGTATTCATCATGTTTGTTATTTCTTACATAATACATTGCATTACATTCATACACCACAATTGACTTAACCATTTCCCAATTAATGGGTATTTATTTTGGGAAATTAGCTATACTAAACAAAGATGTATTTTTTTTTCTAAGCCAATATATCCAAAGGTGTGGACCCAAGGTTAAAAATCCATGACCTAATCCATCCTTCCATTTATAGATGAGGATATTGACTACCTTAAAGGTTAAGTAACTTGTCCAAGGTCACATAGGAAAGTAAGTAGCAGAGGCAGGATCTGAAAACCTGTGTTCAAGTCTCAGACTTTCCACTTACTATCATTGCAGCTTGGTGCAAATCATTCTTTAGACCTTAGATTTCTTATATGTAAATCACTGATATGAATACCTTCCTTGATTGTCTCACAGGGCCATTGAGACAATCAAAAGAGTGACTACTGGAAAATGCTTTGTAATGTACAAAGCCTGGCACCTAGGTGGTGAAGTGAATAGGGTGCCAGGCCTGGAGTCAGGAAGACTCATCTTTTGGGGTTCAAGTCTAGCCTGAGACACTTAGGTAAGCTGTGTGACTCTGGGTAAGTCACTTAACCTTGTTTGCCTCAGTTTTCTCATCTTTCAAATGAGCTGGAGAAGGAAATGGCTAACCATTCCAGTATCTCTTTTTGAGAAAATTCCAAATGGGGGTCATGAAGAATCAGACACAACTGAAACTACTGAACAACAAACGTAGAAACGCTATGTAAATGAAAATGACCACTGAGATATTATCTAAATAGTGCTTAGCAAGTAGTAGGAACTTAATAAATAAATGTTTATTCCCTTCCTCCCCTTACTACTGATTATTTCCTCTAGTTGGCTGGTATTATGTAGACAAAGCCTAAGAGTAAAATAAAACATTTAAGTGGGAGGCTAACACAGACCTGTTACAAAATCATCAAACAAGGTTTACAACAACTGATAAAGTCTGTGCAGTCTAATCTAATCTCATAAAGGCAGGCACCACACTAACTGTAAGGAGCCCCTTGAGTGAATCCTTATTCAATGTGGAATAGAGCCAGGGAAAGAAAGAAATAGCCTAGATAAAGTCCACAGTGCCAAATGAAGTTCAGAAAAGAACCAATTTGTCCTGTAATGTTGATGATGCTTGTTGAAGTATCTTTTCCTCTTCAGATCTCACCCACAGCCCTTTGTGTTTCTATCATATATATCTCTCTATACATTTCTGTACATATATGCATACATACATATGTGTATATGTGTGTATGCATATGTGTATATTTGTGTGTATATGTATATATGTGTATACATATACACACATATATACATATACATACATATGCATGCGCACGCACACACATATATACATATATACTGTGCACATATAATATGTATATAGTGCACCCTCCCATCTCTTCTCACCATGGTGGGTTTGAGAAGTATGAGAAGGCCAAAGAATCAACTAAAACTATAGTCTAGTCTGAAACTGGAGATTAGGGGAAGGGGAAAAGGGTGAAAGGAAATGGATAGAACAAGATTAAGACAACTAGTGATACAGGTGACAGTGACTATAGGAAACACTAACTTAGCTCTTTAAGAGCACAGACTTAGGAATGTCCATGGCCAGTGACAATTCAAAAGCACAAAGAGATAGGCTGTTGGGGTGGGGAGAAAGGATAGGGGATGGACCTTACCCCTGTATGGGCGGAACAAGAAATGTTTACTGGTAATGCTGTAGCATACACTAAAATGCATATTCTTTTTTTTTTTTTAATGTGGCCTATGGAAGAGAGGGAGGAAATATTAAAAATCTTCAGTGAAAAAAGACATACATACGTATACACACACACATATATACATACACAATCTTCTATTATACATACATATATAAACAAGTATACATATTACATCTATATATATATATATACACATACTCATTTTCTATTCATCTTATGGTTCATAGTTACTCATACACGTGTCCTTATCTCCCTATCCTCATGGAGATGAGAGCAGGGAGACTTATCTAAACTCTGGATCTTTCCTAGTGCTAAGCAACAGTGCTCTGTTGTGGTTGTTGTAAAGTTATTCAGTTGTGTCCCACTCTTCGTGATCCCATGGATCATATCATGCCAGTACTGTCCATGGGGTTTTCTTGGCAAAGACACTGGAGTGGTTTGTTACTTCCTTCTCCAGTAAATTAAGGCAAACAGAGGTTAAGTGACTTGCCCAGGGTCACACAGCTAGTCCGTGTCTGAGGCCGGATCTGAGATCAGGTCTTCCTGACTCCAGGCCCAGCACTCTATTCACTGAGCCACCTAAGTGCCTCTACAATGCTCTGTACATAGCATAAAATTAATTGAATTGAACATATATTAATTACCTGCTATGTGCAAGGAAGGCACTGGGCTAGCAGCTGGGGACACAAAGACAAATTGAGGAAGAATCTCTGCCCTCAAGGAATTTACATTCTACTGGGAGATATAACATGTAGGAGGCAACATAATAATACTATCTCTTGAGTCAGAGGACCTGGTCACAAATACTGCCTCTGATGTCACGTGTATGATGTTGGGCAACTCACTTGATACCCTGGAACTCAGTTTCCTCATTTATAAAATGGGGGTTTGGGTTAGATGGATTATAAGACTCCTTCTGCCTCTAGCTTTATGATTTTATGGACCTGTAATATGTGCATATTCCCATGTAATAAATGTATGTCCATTTGGGTTGTCTAAATGAATAGAAATAGCTCAGAGTGGCATTCATATCTCTGAAATATGACCCATTCCTCTCCAAGAGACTGCAACTTCTACCTTGAGTAAGACAGGAGAAAGGCACCTTCCCTTACCTATTTCTAAGGATGGTATCAGGCTAGATTTATGTCTATCTGCCACTATCTGATATCGCTGGCCTAAGGGTGTGATATTTTGTGGGGGTTTAGAAGGAACGCTGCTTCCCTGATACCTCTTAGGGGGGCTGGTGGCCCTCAGCCTACAGTCAACACTTAACCCCTTCCCACTGAATGCTACTTATATGAAAGACCATGGCAAATAGTGACTAGTGAGTAAACAAATACATTTATAATAGAAAAAGGAATAACAGAAATTGAAGGAGTTATACAGATTAAAATATACCAGAAAATATATGAAATTGAATGATCTCTTTAAATGGGAGTAAGATAAGATCTCTGCTCAACCCAGAGAAAGGTGTGATCTAACCCAAAGAGAAATCCTCTTTCTTAGGTCCCTAAGGAGGAAATTAGGGATACGTTGAGGAGCTAGCCTCCCTTATGTGTCTGCAGCTTCCTAAGTCTTTTCCTTTCCAAGTATATCTTTAAAGAGTCCTTCTCCCAAATATTTTCTAGTGCCAGACTTGTCACTGACATAGGTCTATTGTGTAGCCTCAGCATTTTCACCACATTTAAGAATCAGATCTCTCTGGACAAATACAGAAACATGCAAAGTGCCCTAGGCTTGATTGAGAGCCTGGTTATATACATAAATAAGTATATGTGGTATTAATGTGATCAAAGATCTTCCCCACCCACTCAATAGGCCTCAGGTGGACCTAGGTGGGAAAGCCTGCTTATCTCTTTGTTTGTAAGTAGATCTAAAGCCCCTATCTACTAGGTGCTAAGCCAATGTGGGCGTGAAGCCCTCAGGACACTAAGGGGAGTTGCTAAGACCTGAAGCAAAGGTATGTGCACCCAGTTCTAGTTAATCATGAATTCAGCCACTCAGAGATCTGAGTTCTAGCCAATCAGATGCCAACTAGGACTGTAAAAAGAGAGCCCAGAACTGAGAGCAGCAGAATTCAGAAGCAGACATCAACAAACATGGAGGCAGCATACATTGAGGGAGGTGCAGCATCAAGAGAGACTGCAGAGTGGAGAGTGCTGAAGAAGAGAGTTGTGGAGATCAAAGAGCAGAATCTGCAGAGAGCTACAGGAATCGGAATTCAGCCCAAGGAGAAGAAGCGGGAACTCAGAGTCGACAGACCTGCAGAAAGAGCACTGAGTGGAGAGTTAGGATTAGTGAGTGATTGTTTACAGGAAGGCCCTAGTATGGGGGAAGGTTACAAAGTGACTTGGTTCCTTGCTATAATACTGTGTTATAATTTCCTTGTTACTACATTGAGGTGGACTTACTGGTTTTGGAATATAACTGCTACTGTATCAGATTGGTGGTATTGGTTCTTAGGTTTGATCCTCTGGAATCTAAATAAATGTTATACTTCCTCTGCCTTCCACATAGAGAGTTTTTCATACTTTGAGATTCTGAACCACTCAGGCATGTTCACGGTCATCTTCAAGATCATGAATCTTGCCTTACTGATATAACATGATAATCTGAAGAAGGGGAAAACCTTGAGAGGCATCCAGACATATTGGATGGAGCGGTCAGCCTCAGAGTGAGGAAGATCTGGGTTCAAGATTTGCTTTTGAAAGATATTAGCTTCTTGACCATGGACAAGTCACAGCCTTCCATTGGCCCAGACAACTATCTAAGATTATGTCACAAATCAGCTGCTGATGTGCATTAGGGAAAGAAAGTTTCCATGAGAGAGAGGGGGGAGGGAAGAGAGGAAGAAGGGAGGGGGATTGAGAACTAATAACAAACAAACAAAGAGCATCAGGACAGTTATCTATAGTAGGTGGTACCAGAGTTGAGACTTAAAGGAAGCTAAAGCTCTTAAAACCAATAAATGTTTGTTCAGTTGAAGATACTAGTTCAGCTAGATGAGTTTGAGCAAACTGAGCCAATATTTCAGCTGCACATGCAGTCTTTATTGTCAATATCTATCACCCAATTGGTCCCATACAATTCTGCCATGACTGTATAGAGCCATGTTGAGATTTTTATTAGCAATTTCAGTTTGTGAATCATCACCATTTTAATAAAACATCCCCCTAGGGATGAGTTTCAAGGCGGGAGGTAAATGATCTATTTGGGAAAGATTAAATGATGTGAATAATGACATAATAATACAATAAATAGAAAAGGTAATAATCTAAAATACTTTTTGTCCACAAGGATCCATAAAGACATTATATGTAGATTTATCATTGCTTTTATTTTACAAATGATGAAATCGAGGCCCAGAGAATCTAAATCACTTGACCAAGGTCACACAGCTAGCTATTCCATGGTGGAACCAGTCTTCTGACTGATTAGTACTCTTTCCATCAATATTGACTATGACTAAGGTTGGATTTTTCCATGCATTGAAACAAACTGAAACCACAAGTTTGGGCACAGTTTTATACTCACACAAGTCTGTGGTACAGCTTATTTATTTGCCCACACAAGATACTTTCATGATGCTACAATCAGCAAGAAACGAGAAAGGAACTGGAAGTACAAGATGGCAATTAGGGTCCCATTCATACTAGTGTGGCTAATTGGTTCAAACTCAAATCCATCGTTCCAGTTTGAGTCAGCTTCATTTGAATTCAGATTAAGAGGAAGAAGTAGTGAATTTGAGGGGGCTAGAAACCAAGAATTCTATGTACTTCTTATTCCCTATAATTTCATAGACTTGTTGCTTAATATGTCTTAGAAATGTCATTCAGTTATTCCATAGTCCTCTTTAAGAGGGGACTAATAACACAGGGACAGCTAGGTGGTGTAGTAGATGGAACGCTGGACCTGGAATCGGGAAGATCTGAGCTCAAATGTGGCTTCAGACGCTTACTAGCTGTGTGACTCTGGGCAAGTCACTTGACCCATTTGCATCAGTTTCCTCATTTGTAAAAGAGCTGAGAAGGAAATGGAAAATTACTTGCTTCAGTTTCTCATCTGTAAAAGGGGGACACACTAGAGAAAGAAATGCAAACCATTCCAATATCTTTGTCAAGAAAAGTCCACAAACAAGTCCATGGGGTCACAAAGAGTTGGACACAACTGAACAACTGAACCTGTATTTATACTTAACCGTTAGAGAGGGTGAGAGGATTTTACAGTGGAAAGAATGTGGGATGTGGAGACAGAGGACCTGGTCAGATTGCTGGCTGAGCCAACTTAGTATTTGTGTGACTTAGACAAGTAATTTATCTTCTCTGGACCACAGTTTCATGTAAAAAATCTGCAAAATGAAGAGAGTGGACTAGATAATCCTCAGGTCTCCTTCCATTTCCAAATCTATAATTATGTGACCCTATGATTTGATGAAATGACAAATTATTGTAAAGCATTAACCACATGAATAGTTCAAGAATAGGGTTACTAAATACAAGAGCTTATCTTCCTAAGATTAAATTATTATTGATAAAATTAAATATTAATGATGAAGATTGCATGCTTGATATATTGCAACAGTTATAAAAGCTTAATGAGGGCATTTTATTCTCTCAGCACAAGGGCTTGATGTTTTTCAAACTTTGTACCTCCTCCAATCCCACAGAGCTTTGTACATGCCAGTATGGCATGTTAGAAAGTAGGCTAGATTGGTACACAGCAGTGAAGTACAGTAGAAAGTAAATTGGGAGATTTAGTCACATATTCAGATGCCTCTGATTCCTATGAGACTCAGTTTCCTCAACTGTAAAATAAAGATAATAATACCCCCTTGTTCAAGAAGCTCCAGTTGGGCTGTCCTGGCTTAGAGTGAATGTCAATGGTAACTTTCTCTTTGGAACAGAAACCCTGAGGGTCTTCCCCTCTTAGCTTGATTTTTTTTTCTTTTCTTCTAATTAAAGGGGCCTATTCACTGAATGGGCATTGCCTCACTCTAAGTGAGTACATGTAAAGGCCTGAGCCTACGAGGGTCTCCCATTGCATCCTGGGCCATCTCCAGTCATCCTGATGAATATCAGGTCGCTGGACCCAGATGGTTCTGGAAGAGAAAGTGAGGCTGGTGACCTTGCACAGCCCTCCTTTACCCAAATCAAAGTCAACTGCAAGTCATGTCATCATCTCCCTGATGTCATGGTCCTCTTCGAAAACAAAGGACAAATACAAGGTAAAATATAAATTCCTTTGGCTTTTAAAGATCTTCACGTGGAAGCTAGGTGGCACAGTGAATACAGCACCAGCCCTGGAGTCAGGAGGACCTGAATTCAAATCCAGTCTCAGACACTTGACACTGACTGGCTGTGTGACCTTGGGCAAGTCACTTAACTCTATTCACCTTGCCTTCCCCTCTGCCTGCCAAAAAAGAAGATCTTCACAATCTCTACAATCTTCGCAAATTCCAGCCTACTTTTCCAAACTCATTTATTCTCCTCCATGAACAATTGCATTCTAGTCAAACTGGCCCTCATGCTAGAACATGCCATTGTCCATCTTTCTCCATACCTCCACATAAGCTTTCTACTACCTGAAATGCCCTTCCGCCTTAACTCCACTCCTTAGTATACTAAGGTTCCTCAAATGCTTAGTAGACAGCTCAAAGGGCTATCTTCTATAGGGAAGCCTATCCTGATCTATAACATCTTTGCACTGAGAAATTCCTTTGTATTTAACTTTACTTGGATGTTGTTTCCTTTCTCAACAGAAAGTAAGCTCCTCCAAAGCAGGGACTTTTTTATTTTTGTCTTCGAATCCCTATCAAAGCCTATCACAGAGACTGCCAACCAATCAACTGCCGTTTGTTTTTGTTGTTCAGTCATTTCAGTTGTGTCTAATTCTTTGTGACCCTGTTTGGAGTTTTCTTGGCAAAGATACTGGAGTGGTTTGCCATGTCCTTCTCCACCTCATTTTACAGTTGAGGAAACTGAAGCAAACAGGGTGAAATGACTTGCCCAGGGTCACACAGCTCTTAAGTGTCTGAGATCACATTTAACATTAATCATGTCTTCCTGATTCCAGGTCTATCTTTCTTTCCATTACACTACCTTGCTGCCTTGTTCATTATTGAATGAATGAATGAAGTCATTGCCTATCTTAGGATTGTTAGCAAAGTGCTTTGTAAACCTTAAAGTGCTACAGAAACACGAGTCATTATTAATAAATGTTTGCTCAACTTGATCATCCAGGCTTGGAATGCATTAACCACTTATTTTATTAAAAAACCACAGTTGGCTTGGGGTCAGTGTCCTTAAAACTAAAAATATTGTTGTTATGAAGCCATAAGAATAACATTTATTATTTTTATTGCCTGAGGACAGTATGAAGTTTTACAGCAGCAAAATGATTTATGGCCCTCTTTCTTTTTCTATTCTTTATTAATTCATCAACTAGAACTCTGTGAAACGGGTCAGTGGTATTATTACCTTTTTTACACAGGAATAAACAAGCACACAGAAATTAACTGATCGGCCCAAGGTTTTTCTAAGCCTATTAGCTGCTCTAACTCTTGCTTGGCCCATGGCATTCTGTTGCCTAGAGTGAAGGTAAGTCATTGGCCTGTCACAGGAGAAAAGAAAACCTGTCCAATGATAAGATTTCTCTTCCCCATCCATGTGCAGTGGAATTGTAAAGATGGAACAACATCACTCCCTGCAGAAGAAGAATCTCTTTAGCATTACTAGGAGAAAGAAATTACTTTGGCTTGGAAGAACCAGTTCCAAAAGCTACTACTCATGGTTAAAACCGTATGGTGTTGGGAAATGGACAACTGAAGCTCAGACCTCTTTAGAATCTGCTAGTTTTACAATAAATATATTTTCAGCTAGCAAAAGTATTGCATCTCCTCTTCAAAAATCAATAAAGGTCCCATGACCTTGGAATGTTAGCATTGACTGTACTCAGACCCCAGCACACCTTGAGAAGAAAAAATGTCTCAGCAAGTGCTTTCAAGTCTTCATTGATTTCTATGAGAGATTCATCCTCTAAATATTCTCTTGACCCACAATATAAAATGAAACAATAGAAATACTCACAGCAACTAAGGAAACCTCCACAGACATAAAAGGAAAGATGCCTAAGGCACCTGGGCTTCTCTGATCTGATGAGACTTTACTCATTTCCTGCTTTCTATTTCCCCTAAGTATTATTAATTCTATACAAATTTTCTGGTTAAGGCTACATTAGTAGATACCAGAAGTAAAAGTTATGCTTCCTTCTAAATTCATGTGCTAACTCCAGAAGACCTAGGCTGGGAGAGGAGTTGGTGCACTCCTCTGAACTACCGAACACATTTGCTGCCCTTCCACCCCCAAAGCTCCATTGCTCTGCCTTCTTGGCCATGTTTGCTTCTAAGCCTTCATTTTGGCCATCCAGAATTCTGTTTGGAAAATAGAAAGGCATTCATAGAGTATTTTGGGGGTCTGTTTTGTTTGAAGGTGATATCCTTCTTGCTATATTAAGCAGGATGTATTTTCTACACATCCAACTCTGTGTTCCTAGGAAAATACGTTCATGGTCTGAGTTCCCTAACTTTAGCTCCCTCAAGGGGGCAGGGAGAACATAGAAATGAAATAGGAAATGATTTCATGCTCCTGAATCTTTGCTTTCCACCCCCCTGCTTTAGTGCCAACAGCCACGGGGAAAGGCGGCGGTGGTGGTGGTAGAAGGTAATAGGACACATTCCTGGCAAGTTCTGCTATAGAAACAGCTTCGATAACTGCTGTATCTGCCCATGCCCTGCTATCAAATTATTTAGGCAGACTAGCTACAACTGCAGCAGCTTCCTCCTTCTCCCCCTCCACCACCCACAAAGGACTGGCAGAATCCAAATGACTTATCTGTGATTTCAACTGCAACCCACTTCATACATATGCTTCCTGCTCTTCACTGGATGCTGATTTCTTTCAGGGTTTCCCTTATTTTCTCAGGAATGGAAATATATAACCTAATCCCTCTATCCCCTCAACCCCTGACTTTTCCCTTTCCAATCAATTCATATATAATGGATCATTTCCCTTTGCTGTCCTACCAGGAGAGGTGCCAGCACCAACATTGAACTTTGGTTTCAAAAATGCCTTAAGCACCCTTGAAATGAAGGTGCTATCAAAATTTAAATAAGCGCTTTTGCATTTAGCAGCTTTTAGGAGCTCATTAATGACTCATTAATATGCATGAAACCTGACCAGAAGCAGTGAGCCCAATAGGGGATAATTAAGCCTTTGGCACTGACTAGATGGCTCCTAATAGAATGTGGAGAACACTTTCATTTTTTTTTTAATCCCCAGGTCCTTCCCAGTTAGGGATACCGGCAATGTGTCATCCTAGTTAATTGTCTAATATTTTGGTGTTTTGCTTTTAATATTTATTCATTTAATGGCATAATGGGCTGGCTAAGCAGACACTGTTTACCTCCTGCATTCCCCCACCCCAAAAGACTGATGCCATCTGGTGCTAAACAAGTCCGCCCTCTCTCCTCAGAACTGAGAATTCATCAAAATCACATAAGCCTCCAGCCCTCTGCAGTCCCTGGGTAAATGAGGATGGAAACAGCAGAGAGGGAAGAGAAGGCAATGTTTGCATACGCTTTTGGTTCTTGCCATGGGGCTTGATCCTTCCCTTGAGAGGTGTTTTCCTCTTTTCTTTTTCTTAAAGGATTGGATGAAAGCGTTTCATTTCACAAAACCCTATGGGAGAAGGTGGGTTTCTACAACATGGGGTATTCTATATTTTCTATCTTCCCTGATGACAATGAAGGGGTTGGTGATATAAACAAATAGGAAAAAAACAGAAACAACCAAACAAAAGACCCATTTCCTCTTCTGGTATAGGGAACCCTTCTGATTCTTGGATTAGGGATTCCTGATTTCAAATATTCATGCTGTGCCTTGCCAACTCATTATGGGTTCAGCTGCTTCCTGCTCCCTGGTGCCAGCCCCCAACAAGATACTTTGGCCTGCCTTTCCTGGACCATGCCTTACTATTCCCAAAATTCTTTTACATACTTTCCCTTGCCCAACAAAACTCCTATTCCTTATGTGCAGGGAATCGCAGCCAAGTGTTAAGAATAAAGCAAACTGGTTGAATTAGTGATTAATCCATTTACTCTAATGTATGAATGACTAATATGCCCCCATAACTCTTAAAGTGGAATTTTCATTTTCAAAGAGGACACATAAACTACAATGAACTTCTTATTGGTAGAATTTCAGTCAGTGCAAAAAAAGTGAAGAATTTCACGTTGTTCAACAGAAACTGTTTCTGAGCAAGAAGGACTTTTCACTACCAAACCAAAGAATGGGGAACACTTACCTGGGACATCCTGGGTTACAGGCCTGGGAGTCTTTAGAGGTCTTTTGGAGCAGCTTTAGTACAATCCAATTCAATAAACATTTATTAAGTTCCTTCTTATGTGCAAGGTACTGCAGTAGGAAGAAGGGATACAAAATAAAATATGGCATAAATCCTGGCTCCAAGAAACTTATATTCTACTGGGAAGAAGGGAGGTAATTGCATGTACTTGAAAAAATATCATAGATGACAGGGAGTTATGGAAAAAGGAGATCTAGGCAAAAAGGCTCTAGAAAAATGTTACTAGGGAAAGCTCACTTTCAGCTGTGAGGGAATCAGGAAAGGTAATGTAGAAGAGGTGGTGACAGAGCTGGCTCTTAAAGAAGTGGGTCAATAGACCAAAGTGAGGAAGACATGAATCTTGACATGGAGAATGACTTTTGCAGCTGTGTAGACACAAGATACGGCATGTTGTGTTCAGGAAGGCTTTTAGTACAATGTGACTAGTCTGGGGTGGTCAAATATGAAATGAAGCTGCACAGGGAGATTGGAACCAGACTATTGAAGGCCTTCTATAACCAGAGATAACAGGGAACCACTGAACATTTTAAAGTAGGGAAGCAAGAAAGACCAATGACATGTTATTATGACATCTCTAACACACAGAGATGGATTGGAGAGGGAGGTGCCATAGGAAGGGAAGCCAGGTTGGAGACTATTACTATAGCTAGTTGAGAGGTAAGAAGGGCATGAAGTTGGATGATAGTGATATGGTTGGAAATAAGGGATGAGGATGCCAAAGAGATGAGAATAATAGAAATAGGAGATGCTATGGAAATAGAACCCACAAACTTTGGAAATGGACCAGATAGTGTGACAAGGGAAACAAATGACAGTTTTGAGAACCAGAGTGACTAAAAAGATGAAAGAAGGAAGTTGAGAGGTGTTTCAACAATCTGGCTAGCAGCTGTTGTGAGGGTGAAAGACCAACACAAGCCCAACAACAAGAATGCTACCAGCATGCTACAAAAGCCCAGGTTCTTTTGATCTGCTTTAGTAAGGAAAGCAACGTTAAGGGGTTGACAAGTTTACTTTAATCCAGCATACAGACATTATTCAAAAGCCAGCACCCTGAACTTCAGAGCAAAATACAAACAAATTACAAACATCAACAGACAGACCTTGTCTGATTCAAATCCCAATTCATAGTTACCAGAATTTAACAAAGTCCCAACATCTGGGTTTACAAGCTGGAGGGCTCTTAGGTACAGCTGCCTGGAGTCTCCACGCCACCAAGAGTGAGAGCCCTGTACAAATAGCTCTGTCTTGTCTTCTTATACCATTTCAGACATCATCAAACATCATCTGAATTACCAGAACTTAGGCTCCTATGACTGGCTCTTGAGTTAGCCCCTCCCCTTAGTACCCTGAGAGCTTCACACCCACATAGGCTTAGCACCTAATAGGGGTTTGGGCCTGGGGCTTAGGACCTAGTAAGACTCAGTGGAATACACTGAATTACTCAAAGGAAACAAAAGTCAAACTCTTCAAGGGCACTTGGTTGAACTGAGTGCTAAGAGCCCATTTTGCTTACCAACACAAGAGGAGGGGAAGGTTTTGGTGAACATAATAAAGTTCAGATATTGATTTGGGGCTTCTAAAACTATTTTCACATGTAGGTTTCCAACAGAGAGAGGTGAGTGACTAAAATTCAGGGTAGAGTTTAAGGCTGGATATTTAGATTTGGGAGAATTTAGATAACCAAATCTATGAGAGTTCACATGAGCTCATATTCCTAGAGAAGGTAGAATGAGAAGGGAGCTTAGGGGAGAGTTTTGGTGGTAGACCCGCCCTTAAGGATAAGGACAATGATGATGAATCAGCAAAGAATAATGAAGAATGGTCAGATTGGTAGGAGAACTAAGAGCTTGGCTTTAATATTGCCAGATGGGAAGTTGCTCTCACCTATGCCTTCTGATGATTATTTTCCTGTTGCTAAGTCCTTGGCACCAAGATGCTCCCTGAGGCTACTATGGAGAACATCTTTCCAGACCCAATCCTGGGAAAACGATGTTTGGCCTTCCCCTCTGCATAAGCCTCACAATGCCAGAAAGTGGAGTTGTCTCTTAGGAACTGGGATAGGATTTGAAAAAAGATGACTCAGCATAGCTGACCTTTCCCCATTTGCTATCAACTAGATTTGGCTAATGTTGGCGTACTTTCCTTTCAACAAATCCAGCTCCTGCACTGAGAACATACTTCTTCATTCTGACCATTTCCTGTCCTACTCTTTGGCTGAATAAATTTCCTTCCTACCAGACGAAAAGTACTATGCTAACCCAACTAATTCTTGTGCATAATGATGTACAGTTTAAAAAAATTCTTTCATCACAAAAATCCTGTGAGGCAATATAAGGTGCTATTATCTTCATTTTATTTATAAGAAAATTGTCACTCAGAGAAGTTAATGATTTACCCACGATCCCACAGCTGGTAAGTATCAGAAACAGGACCTGAGCCAGTGTAACTTAATGCACCCAGATTAGGATAACCAAGGACTTGAGGGCATAGACATCTACTACCCCTAAAGGATGACAATAAATAATCATAAATCATCATAACTTGAGTTGCCTTCAAGCTACCAGTGTTCATTAGGAGTGAAATCTCAACAGGAGAGAAGTAGGCAGCAAAACCACTGACTCAGCACCTCTCCAGAGCATAATGATATCTGTGAAAAGCAGTGATTCATTAGCATCTGTCCTGCCTGTTCCAAAAGACTGCCTTCTTTTGGTTTGGCACAACTACATCTTTTTTTGTTGTTGTTGATGGAACAGCCTGGAGGTATATATTGTGGGAACCCCATTCTATGGAGTTCCCTGCTGGGATCCTGATACTCATGACAATGCCCACTCAAATAATCTTACTCATTCTTCTAATGAAACTGACTATTTCAACCTCTCCCATGCTGGGGTGACCTGGAATCTCAACCTTGTGTTTCTCAAAACTGCAGTAAATTTCTATTCTTTACATCTTAAGACTGACAACTTGCCTTTTTTACTTTCTTCTCTCTCTCTCTCTCTCTCTCTCTCTCTCTCTCTCTCTCTCTCTCTCTCTCCCTCCCTCCCTCTCCCTCTCTCCCTCTCTCCCTCCCTTCCTCCCCTTCCTCCCCTTCCTCTCCTTCCTCTCTCTTTCTGTCTTTCTCTGTCAGAAAAACATCAGTTCAAATTTGGCCTCAGACACTTACTGGCTGTGAGACTCTGGCTAAGTTGCTTAACCTCTATTTTCCTCAGATTCCTCTTCTGTAAAATGAGAGTTATTTTCATCAGTGAGGTTTTGTGCCTCTTTTCCCATTTGGCTAATTCTGTTTTTTAAAGTGTTATTTTCTTCAGTAGGTTTTATTTGTGTGTGTTCCTTTTACCAAGCTGTTGTTTTTTCATAATTTTCTTGCACTTCTCTCATTTTTTCCAAATTTTTTTCCAAATTTTTCCAATTTTTCCAAATTATTTGATTTTGAAAATAATTTTTAAGTTTTTATAAGAATTTTTGTTGGGCTTGTGTCCAATTTACATTTTTCTTTGATGCTTTGCTTGTAGCTGTTTTGACATCATTGTCTTCTGAGTTTGTGTCTCCATCTTCCCTATCACCATAGTACTTTTTTATTGTCCAGGTTTTTTTTCTTGTTGTTTGCTCATTTCCCTAGTCTATTTCTTGACTTTGAACTTTATGTTAAAGTTAGGCTCTGTTTCTGGGATGTGGAGGGGTGGCACTATCCCAAGCTTTAAGCTTTTATTGCATTGCTATTTCAGATCTAGTTCTGGAGATCTGGAAGTTTTTGGTGCTTCCAAAGTGGTGTGATCTGGAGTGAGGTATGGTCATTGCTCCCTTGGAATCAGAAGCAGTCCTGGTCCTCTGGGTCCTTGCTTCCTTGGGACTGAAAATGATACAGTTCTTCAGCGCCTCTACTCCCTTGGGATTGCAGGTACTTCTCTGTACTCTGGAACCATGATGCAGAAATGGCTATGGGTGATGGAGTTGCCAAACACATCCAGTTCTATCCATCGTGCTAATAGAGGGGTCACCTGTAATCCCTTTGAGACCAACTTTCCAATCCCTTTACCAGCTCTGGATTGAGAGCTCCTAAAGCTGTTGTTGCTGTTGTCAGCGCCTTCAAGTCCCGCAGCTGGTGTTGCTACTGTACGTGCTCAGGGGTAGCCCCCACTCCTATGTCATAGACTTTTCCTTTCAATCTTTTATGTTATCTTGGAAAGGAAAAATATCCCTCACCTTGATCTTTTGTTAGCTCTGCTATTTTAAAGTTGTTTGGAGGAGAATGTTGGGAAAGCTTGGCTGCTTCCTTTAGTAGGCCATCTTGGCTCTGCCCTCAGAGGTCTTATCTGTAAAATGGGGATAATGATAGCACCTACCTCCCAGGGCTGTTGTGAGGATCAAATGAGGTATTTCTAAAGGTGCTTAGCACAAGGCCTGGCGCATAGTAGGCACTATGTAAATGCTACTTATTATCATCATCATTATTATCGTTTCTCTTTCTTTTAGCAAAGGGAAATCTGAGAAAATGTGAAGAAGAGAAGTGAACTGTGACAAAAAGGACTGGGCATTTCTCACTTTGAAGGTAGGGCTTGATAAGAGGAAAGTACTGAATTATAAAGGAAAAATGCCTTGTACTATAGATTATAAAACAAATCTGGTGGAGAAGAAACAAGGAGGAAACCTTTGCTTTGAGCGATTTTATCATATTTGCATCCTGCTTCATCAACCCACACAGACAATGGCATCACATCAATGTTGTAGATAGTCGATGCTGTAGAAAAAAAACTCACATTTTTCTCCAGGATTACTTTTTTTTTTTTTTAAATCTTCTATATTTCCTGTTCAGATATTCTGCTTATATCAGAGAGAGTGCTTTGAGTAAAATCTCTCTCTTTCAAGCCCATAGCCTCTAATGAATTCAATTAAGAAAGAAGTGCCTAAAGTAGGGATAGATTTCTCAAAAAAATCTGGTAATGTGGTCCAGTGATAGTTCTCTGTATACCATGGTGTAAGTACAACATTTGTGAAAGGCTGGGAGTTTCACAGAATCCTCAAAGGGCAGAAGTGTACCTGAACATTAGGCTCCATATCGGTATGCTACAATTAAGTAAGCAATCAATACACATTTATTAAGTGTCTACTATATGCCAGGAACTGCGCACAATTTCATTTTCCTCTACCTTTTTGCATCCCCTGGCATGCTGAATTATTTACTTCCAATTAGATGTCTCTCCTCTTACAGGCAGGCACTATACTCTCCTGATGTTTTTCTGTTTTTTACCATACCTATTCTGTCTTATCTCCCGTGTCTTCTCCTCTTCTGATTTGCGTATTATGGGAGTTATCTAAGGATATGACCTTGCCACTCTCCCATTTTCTCTCTCTCTCTCTCTCTCTCTCTCTCACTCTCGCTCACTCATCACTCTCATCTCCCTCAGGCAATTTCATTAAGTACACATGTTTTCTAGCTACTAGACTATAAGTTTCATGAAGGTAGAGATAAGTCTTATCTAAGCTTTAAATGTCTTCCATCCATAGAATGGTGCTCTGCATATATGGTGGTCACTTAAATGGTTGTGACTAGGAACTTTTATATAAGGATTTTCTAACTGTAGATGGGCAAAGAAAGGGCTGAATTGGATATGCAAATACTGAAGTGAACCTGTGCCCAAGTAAATGCAGAGAGGTCTCCTGAATTTTGGATCAAGCCTTTTCCTGATAAGAAGCTATATAGTAAGTCAGCCATATAGTAAACTAGGTCCTTGGACTATGGTGTTTTCTGTCAATTCCCTTTTATTTGCTTCAGCAAATCCTTCTCTTAGGATCTGGTGAGCATGGATTTTCTGAGGTTCACCCCTTCATTCCTCTCTGGACCACATTCCAGGCTCTTTAGTTAGCTTTCTCCAACATGAATTAGCAACCTTTTCACCCTGGAAGATCATTCTCCCCTTGAGGTGCCTTCCTCTGATTGGTCAGTTCCTTCTGGAACCTCCATTTTAAGGGAAGTGCCTAGGGTGGCTAGGTTCATTCTTTCATGTCTCTGTGGGCTCTACCCCTGACTCTGAACATCTTTCTTCTCCATTTCCCAGTGTGCTTACCTTCTACCCTGCCTCTGATTTTCATTAAGTATCATCTTTCTCCATTAGAATGTAAGCTCCTTCAGGGCAAGGACTTTCTTCTGCCTCGCATTTGTATTCCTAGAGCTTAGCATACTGCCTGATACATAGAAAGCAATTAATAAATGCTGGTTGACTTGTCTTGACTCCATGGGAAGAGACCTTAGAGATCCAGTTTTCTCATTTTATAAATGAAGAAAGTGAGGTACAAAAAAGGTTAAATGACTTGTCCAGGTTCTCACAGCTGGGAAGAGACAGGATAAAGATGTGAATTCAAACTCTTTGATTCCAAATCCTGCATCTTTCTACTATGCCATTCTTTTCTCCCACATCCCTTTCTAATGAACCCTCTGTTATATACACATTTGATTTAAGAGATTATTTTACTTCGATTTGGGATTGTCAGAGTGAAATTGTCAACTCATAAATTGAACTTCTGTACCTGGACAACAGCTTTTTCCTTAGAATTCACACCCAAATTTGATAGTCTTATGATATGAAATACAGATTCAACTGTCTGATTACTTTGGATCCCTACAGAATGTAGCATATGTTGCATTCCCACGCCTCCTGGGAAGAGTTGCCATATGGGGGCATCTTGAGTCTGGCTTCCTGATGGGAAAATTTTGGAGTGTTTGCTGTATATCAGTGGTTAAGGCTCTGCCACTGCAAGTCATTTCCAAAGGCACAATCATCCTAGGCTAGTGTAGGGTCTCCTCAAAGTATGATTTGTACCAAGAAAAAGTGTCTTGGGTGAAAAGGAACCAAGCTTTAGGTTTATCAACAAGGAAAATCGGGGAAGCATTGCTGGGAAACTAGAACTAAGGGGTCTTGAATGGAGGAATTGTAGGGGAATACTAAGGGGGCCATATTTAGTCTGAATGTCTGAATTCCAAATCCCGGTCCTGCCACTTGTTGTCAGTGTAACCTTAGACAAATCATATCACCTTTCTAGGCCACAGTTTTCTTATCTAGAAAATGATAAGTTTGGACTAAATGATCTTTAAATTTCTTTCCAGTTCTATATCTATGATCTCATTAGCCTTAAAAAGAATGAATTTGCATACTCAGGGCTCTGTAGAATATGGGATGGTCTTATGTCCAGCTGCTGTCCTCTGTGTCTGTGCTAATTCTATGTAGTATTTCAGGTAGCAAGACATGGTAATACTGATTTAAAAAAAATCCAAGTAATAAGTAAGCTGGACTTTTGCAGCTAGGATAGTCAGGGCTAGTGGATAGAGTTCAGGGTCTGGAGTCAGGAAGACCTGATTTCAAATTCAGGTTCAGATACTTGGCTGTGTGACCCTGGGCAAGTCACTTAACCCTGTTTGCCTCAGTTTCCTCATCTGTAAAATGAGCTGGAGAAGGAAATTGCACACCACTCCAATATTTTTGCCAAGTAAACCGCAAAAGGGGCCACAGAGTCACATGATTGAAACGACTGAACAATAACACTTTTGTCCTCATTCTTTTATTCGTTTAACAAGGATACATTAAGTACCTACTCTGTGCTGAACACTATACTAGGTACAGAGAAAGAGGCCAAGTGTACATTAGACAAGTTTCTGGCTTCATGAAATTTACAATCTAGTAGCTCTAACAATCAGCTTCTTGAGGGGCAACGAATATGTGCTTTTTTTTTAAAATTTAAGATAACATTAATTCTTGACACCGTCATCTTCATGTTGTTTTGTATTAGACATATGTGTGTATTATTAGGTTTTTTTTCCCCTCAACTTTTCTTGTTGTCAGCGGTTCTGTCTATACCAGCCCAAACATCCATATGATAACTGAATCATGCCATCCATTATGGGGGTTATTTCCCAGACTTACGGTGTTTGGAATCACATACACAAAACATCTGGATGACTGACTGTATCTTTCAGTCTCCATCTGGATGTTTGGAGTTATGTAGAGACAATTTAAGTGATCTCATTGGGCATGGGAAGTTGCGAAAGGAAAGGAAGTTGAAATTAAAAATAAAATTAGTGAGAACTACATAATCAGGCCCAAAAGACCACATGCAAATGATCCATTATTTATCATGTAGTGTTTTTTTAATTTCCTTCTTTTCTCCCCCTCACCAATTTCATCAAAATCTCCCACAGCTCCTTTCTTGGATCCTGATTAGAATTCAGTTCAGATTTTAGGTAATGAAGAATTGTCTGCTTAAGGTAGTGATTAACACTCCATACTGAAAAATCCACAGCAACGATTCCATGGCAAAAACTAATTAAATGCTACTGACTTTTTATTTCCTTGATATTTAAATAGGGAAGCCATAAGACAGTGGCCTTGGGCTCTCCAAAATATTAGTCAATATGGATTTTTTTAAAACCTTGGTGCTGAATCTTTACTTTAGTGCAAGAAAATGATAGATGCAGTCAGCATATTTCTTTCCAATTTAGCAATGATGATGTGAGTATATGATTTATGTTGGGATATTTACTGGTGTTTAAACATATGCAAAATCCAGAGTCTGGAACTCAAAGTAGAAAATGTTATTCTGGATATGACTTCAGTGATGACAATGTCTCCTTATGCCGGAGAATAGTCTTCTGGCACTGAAAATCATCACTAATCCTTGGCCAGGGACTAAAATTACTGGAGATTCAAACTTGAAGATGTGATATCTTTCCAAGAGGCCCAGTACATTTTTATCCTGAGTTCAATATTTCAAATAAAATGTATATTCCAGAAGACCAAAGCTGAAACATGCTACCCACCTCCTGAGGGTGAGATGATGAACTCGAGGTGCAAAATGAGACATAATGTTTCATTCATGGCCAATATGGGGAACTGTTTTGCTTGACTATGAATATTTGATGCAGTTTAATAGGGTGGTGTTTTTTATTTTTTTTATAAAGAGAGGGTAGCTAGAGATCAGATTTTCACGATATAATAAAAGGAGAAAAGAAGATAATTGAAACATTCTTTAAAAATTCACAAAAGAGAAAAAAAGGTCAGCAGGAAACAGAGACAAGCACGATAGCTCGGAAAATATCATGTTGACTCATAGGTATAAGAATATTTATAACAGCTCTTTTTGTGGTGGCAAAGAACTGGAAATTGAAGGGGTCCCTACCATTGGGTAAGGCTGAACAAATTATGATAGATGAATATAATGGAAAACTATTGTGCAATAAGACAGGAGAAACCTTGGAAGACTTGTAGGAACTGATACAGATGGAAGTGGATAGAATGGTGAGAACAATTTATACAGAAACAACAACATGGTAAGAATACACAACTTTGAAAGACTTAAGCCCTCTAATCATTAATGCAATGATCAACCCTGATGGCAGAGTATTGGCAATGAAGAATATTACCTACTTCCTGACTGATACAGATTATGGATTCAATATGTAGAGTGAGGTATTAATTTATTTTTATATAGCCAATGTAGAAATTTGTTTTCCTTCACTATGCATATTTTTTACAAAGTTTTTTTCCCTTTTTTTTTTGGCAGGGGGAAGTGGTTGGGAAGGAAGGAAGGAAAATAAGTGCTGTTAATTTAAAAAAATCACAGGAGAAGATAGAAAGGAAGTTAGTAGGAAACACAAGCAGGACAGTTTCGAAAACATATTGAATTAGTTGGATATTTAGAAGGTTAAGCAAGCTATACACTGTGAGGATTAGCAGCTGTGTGTATAAACTTTTTCTGCTTTACTTTATATGTGGAAATAAATGCCCATCTTGATATTTCATAAGTTTATAATAAAAATAAATATAACAAAATAATTATGGTGAGGGGGTTAAAGAGAGCTGTAACATAGTGGAAAGAGAATTGGAAGAGGAACTGGAAAATTGGGGAAGCAGAGTGCTGGCCTGGATTGGGAGCCAGAGGACTTTGGTTTGAACTCTGGCTCTATCCCTGTGTAATCTTGGGCAAGTTCCTTTCCCTTCTCAAACTTAAAATAATAGGGTTAAAATGGAGAAGGGTAGGTAGGCAAGAAAATAGATTTTTGTTAACTGGAGAAATGAAAATTTAACTTAAAAAATGAGCTTGGACTGGATGACCTTTCAGGTCTCTCTAGCTCTAAGATCCTATTTTCTGGGTAAGTCACTTACCCCATCTGAGCCTGTTAGACTTAGCTTTTTATAGGTGGTAGATTAATTTACATTTACAATCATTCTCTGATTCTTTGTCTGATCCTTTTATTTGACAGATTAGAAAATCTGCTATTGATTTCATAACAAATAAGATAAAAATATAATAATACAATAATACTCAATATTTGAGATGTCTCATTTTGAGAACTTCTCTATTATAACTAAAAAAAAAAAAAGAAAAACTGTGGGGATTATTTGTTTTAGAAACAGGAACCTTGTTATAGTGGAAACAGCACTAGTCTGAAGATAGGGACCAGAGTTAGGTCTCTCTACTACTGCCTATCTGACTATGAGCAAGCCATGGGGTTTTTCTAAGCCCTACTTTTCTCGTCTGTTAAATAAGCACAGTGCTTTGCTTTGCCTTCTCCAGAGATTTGCATGAAAATCTAATATATATTGCTTTTGAAATTTTTTAAAAATTTGACAGCACAATGGAAATAAAAAAGAATTATTATTAGAAAATGTTTTTTTTACTTGTGAAAACATGTCATTGTGTTGATTTTAAACATGAGCAATCACTCCATTTAATATACAATTGAAGTCTACATTGTTTAATTGTATACTACTTTTCTATAACAACACTTTTTTGTCAGATATCTACTGTGCTTTCCAAGGTCCAGTAAAAATTAGTAAGACTTCTTCCATCAAATATGATTTACATAAACTGCACATATATAACCTATATCAAATTGCTTATTGTCTTAGGGAGGGGAGAGATGAGAGGGGAATGGAGGAAATCTGGAACTAAAGTTTAAAGAAAATTATATAAATTCATTTATTTCCAGTTTTCAACATTCACTTCCCCAAGATTCTGAATTCCAAATTTTCTCCCCATCTCTCCCCTCCCCCTACCACAGGACTGTTTGCATTTTGATTATCCCTTCCTCCAATCTTCCCTCCCCTCTATTACCCCCAACCCCCTTTTCTTATTCCCTTCCCTTCTATTTTCCTGTAGGGCAAGATAGATTTCTACACCCCATTGCCTGTATATCTTATTTCCCAGTTGAATGTAAAAACAATTTTTAACATTCATTTTTAAAGCCTTGAGTTCCACATTCTCTCCCTTCCTCCCTCCCCATCCACCCTCATTGAGAAGGAACTAAAAATTTTTTTAAAAATGAAGTTAAAGTTGCTTTTACATGGAGTTGGGAATAAAATAAAATCATATTTAAAGAAAGACTTCTTCCATGTAGAATCCATAGAATCTGCATAATTTCTCAACATCTTTCACTTCTATGCCCTTCTTTTTATCCACAGTATAATTGCCCTGGTTGAAGTCCTCGTCACCTTTTGAAAAAACCTCCTAACTGGTCTCTCTATATTTAGTCTCTCCCCATGCCATACCAACTTCCACACAGATACCAAAGTGATATTCCTAAAACAGGGATCTGACTGTATCATTCCACTACCCAAGAAGCTTCAGTGGCTCCCTATTTACTGTAGGAACAAAATACAAACCCCCATGTTCCGCTTGGAAAATCCTTCACCATCTGGCTCCCAGCCCTATCTTTTTGGGATGATTACATATTATTCCTCTTTGTGGCTACTACACTCCAGCCAATATGTCCTGCTTGCTATTCCCTGTACATGTTATCTCCTGCCTCCATGTCTTTATCCTTGCTGTTTCCCACACCTGGTATGTTCTCTCTTATTATCTTTATATCTTGGACCTCATAGGTCCAACCTTCAAGGTTCAGGTCTAGTGCCACCTCCCTGAGGACATCTTTCTTGATTTACACAGATGTTAGCAACCCATACCTCAAATCTGTTTGTATCTATATTGTATATCCTGTATTTAATTACTTGTGTTCATTTTGTTTCCCTCTATTAGAAGGTAAGTTTCAGGGACAGCTGGGTGGCACAGTGGATAGAGCACCAGCCCTGGAGTCAGAAGGACCTGAGTTTAAATATAGCCTCAGACACTTATTAGCTGTGGTGCCCTGGGTAAGTCACTTAACCCTGATTTTCCCCCCTGACCCCCCAAAAAAGAAGGTAACAAAGTAAGCACTTATTCTTTGTTAATTGACTGACTCAGGTAAACTAGGGAAGTTAGGCAATTTACTGAAGACTGCCTTTTCAAATGGGGTTACAGACAAAATAACACCTACCACTCTCCATAACTCTAAGAAGGGCACTACCTGGGTGTGCACCCTACTTGAGTATCAGTCATCCTCACAATGCAAAATGACATTACCCTTCATGCATTTTTGAACTTTTTTCTTTGGGTTGTTGCACTGGGTTGTTTTAAGCATACATTTGTCTGATAGTAGGGGAATAAGCTCACTAAACTCCATGGGTCTCTTAACACTGCAGGAGTTAAATATGTCCCCACATTTATTCTTATTTGTGACAAACAAAGTACTCTAAAGGAAAAAAAAATGAAGGGAGTAGGAGAAGAGGGCTGAGGAGTTGTAAACCAAAATCACAAGTCTGGTGGGAGTATTCCAACATAGAAAAAAGTCCACTTACAGGAATATTAGAGCAACAGACCAGAGGAAAGTGATCCTGGTACACACTGTGATTTAATAAATACAAGGGAAATAGGTCTATAGATAGGTCTGTAATATGCTATTTCCCATTTCCCAAGTTACGACATAAAACAGTGGCACAGAGAATACCCTTAGCATTCATTACTAGGTTACGCTAGTCACTGTTGAAATTTGGAGCAGAGGGGGAAGAGAAGGATTATTAATGAAGTTGTTGTTGCTTAATCATTCAGCTGTTTCTGATTATGGGGTCACCATTTAGAGTTTTCTTGGCAATCAGAGCAGTTTGCCGTTTCCTTCTCCAGCTCATTTTACAGGTAGGAAAAGGGAGGCCAACAGGGTTAAGTGACTTGCCCAGGGTCATACAGCTAGTAAGTGTCTGAGGCCAGATTTTAATTTAGGAAGAGAAGTCTTCCTGACTCCAGGTCCAGCACTCAATTGACTGCACTAGCTAGCTGCCTCTTAAGTGAAGTTGGCTTTCTTTTGATTTGGAAGTGGCACAGAGCTGTGATTTTATTAGGGTGGGTAGATAGGTTCAAATGGGGACCTCCTTTGCCAAAACAGATCAATGATTGCTTTTCGATTTATAGTTTTAGAGATGAAGCTAGGAACACTGAGGAACAAAGTGACTTGCCTGGGATTATAGAGATAGTATGTTTCAGAGGCAGGGCTTTTAGGATCATAGTTTTTAGACTTGAAGGCACTGTTAGAGATCAACCCTCTCATTTTACAGATAAGAATACTGAGGCTAAGAGAGTTTCTCTTCCTGGTGCCAATAAGGAGAGATTACACTTATCATAGGATCATAAATGTAGAGCACAGCTAGTCCAACTCCCTCATGCTACATATGAGGAAACTGAGGATGACAGTGACTTGCCCAAGGTGACACAGATAGTAAGCATCAGAGGTGGGATTTGAATCCTGGTCAATCCACATCTCCAGTCTTTAGTTTCCTAACCTGTAAAATAAGGAGGTTGGGTCAAATGTCCTCTAAGAGGTGCTTCTAGCTCTATAACCAATTATCCAATGACATCCTTTGATTCTAAGGGTCATTTTGGGCCTAACATTTTAGGACTATGATCATTTAAAAAAGTGCCTAATTATCCAATGTAGTCTAGCGGAAAATTCACTGGACCTGGAGTTGGGAGATCTGAATTCAAAACCCCAGCTCTGCCATGAACTATGTTTTGCTAGGAAAGTCAGAAGTCCTCATCTTTCAGTTTCCCCATTTCAAAAATGAAGCAATCGGATTAGATGATGTGAAAGATCCTGTCCAATGCTAACATTCTGTGATTCTACGGACTCATGTCTATTGAGATGATAACCAAGTAGGGCTTTGTTATCATATTTTGATGGATGTTTGCTATCATCCTATATAATCAAGTTATCTGACATTCTGAAGATCAGAAAGAATCCCTTGATGCCATCCCTCAGTTTTCTAAGGTTTAGCCTTCCCTGCGCACAAATATATTCAAATGTTTTCAGATGATGGACTTTTTAAAGCCGTTACATATTGCTGAAAAATAGCCTGTCCAAATAATTTTGATTGGGAAGGCCTCTTATCTAAGATATGAGGTAGATTTCCATTTAGAGTTCAGGATGGAAGTATTTTCTTCATCGGGCACTGACAGTTATTTCCATAAATAGAAATGTCAGCAAGAGGGGAATAAAGAAACTGAATGGAATCCCAAATGAAAATGGAATTGAAGGCAGTGAACTAAGACTGGGAGATGAGGTGGGGAAGGGGGAGGGAAAAAGGGGAGGCAGTCAGAAAACCTTGACATTCTAAAAGCTTCTGTCTCAAACTACTGATAATTCTGAAGGTTGGGGTTTTTTTTTTTGCATTTCTTTGGTTTTATATTAAACCTCATCAACAAATCAACCACACTGAAGAACCACTTCCCATTACGTAATTTAGAAATTAAGAAAGAGTGTCACATAATTTTTACTTACAAAAAATTATAACGTTTTAACAAGTAAGGTGTACTCGTGTCACAGTGTGCATAAGGTTATGATTGGACCTATTCTATAGCCAAAACTGTGATTCCATGATTGAGTTTTCATTATTATTAATAACTATTAATAATAGCAAACACAATAATAATACGCTCTGCCTATCATTTATTCATCTCTCCACTCTCATCCTACATTCAGAAAACTATTCCAGGTTCAGGGTATTCAGTGGGTCAGTACCCACAGAGAACCATAGCTCATGAGTCTCAACCAATATACCAACTTTCACCAGCCAACCAGAGGACACATTCAAACAAAAGACATTTAATCAAACAGCATAACAAAGAATGGGAATTAGTAAATGCCTCAAGTAGGACTGAACTTTGGAGGAAGTTAAGAATTCAGAGAGGCAAAAACGAATTCTGATTGAAGAAGTCCAGCTAAGTATCCTCCATCTTTTATGCCTTTCTAACACATATCCGTCAGTAGGAAAAACACCCCCTGGCTTTGGTGCTATATTTTGGACAAAGGAAAAACATCTGTGTCTCTCTTGCCACATCTCATAATTACATGATGCTTTGCAGCTTAAAGTGTTTTTTGCTTATATTGTCTTATTTGGTCTTTACAAAAACCCCATGGAATATCTATCACTCAATCAATGAACATTTATTAAGTGCCTACCGTGTGCCAGGTACTCTGCTAAGTGCTGGGGATACCAAAACAAAAGGCAAAAAACAGTCCCTATCCTGTTAGAGTTTACAATCCAATGGAGACAACATGCAAACAAATATATACAAAATAAGCTTTGTGCAGGACAAATAGGTGATAATTAATAGAGGGAAAGCATTGGAATTAATAGGGGTTGGGGAAGATTTCCTGTAGAAAGTGGAATTGTTAGGGAATAAATGGGTACAAACTCCATGTTACAGAAATTATAGTACATGAAGGCTGGAAGGATGGGGTGGGAGGAAGCCATTTATTCCTATTCCCTCTTTTTATACAAGGGTAGCTAGGTGGTGCAGTGGATGGAACACTGGGCCTGGAGTCAGGAAGACTCATGTTTGTGGGTTCAAATCTGGCCTCAGACACTTACTGCTGTGTGAGTCTGAATAAGTCATTTTAACTCCATTTGCCTCAGTTTCCTCGTCTATAAAATGAGTTGGAAAAGGAAATAGCAAACCACAACAGTATTTTTGCCAAGAAAACCCCAAGCTGAGTCAAAAAGAGTTGGACATGAACCAAAAACCAACCACCACCAACCACAAGGACAACCACAACAGTCAACAACCACAACCATCACATTTTACAAAAGAAGAAAAGAAAAAGTCTAGAGGGGTTAAGTTAATTTTGACGCAACAATGGATTGATTTTATCTTGGCCAAGACTCTTCACATCTCTGGGTTTCTTTTGCCTTGCTTTCTCTCACATTATGTAATCAGGATCATAGATAGGATCATAAATCTAGAGCAGGATATGACTATCGAGTCCAATCCCTTCCCCTTGAGGATGAATAAATTGAAATCTAGAAAGGTCTAATGGTTTGCTTGAGGTTACATAGGAAGGATTAGTGACAGAATTTGAACCCAAGTTTTCTAAATCCAGATGTAGTGTTTCTCTCTGCTTCTATGAGTCATATAAACTAAAAAAACTTGGAAGTCATGGGATGGAAGTACAGGTCTCCTGACTCCAGATTCTTTCTGCTACTGGGATGTGTATAATTACCTTTGGAAAGAAATCCTCTATAAGTGTGAGGGGCAGCTAGGTGGTGAAGTGGATAGAGTGCTAGGCCTGGGGTCAGGGAGACTCATCTTCCTGAGTTCAAATCTGGCCTCAGACACTTACTAGCTGTGTGACCCTGGGCAAGTCATTTAACCCTTGTTTGTCTCATCTGTAAAATGAGCTCATCTCATTTTTCTCATCTATAAAACGAGCTGAAGAAGAAAATGGCAAACCACTCTAATATCCTTGCCAAGAAAACTCCAAATGAGGTCATGAAGAGTCAGACCTGACTGAGAACAACTGAAAAGATATTTGTCACATTCTTTTAAGAGCTAAACCAAAAAAAAGCACCTCCCCTGAAATTCTGATGATATTCATGGCAAAGCAAAATTCATTTTATCTTGGGTTTTCCCTCTTTCCTGGCTACATCTCCCCAGTAACTCTGGAACTCCTCCAAACCACTTTGTTCACCCAGCATCTTCCAGAACTGGAACTCCTAAAACCAAAGAGTTTCTTGAATAAATTCTATCTCTTGCCCTTCTCCCAGTGCTGCCATGTAATTGCCTGATTGATGCTATGGAGACAGATTGATAAGCTCAGGGGTAGAGAACATGAGGCAATATTAATGTTGAGTCTGGTGGTACTTTGCTTAAGTAAGCATCTTTGGGTCTAAAAGTTCTATGTGTATTGGGTAAAATGAGGTAGAAGGAAATAAGTTAACGACCAAAAATAAAGAAAATTTATGAACAGAAATGAAAATGCAGAAAGAGTTGAACTCGGAGCATCCCCAAAAGGAGAATTTGGCCAGGCAGAAAGTAGAAGCATCTTCTCTCACCAACGTCCTTCAAATGAGTAAATTAGTCCCTAAAGGTCAAAAAGTCAGAGGGTACCAAGCAAAAAGACCTTTGAATTCCTGTAAAAATTATTCCTAATCACAAGGGGATGAAACAAAAACTTAGGAATGCTTCCATTGCATTTCCCTTCACAATAACATTCTACTACATATATTATCTTATTTGACTCTGCAATGACCTTGTGAGGCAGGGAGAACAGAATTATTATCTTCATATTAGAAATGAGAAATTATGAGGTTAGGGAAGGCAACCAGCATACATTTCTTTATGTACTTTTCATATCTCTATACCAAGAGTTGTTTATATATTATATATTATCAATGAATCTTCTATTTAGATACAAGAAGGGAAGAGAATAAGCTTTATATGAGGCCTACTATGTGCTAAAAAGGCCACTACTATGCAATCCTGAGAAGTAGGTGCTTTTACTATCTCCATTTTATAGTTGAGGAAACTGAGGCTGAGAGAAATTAAGTGACTTGCCCAGGGTAATACAGATACTAAGTGTCTGATGTGGGATTTGAACTCAGATCTTGACTATAGGCTCAGTGCTCTATTGTACCACCTAGCTGCCTCTATAAGAATATATATATATATAATATATATACTATATATATATATATATATATATATATATATATATATAAAGAGAGAGAGAGAGAGAGAGAGAGAGAGGGGGGGGGGGGAGGGAAAGAGAGAGGGAGAGCGAAGGGGAGAGAGAGAGAGTATTGGCAAGTCTTACTGATTTTATCTGCCAAAATATTTTGCCTTCTCTTTGTTAACCACCATGCTAATTCAGGCCCTCCTCGCTTCTGAAATATTGCAACAACTTACAAACTACACCCCTCAGCCCCCAATTTCTAGTATCCGTCCTCTTCACTCCATCCTCTCTCTCTATAAGCTGCCAATACTTTTTTCCTAACCTACATTATGACTGTCACTCCTCTGCTCAAGAATTTTCAGTGATTCCCTTTTGTATATGGAATAAAATTCAATTTTTTTCTTAGTAATTTAAAACTTTTCACAGTCTGACCCTAGCCTTTTTTTTCAGGCTTGCTTCACCTTCCTCCCCTTCATATACTTTACATTTTAGATGAAATGACCTACTCGCTCTTCCCTCTGGCATTCCATCTCCTTCCCTTATAAGAAGAATATCTTGCCTCCTCACCTCTACTTCATAAAAGCCCTAGTGTCCTTTAAGACTTGAATCAAGTATTTCTACCGTGGAAACCTTCTCAAGAGCAGGAACTGTTTTGTTTTTTTTTAATATCCTTGTATCTCTAACACATAGCACAGTCTTAGTGATAGTAGTAGCTTCATAAATGTTGGATTAGATTGGGCCAGATGGGGAAACTGAGAGAAAGAGTTGTTAAATGGGTCCAAGGTCATATTCCTGTGACACGGCAGATTTGGGACACAGGTCTCCTGATCCCCAAGCCACCTGTTCTTTTCATTCAAACTAAGTATTTTTCAGTCAGTGTAAATAGTAATGATACCTGCATGGAGACAATACATAAAACATTTTGATCCACTCCTCTGAGCCTCCAATTCTTTGAAGAAGAGTTAAGTTCAGTACTTTGAGAATAACATAGGCAAAGTGGGTTAAAAACACAGACAACACAAACACTCTTTTCATTTACAACACCTCTGTGCCACACAACTCCATAAATCTCACCTACATTTACATATGCTTCAAAAGAGGCCAGCTAAGCTACCATAAATGGTTTGAAACCACTTCCTGGGAATTATAGAATTGTACAATTTATTTTGCTTTTGTTACCAGCAAAACATGAACTATTTGGTTTGTTTATATTTATTTACTTTTGTTATTTCTTTTGTTTTTATCACTTTTATTTAAAATTATGGATTGGCAGAGCTGGAAGGAACCTGTAGCCTTGAGGCCACATGTGGCCCTCTAGGTCCTCAAGTGGGGCCCTTTGAATCCAAACTTCATAGAACAAATCTCCTTAATAAAAGGATTTGTTCTCTAAAACTTGGACTCAATCAAAAGGCCTCACCCAAGGACCTCGAAGGCCATGTATAGCCTTGAAGCTGCAGGTTCCCCACCCCTGGCAGTCCAACCTTACTCAAAAGAAATGTGAAATGTGCAAATTTAGAGACATCACCACTCCAAATGTTCATATGGACTATTTGTGCCTGACCTGTTTCTTTCTATCTCTGCCTCTGTCTCTCTCTATCCCTCCTCGTTTCTGTCTCTGGTTCTCTCTCTGTGTTCCCCCCCTCCCACCCCCATTCCTTTCGATCTCTATTTCTTGTTCTCTGTTTCTGTCTTTCACTGTTTCTCTGTCTCTGTTTCTGCCTGTCTCTGTCTAACTGCTGCTTCTTCCTCCAAGGTTGTATTGGTCTGATCCGCTATAATTGGACACACTGTACCCTGACACCAACATAGTGATGTCATTTTGGTCCTCTTCAAAAATGAAGGAAAATAACCAACCAGTACAACCTTTTCAGTCTCCACTGGAGGAAACTGAGGTTCAGAAGGAAAGTAGCCTGACTGAGGTTATAGAACTAGTCAGGGTTCTTGTAAATGTTCTCTTGCTGTTTGGCCCATGCTTTGTGGAAATTTCTGGAATGTATAGTAACAAACTACATCAACTCAATACACCATGTCAATCCATGGTTACTGTTGTATATTTCTAGACAGCTAAAGTGATCCTTGGGCAGCTAGGTGGTTCAGTGGATAGAGCTCTGGGCCTGGAGTCAGGAAGATCTGAATTCAAATCCAGCCTCACACGCTTACTTGCTGTATGACCCTGGGCAAGTCATTCCACCCTGTTTGCTTCAGTTTCTTCATCTGTAAAATAAACTGGAGAAAGGAAATGACAAAGCATTTCAGTATCTTTGCCAAGAAAACCCTTAGTGTGGTCACAAAGAGTTGGATACAACTGAAAAACTACTCAACAACAAACTGAAATGATCCTTTTTTATATCATCTAACCAGCAATGTTATGAGTTTCTCAAAGGATCCTTAAATCAAAAGCCAGGAATTCCTTAATACAGGCATATTCTTATTAGCCCTCCATTTGTTCCGTCTCTCTCTCTCTCTCTCTCTCTCTCTCTCTCTCTCTCTCTCTCTTCCTCTCTCTCTCTCTGTCTGTCTCTGTCTCTCTCTCTGTCTGTCTCTGTCTCTCTCTGTCTCTCTCTCTGTCTCTCTCTCTCCCCCTCTCCCTCTCTCCCCTCCTTCCTCCCTCCCTCTCTGTTTCTATCTCTCTGCTTCCCTTTCTTTGTCTCCCCCTCTTTTTTTGTCTCTCTCTGTTTTTATCTCTCACTCTCTGTTTCTCTCTCTGTCTCTCTGCTGTTGTTTCTGTCTTTCTGTCTCTTTTTCTGTCTGTCTCTCTTTCTCTCCAGCTTCTATTCACTGTCTAAATGACAAAGGAAAAGATACCCTTTAGTGAGAAAACTGTTATGAAGGGCTGCTGCCTTGTAAGACATCTGAGAATCCTTCAAGATCTAAATCTATTTTCCTATGACCTCCTATATTAAAAAAAAAACCCTTACAAACATATGGAATAAGAGTCTAACAATTACTTTCTCACACACACACACACACACACACACACACTCATTTTGGCCTCACAGTAACTCTATGAGGTACTATTATCCTCCTATTATCCTTGCTTTACAGATGAGGAAACTGACGACTAGAACATTGACTTCCCTTTCCCAAGGTTGTAGCAACTGGCAGAGAGAGGAGAAAATCTCGGGTTTCCTGACTCATGTTCCAGTTCTCTCTTCTACTCTATCTCGATGCTTCTTACTGAAGGTAACACCTGTCAGAGGTTTGCTTTGCAGAAAACAAAAAATAAAACATTTATGAGAGTTATGTTTTAAAAATACCCAAAGCCATTTTCGAGTTTACATTCTAAGTGCAACAGCTCTGGGATTAGAGTGAGTTAGCATCTTTAGGTTCTTGAGAATGGCTCCTGGAAACCTTTCAGCTTTCACATTCTAAATACCTGTGTTATGAAGTTGGCATGCTCATTAAATGTTGATTGTTTTCCCTGCTTTTTCTTTTAGGTTGGGAGGAGGGTGTGTAATACCTCGTTAAAGAGTGCTAGCATTGTGACAGCAACCACAGAAGTAAACCTCAGTGGCTTTTTTTCCCCTTTCTTTTTTGGTCACAGGAGGTGTAAAAATGGCTTCACATTCATAGGCACACAGCTGCAATTACTTGGGCAATTCAGGCAGCACTTTCTGCTTTGGCTTGAATTATTCAAAATATTCAAGCAAGAATAAGGGTGCAGTTTGGCCTAGATTTCCCAGAATTGCACAAAGTCTCTTCTCTTTGCAGATGGAACACTGCATAGCTGATGACTGGGTGGCAGGTGAAAGAAGGTGTTGGAGGGCTGGGGAGGTGAGCTTCACATCTGCAGATCAGTTATTGTGATGATTTTTGGGGAAACTTCCTACAACCTGAATCTGGAAAGACCAGGCTTCTCTCCATGGTGGGGATGTCCACATTCTTTTAGACATAACCATAATAGGAAGGAAAGGTAGTGGGGTTGGGTGAATAAATATGGATTAACTGAGGGTGATGGACCTCTGAGAATAGCACTCGGCCCACTTGTTTATTGCATTAAGCAAACGTGCGCTAGGGACATGAGGACACAGATGAGTGGTGATGCTAAGGGACGTACAAAGAAATTCTATAAAACAAGCCTCATCAGTGTCTTTAATGGATACATCTCTTTTTTGTCCCTTCATTTCTGTACCCACTTGCAATACCCTGGGTCAGGCCCTTAATATCCCATTACTGGAGTAGTGACACAGTTTTTCTATACCTTAATTTGTCCAACATACCACTGCCATCCTAATATTCTGAAAACATAATTTTTAAAAAAAATATAACACTCCCCTGCTCAAAACTCTTCTTGTTATATCAAGAACAAATTCTTCTGATTGGAGTTTAAAGTTCTTTGTAATCTAGACTCATTCACTATACGCAATTTCTGCTCTGGACGGGTCCTACATGTATGCCACAGTCATTCTGATTTTCCTTTCCACTTTTAAAAGGACATGGGAGGGGCAGCTAGGTGGCGCAGTGAGTAGAGCACTGGCCCTGGAGTCACGAGGACCTGAGTTCAAATACGGCCTCAGATACTTGACACACTTACTAGCTGTGTGACCTTGGGCAAGTCACTTAGCTCCAATTGCCCTGCCTTCCCCCCTTCAAAAAACAAAACAAAACAAAAAGGACAGGGGGGCCCCTTTAATTCCTTAAACTAAATGTAAAAGGTTTAAAGTGCAAATATCTAGTTAACATCATATTTTTGTGCGATTGGATTTCAAAGAATTAATGATTATTTATTTAGTCCTACTTAGAGACTTAGATGGAGCTGGGATGGATATTTCCTTTTCTTCGGTAAGTAGCAGCCCAAACCTATGTGATTCCTGTCTTTATGGAAATCCTTCCTAGAGGAGCCATCTAAGGTGCTAGAGGCCCTCTTTGGTTCTTATATTAATATTATCATTATTTTTTGAAGGGGTCTAAATGTAGCACTTAGGCTGTTCATCTGCATTTCCTCATTCACAATACCTGCTGTATCAGTAATAAGATGGGACTTTTTTACTGTTTTCCCTTTTGGAGCACTTATTTAATCAAGTGCCCTTGATGAGTCCAGCCTTTGTTTCTTTGATTAAAGAATTGATGACCTCCTTACCTCAAGGGAAACCCTAGTTTACGTGGGTTGTTGTGTTGTGACGCTTTTAGGTCATGTGGATTTGAGTCTCATGTTTGTGACGCCCTTTGACCCTGAACAGGTTATATAAACTCAGAGGTTGGCATTTTTTCCATTGGAGCTCTCACTCCCTGGAAGAGGGTTGATATGGAAACTCTGGGCAGGCGTTGTTAAGAGCTCCCCCACCCCCAGCTTTGAAAAAACTCAGATGTTGATGCTTCAGATAGACTGAATTGTGTTATTTGCTCCATTTATATAATGTATGTTTGTATGGTGGATTAAAGTGAGATTGTTAAGCTCTTACAGTTGCTTTCCTTAGAAAAGTAGATCAAAAGAACCTGTGCTGGCAGCTCTTGTTGCTGGTCTTATGCCTGAGCAGCAGCTGCTAGCCAAACCGTTGTTACACCTGCCAACCACTTCTCCTTTTCCTGAGCTTAATTATTTCAATAGAGTTGATATGGATACAGTTTAGTATTTTCAATAGTATGTCAACTTTCCAGTTTCTGGACAAAGGTTACATATTAAAAGTACCAAGAGTTAATTCAGTTTTTTTAAGTGGTCTGAGAATTGTGTGATTTCTAGCTTCCCCTGCCTCTTTTTTTCTGCTACTCTACTATCATCACTGTGAGAACAGAAGCGGGGTGTAGGCCATTGTATATTTTTATCTATTTCTGGGTTACCACGGCAGAAGTCTGCCCCTCCCATAGTCTGACCTTCTGGAGTTGAACCTCTCTAAATTTAGTTTGGCTGGTCCTCAAAACACAGACATACAATTTATAGGTTTGTATTCAAATCCTTTCCAGCTTGACTTTTGTTGTTCAGTAGTTTTTCAGTTATGTCCAACTCTTTCTGACCCCATTTGGAGTGTTCTTGGCAAAGCTACTGGAGTGGTTGGCCATTTCCTTTTCCAGCTCATTTTACAGTTAAGGAAACTGAGGCAAACAGAGCTAACTAGACACATCTAATGAGTGTCTGAGGCTACATTTGAACTCAGGAAGATGAGTGTTTTTGATTTCTATCCACCTAGATGCCCTCCCAGCTTGGCTAGGACCATCCAGAGCTTGTCCTCAACTGGCATAGTTTTATAAAATCCAGAGTCACTTTCACTTTTGTTGTGAGAGTAGGAATTTTGGGTAGATAAAAGAAGTTAATAAATAAACATAAAGTATAGGTTAATAACATCCTTCATTGTTTTGATAGGGGCAGCATGAGGCCATTGGGCCCTAAACTGAGGAAAAAGCTCACCACTGAGGTGAAAAGGGCGCAGAAAACAAAGATCAATTCAAAAACTTTACCATTTTGTCTTGTCAACACAACTGCTCAATTGCAACTGGGGAGGCATGAGCCCAAAGTTGTGCCCTGAGGTAGTTTAGCCATTATAGCTGTAATGTAGACAGATATACTTCTTGTGGATTAAGATTTTCTTTTTTTTTGCAAATCTTTTTGTGGCTGACTTTGCATAAAGTAGCTCATTTCTAGTGATTTATTAGTCAAAGCGTCACTGTATTTATTGACTGATTTATGGATTTTGCAATCTCCTGAGTAGCCAAATCATCTCTCCTAGAAAGACATATAATTAATAATAACAATAATAATCGTAACAGGTAGATGTCACTGAATTAGCCCTATGCATTTGATGTAAAAAATGCCAAATGTAAAGTCATGTACCTCTAGATAGAGTCCGTAAAATGGCTAATATCCAAAAAATGGAATTCAAAAGGCCCATCATGGGCAATAACCATATGAACTTAGACAGCAATATGTCAACAAAGAAGCACTCAATAGACGCATGAGTCACACAAATGTGCTTGTAGAAATGGCAATATTTCTAATGGTAATTAAAACTAGGTCATTGATACCTGAAATTATAGAAAGATTATCCTCCCCAGACTTAGTGATCAATATGGATTATGCAAAGAAATGGTAGAAATGGTTTGACACATTATTGCAGGCTGCACAAATTTAGTACACACTGCATACATTGTAAGATAGGGCTTGGTGACTAGAATTATGCATCACAAGACTTCTATCCTTCATAGAGTGACAAGGGGAACAAACTCTCATACTAAAATCTCAGTCCTTAAAATCTCACAGGTAACTTGCCTAATAAACTGTTTTAGAACTAGATCATTATCACAGACTAAAATATATAGAATGATAAGCTTTCAAAATATAGGTCCCAGCAGAACAAATCAAAATCATAGGATGAGGTACATATCATCTCCATTATCCCGTCTGCTACTAGAATTATCCACCAAACACTTTCAGTAAGCCTACTGAAGACTAGCTTGCTTCCCAATGTTTTTATATGATTGCAAGAAAGTAGTCAGTTTATTCAAGCATGAATATTGAGGACAAAGGGGAAACAAGATAGGATGGTGACTTTTCCCAGGATTGTTTCCATCTTAACTCCACTGAAAAAGATGAGCAGAAGAAGTGATAGTAGGCCACCTATATTTATATAAAACTTTAAGTTTTGCAAAGTATTTTACATAGATGATCTTATTTGACCCTTAAAAAAAACCCTGTGAGGTATGTGTTACTATTTTTTATCAAATCAGGAGTTTGAGACACTGAGAGATTGTGACTTGCCTACAGTTGCATAATAAATCTGTTATATGAGGCAGGATTAGAATTCAGGTCTTCTTAACTTAACTTAACCTCTTAACTCCACGCCTTTCTGATCACTCTGAAGATCTTTCCTATCTCAAACAAACTTCCCTTACAGAATCATCAGATTTTTTTTTCCTTCCAGTACTTGAACACCCACACTCATAGACCACATTATCAAATACTGCTAGGGGTCTCACCTGAGAAGAATACTGTCTACTGCTTAAAATGCTTTGTAATAGAAATACTTCTACTTATTGACAAGTCTTTACCCATTCGGGAAGAGAAAGTGCTGTGAGAGGGCTAATTATGATGACAGGGTGCATGGCTGGATAGCTAAGGCAAAGTATTTCAAATGACAGCTGAAAGGTTGAGAATTAAATGCATAAATAAAACAGGAAAGCTCCCATTGGTTGCTTCAACAGGAGAAAACCAGGTAATTTTGCAGTCGTTAGAATTTGACGGCCCAACAATGAAATGCCTCTATTATCCAATGCTGAGATGCTATTTGCTTTCTAGCATAGTCACTGGGTATGAGATGAAGAAACAGTAAGTTCTCATTTCCATTTGGTCTGTTTGCTCATATGGATGCTTTTTCTGGGACTTCAAGCTGACATAAAAGATCATTACTACAATAATAGAAATAACAATATGGGGATAATAACAATATTAAAACCAATCTCCGAGGAGTTCAAGGAAATTCCACTGAAATGATGTCATTAATCCTACCAACATTCCCATTAGGTAAGCAGTGGGCAGCTGCCATCATCTCTATTCTACTGATGAGGCAATTTGGTTCCAGTTAGAACTACTCCCGTACTATGACATTAGGGAGGAGAAGCGGGGTTTGTTGTTCTGTTGCTTCAGCCACACTAAAGTGGTGTGCCATTTCCTTCTTCAGCTCATTTTACAAATGAGGCAGACTAGGTTAAGTGACTTGCCCAGGGTCACACAGCTAGTAAGTATCTGGGGCCAGATTTGAACTCAGGAAGTTGAGTCCTCCTGACTCCAGGCCTGGCACTCTGTCCATTGCATCACCCAGCGTCCACCTGGAAGAGGGCTTACTATTCCCTTAAAGGAAGCTCATAGGAAACAAGACAGTGAAAACAGACTTGAATTCTGGCTCAGGTTCTACCTTTTATTACTTGGGCAATTCATTACATGTGAGGGCAGACACAATGCAGTGGGAAAAAAAATGTTGAATTTCCAGTCATAGGGCCTATGTCCGAATGTCATCTATGATACTTACTAGCTGTGTGATCTTGGACAAGTGACTCAATCTCGTTGGGCCTCAGTTTCTTCATCTGTAAAATGAGAGGGTTGTTCTGGATGCCTTCCAGGGTCATTTTCCTGCTCCAAATTTATGATCTTGGAACCATTCTGGGATTTATTTTTGCTCATCAGTAAATGCAGGGCATCGGGCTGGGTGAATTCTAAGGTCCCTAGGGCAGAGATCAATTTTTATCTAAATTTTATGTTTCTCCAAGTATTTATTACTGGACACAATAAGGGTCTAACAAATATTTGTTAGTTTGCCTGGATTCAGTGATTCTGGATACAGCTAGAAGTCTCCTCTCACTCTTGTGATATTTATTTACATGTGTTCTGCCACATTGTCTGAGTTCTCTTAACTACAAAATTCCTGTACAAAGCATTAGAGCTGAAGACAAAGAGATCCAGGGGCAAAGGACTCATAAAAAAAAGATAAAATCTGTAGTTACAACTCTGCTCTTGACTTTAGTTTTAACCAAATCAGTTTGAAATGACTACTTCTCTGTATCGATATCATGCTTTAGCAACCAATTTTATCTATTGCTTGGCAGCCTTTCCCCTGTAATAGCCATTTGCCTAGTGCTTCTGTTTGTCTTACAAACTAGTCCTGAGCCATCTTGATGAAGTTTTCTATTCTTATTATCATGAAACAGGCTATGTAACAGTAGATGAGCTAGAGAAAGGCGACTCCTAATGTGTCTTCTAGCTCTCAATCCGTGATCCATTAGTGATGTGAAGTATCTCAAGTTGGATCAGACAGTACAGAGGATGAGGCAGAAGTGCTGTTAGAAAGGCATGTACTGTTTCCCTGGTTTAAAAGAGAGAATAGATTGAACTTCGGAATAGGAGAAACTGATATCTTGCTCTTCCCTCTCAAGGTATGATAACGGGACAGGTAATAGATAGGAATTAAATGAGAGTTACACTTGGATTCTAGCTAATATGGAAAGAATACTGCTTCTCTAGTCAGAAGAGCTAAGTTTAAACCTTACTTTTGATCTTTACTAGCTGTGTGATCTTGGGCCAGTCACTTAACCTCCTTGGACTGCATTCTTCTCACCTATAAAATGAGTGGATTTGATTACGTGGCTTCTGATGTACCTTCTAGCTTTAACTCTATAGCCCTTTCCCATTTCCCTCTCTATGACTTTTGGCAGCTCAACTCCTTCCTGACTCCATTATGTCACCCTATCCCGATGTCATTTTCTTGTTGATTATTGTCCTTTATACTCGAAGAGGACCAAAATGACATCACTATGTTGGGGTCAAGGTACAATGTGTCTGATGGTCACTGATGAGAACAACACAAGCTTGGAAGGCTCTACCACAGGTTGGGTACAAATAGTCCATATGAGTATTTGGAATGGTGATGTCTCTAAATCTGTGAGTCCCATGTTTCTTTTGAGTTACTGCAGCTCTGATTTGCTGTAGAGCACAGTAACTTTTTTGTTGTGGGCCCACCATGCTGGGTGGTCCTGTGCCAGTGTCTCCTATGTCTCACAATCAATTACAAAGTTCTTCAGAGAGACCTTGGGAGTGCTCCTGTATTGCTTCTTCTGACCTCTGTATGAGTGCTTGCCTCGAGTAAGTTCTCTGTAAATTAGTCTATTAGGCAAATGTATATTTGGCATTTGAACAATGTGGCCAGCCAGTTGGAGCTGCACTTTCTGCGGTAGAGTACCTTTCCTGCCAGATGATCTTCAGAATCTTCCTAAGATATTTCAAATGGGGGTGATTCAGTTTCCTCACATGATGCTGGTCCAGATTTCACAGGCATACAGCACACCAGTTCTGCAGACCTTCAGTTTGTTGGGCAGTCTAATACCTCTTGTTTCCCATACTTTCTTTCCGAGCCTCCCAAAACACCAAGCTAACTCTAACACCAAGAAAACAGAGGTTCTCCACCAGTCAGCACCATGCCATCCACATGTGGAACCATCAGTTATTGCAAATGGAGAGACGCTGAATGCTGTGAATAAGTTAACTTGCCTTGGCAGTATACGTTCCATGGATGTCCATATTAAAAAAAGATGAGGTTGATACGTTCATTGTCAATTGTCAGGCCAAAATTAGCACAAATGGCAGGGAATTGTTCCATACGTTTTTGCATCAGCCTCAGAGGCTGCATGGAGCGCATGATCATATGCAAACAAAAAGTCATATATCGACTCTCCTTCTACTTTAGTCTTGGCTTGTAGCCTTTTCAAGTTAAATGATTTACCATCAGTGCTGCAGCTGGCCTTGATGCTGTTTTTGTCTTTGCTGAAAACACTGTTGAAAACATCCTTCTAGAATGTGTGGGAGTAAGCACACAGCCCTGCTTCACTCCATTGGCAAACGGGAAAGTGAAAGAGCCCATGCAAGCATGCTGTTGTGGAACTGGTGTACAATATTGACAAACTTCTCTGTGTAACCAAATTTTGCCATTATCTTCCACAACCCCTCTAGACTGACAGTATCAAAGAACAGATTGGTCAGGTTGACAAACATCATGTACAGAGCTCTGTCCTGTTCCTGACATTTTTCCTGTAGCTGTTGGGCAGCAAACACCATGTCAACCATTCCTCTGCCCTTTCTGAAGCCACATTGGTTCTTGTGTAGATGACTATCTTCTAGTTGAAAGATCAGCTTATTAAGGAGGACTCTGGCAAGAGTCTTGCTAGTAATGACTAAGAGAGACACACCCCTGTCATTGTCACAGGGTGACTCGTTTCCTTTTCCTTTATGGGGATGGACAAGGGAGGCATCCTTGAACTCCTGGGGGAGTAAATTCCTTTTGCCACATAAATCAGAAGATTTCAGTCAGTTTTTGCATGAACAGTTTTTGTATGTACCCTCTACCTTGTAAATCTCAGCTGGAAGAGAATTAGCATTAGATGCTTTGCCACAACAGAGGAGCCTAATAACATTCAAAACCTCTTCAGTTGTAAGTTGAGCTACAGAGGGATCGACTCCAACCTGAGGTATATAGTCAATGGCTTCAGCATTGATTGAAGAGGGTCTGTTGAGAACCCTGGAAGTGTTCAGCTCATCTCTCCAGAATCATGTCCTTATCACTGATCAGTGTGACTCTTTTGGTGCTGAGTAGTAGAGATGTACCACAGATCTTTGGCCCATAAATAGCCTTCAAGGCATCATAAAAGTGCTTTGAATTGTTACTCTCAATGTAAAACTGAGTTTCATTTGCCTTCTTACTGAACCAAGAATCCTGCATCTGTCTAAGCTTTGCTTGCACTTTACTTTTGATGGAGTTAAAAATACTGCCTTCTTGGAGATGTATGAATTAACCTATTGGTAAATCCTGTGAAGTTTTTGTTTCTATTTAGCAATCTCTGAATTTCCCCACCATTTTCATCAAACCAATCTTGATGTGTGCAAGTATTCTGGCCCAGATGAGTGAATGCAGTGCTTACACCAAATGCAGTGTTTGTAACAACAATGTTGCTAGAAGCTTCTGTGGAGGTGAAAGAACAACACAAGACCAACAAGAGCACACAGGAGGGCTTCTAGCACAGGTTCTTTGAGGTGCCTTTCTAAGGAAAGCAACCTTATAAGGGTTAACAATCTTACTTTAATTAAACATACATATATCATTCACTTAGTTTAGGTGAAAAAGCCCTTTAATCTGTTGACATCGAGTCTTCTGATAGGCATCTTGCCTTGGGGCTACCCCTTTTGTTGAATGTGGATGTTTAGCTTGAAGAGGATTTCTATGATTAGTCCAGCATTCTGTGCCACCACATCACCTTTGTCAGGCTCACATTTGTCACACCTCCTCACAATGACATAGTCTATTAAATACCCAAATACATAGTCTATTAAAAACCAATTAAATACCAATGCTTGCTTCAAGTATGCAGCCATGAAGTTTTATTGCATTTGGTAAATAGAAGAGAGTGGTGGTGATAAGGTCACGAGACACACAAGTCTTCAGCAACAAGAGACTACTGGTATTGCTATTTTCAACTCCATTCCTCCCAAAGATTCCCTTCCATGTCTGATAGTCTGTGCCTACTCTGGCATTGAAGTTGCCCAGAATTATAAGCTTGTCCTCTTTTGGCACATTAATAATGAGGGTTTCCAGGTCTTCACAAAATTTTCCTTTGTTCTCATCAGGTTTCCTCATGATGGGAGCATAGGCATTGATGATGGTGGTGTGGTGTTTTCCTGCAAGTGGCAATTGCATTGTCATGAGCCTGTTGTTCACCCCCTTTTAAGAGGCATACAAGCTTGTCGACTAGATTAGTTTTGACTGCAAAACATTTGCCAGCTTCTCATCACTTCTCATCACTGCGGCCACTCCAGCTCAAAAAGGTGTATCCGGCTTTGACTTTGGTAAGCTGACCTTCCAATTGCTAGCATCTTTTCACTCAGGGCTGCTCTTTGGATGTGATATCTGCTAAATTCTCTCACAACAAGAGCTCTTCATCTTTCAGGTCTACTGGCTTTTGTGCTGTCCATAAGTGTGTGCACATTCTGTGTATTGATGGTGAGTAGAATCATATTTGCAAAAGTCTTTTTATTTTCTGTGTGCTTTAACCACAGTGTAGGATCCCCATCGGCCATGATAAGCAGGCCAGAGTTAGGTTAGGTGAAGCAGACAATTTTTAGGGCACCTTTTCTAGCCCCTTCCTTGTGCCAGGAGGTGAACAATGTTGTCCTTAAAAAAAAGGCCATTCAGACACCCAGGGGGCTGCTGAATCCCACTGCTACTTCAGTCCAATGAGAATACGACCCTATGGCCTGGGATGCCTGTGTGTAGGGTTGTGACTACAGGTCCCAGTGTATCCATACCTGCTGCTTTGTCACTTGCCTGTTGCTACAGGACTTTGAGGTTGGTAAAAATGACAAAATAACATGGGTGATGTCTTTAAACATGAGCATAAATTTGAATTGAAGTGAGGCAGAGCTGTGTGAAGTAATTAGCCTCACTCTGTCTTCCAGAGTCATTGGAGTCCAGAGGCAAGACAAAACATCAAGATGATTGGCAATGGCTCCAGATGTAGTGGGTGACCTTGGTGTCTTTGAAGTCTAACCAAGCTCTAAGCCCTCCACAATGCTTGCTTCAGCTGCCTTCATGACCATTGCAGCAAATTGTTCTCATACATCCATTCCACCGGGGAAGTCTTCACATACTCAGGGTAGATACCTCTCTAACTCACTGATGGGTTTGAAACACCTTGGTTAACCACAGATTGGCTTAGCCTGTCTGCCAAAACAGTTTACTGGGGTGTGGCTGCTGTTTATGCTACAGCTTCTTGGATTAGAGGTAAGAGTTGAGTGGACACCAGAGGTGGAAAGCAGGAAAGTTTGGCAGCCCTCACACTAGATGTACTAGTTTTCCTTGAACATCTGTACACCCCTGCACTTCCTTGTAATGACTCTATGAAGTATAGAATGTTTTAAGTAAATTTGGACAGGGGACTGATGTTAGGTTAGTTAATTCTTTTCTATTCTTTTTTTCTTTGTGATGGTGAAAACCTGCAACAGCATTGTATTGAGAATTTCCTTCCCTACACAATACTCCTTAATTAGAAAGATAAGTGATTAGAGAATGATCATTTGGGTATATTCAGTTGAGCTGTAAAATGAATGGGCAGGTGATTCCCTAATTAGCTAAGAGTATGTCTTAGGATACAGAATGGTTGAATGAAGTACATCTTGAAAAATCTGGTTATGCCAATTCCAGATGTGTGTGTGTGTGTGTGTGTGTGTGTGTGTGTGTGTATTTTGAGGAAATATAATATTCTAGTTTTGTGCTATTTAATATTTAAATATTTTTCTCAAAGAATGATCCAGGGCTTAGGCAATGGGGCAAATGGGACTATTAGCTTTAAATTATTTAGTAAGGTTTGATGTCACCAACTCTATATGATATCATTTAGTTGTTTTTTTTTTTAGATGTTAAGGATTACAAACAAGGAGCTCCATGGGAACTCTATATATGATGTCATCAAATAAATGTCTGAATAAAAGGAAAGAAGAGTCAGTCGTGTGGAAAGAGCAGTAGATAATCAATGGACTGGAGGTATGTTCCATTGGCAGACTTATGACATTAAAGAAATGTGAGGAAGGTCCCCAATACAATGGTTGGATACTCAGTGATGAAATTAGGGGAGAATACTTATGTCAGGGATGGATAGGTTATGATATGTGACACTGGAGGGAATATCCACATAAATGAGCTCTCGAATCTACTAGAGCAGGGGTGGGGAACCTACGGCCTTGAGGTCACGTGTGACTCTCTAGGTCCTCAAGTGCAGCCCTTTGACTGAATCCAATTTCACAGAAGAGATCCCCTAAATAAAAGGATTTATTCTGTGATGTTTGGATTCAGTTAAAGAGCCAAACTCGAGGACCTAGAGGGCAAGATGTGGCCTCGAGGCCACAGGTTACCCACCCCTGCACTAGAGGATTAGAATTTGAGAGAGGTAATATGTTTGAGAGCCATAAGGAACGAACAGTGGAGCAGTTTAACACAGGGATGCCGGACTCCTAGAGGAGTGAAGTCAAGGGTTTCAAAATTATCAGATTCCTCTGGTCAAAGGGTAAGTCTGGGAACTAGTGAATGGTAAGAGTTCTAAGTGATTCTTTTCTGTGGTTTCTGATAAATCCTCCTTAGACAATGTATCCAATGTGCTACAGACCTTCTTCATGGTATCTAGAAGGAGGGTGATAATGATGCTATATTCTGTCATGGTCAGATCACACCTCATTTAGTTACAGGATCCATATCAGTATATCAGTGTGTCATAGAGAAGCAGATTCAGAGCCAGGAAGACCGGGATACAAAGGCCTGCCTCTGACACATAGCAAGCTGTGTGATGCTGAGTAAGTCACTTAACTTCTCAATGTCCGAGGCAACTCATTGAAAATAAAATTAAAGTGAAGTCTTGCTGACCTGATTTGGTTGAGGGAGTTTCTTCACCTGGGAGTTCTCCATTTGAAACAACTTATCCTACAGCCCCTATGTCTACTATTACTTGATTCACATTTTAGAGAGACCACTAAAAAAGTGAAGTATGTCCAGAGAAGAGAGACCAAGAAACTGAGGGATCTCAAAAAATCATTTGGTAAGAGTATATAACCTGTGGTTTAAAGCCCACTGGTGGAGACTGATCAGTCAAAGCTCTGTGACTGCTTGAAGGGGCAGTTGGCAATAGTTTGGGATGAGATTCTAGCATTCTGGCTTCCAGCTTTGAGAGATGGAAGGCATACAGCTCCAAATGCTCTTCAGAGACCTAAATGATCAGTTGAGAATGCGGTGTTTCATGATTCATGGTTGTGGAACTTCACTGCGATAAGATTGGTGTTAAAGAGAGAGGAATTTGCAGTAGAAGGCTTGAAATCGCTGAAAATACTACACCATTTCCCAAATGTGATGTAACCCACTTTTTTCCACCTACTCAAATGTGGATCCAGATCATTATTTATTTTCAGTGCCTGTATAAATTACAAACAGGTCCAACATCCAGCTTCAAGTCAAAGTCTAAATAGAACATGTAGCTTTTCCTCTACTCGGTATTTTTTTTCTAGTGAGTATAGTACAAAATTAATTTCTTTTATAATATAGATTTTACAAAGTAGTCTTTGTAATGAGCAGGTTGTTGTGCAGTTGTTGCCATTGTGTACAACTCTTCATGATTCCATTTGGTGTTTTCTTGGCAAAGATATTGGGGTGGTTCAGCATTTCCTTCTCTAGTTCATTTTATAGATGAGGAAATGGAGGCAAGCAGGATCAAGTGACTTGCCCAGAATCACACAGCTAGTGTCTGAGGATGGATTTGAACTTACAAAGATGAGTCTTCCTGACTTCAGGTCCAGCGCTCTGTCCAGTGCACCACCCAGCTGCCCAATTTGCAAATGCAGTCTTGTTTATTAAAAGGGCCGAACTTGATTATCAAACACTGCATTTAATGATGACACACAAAAAGCAAACTTTTAAAGAAACTAAGCCTAACATACAATTTGCTAACTCTCTCTTCTTAACTTTTATCACTCATTGCTTAATTTAAATTCATTGGAAACTTCAGAATTGATTAGAACGTTCCTTTCTCTGGACCAGCTCACCAGAATCTTTATTGTTGTTTGTCTTTCATTCTCAAAGAGGACCATGACATCATGGAGGTGATGCCATGACATGCAAGTGAATTGGACTTTAGTGAGGGAGGCTGTGCAAAGTCACCAGCCTCACTTTCTCCTCCAGAACCATCTGGGTCCAATGGCCAGATACACATCAGGATGACTGGAGATGACTCCCCTCCTTGGTTTTTCCTTTACATTTAGACTTGGTATTAGAGGGCCTCTGAGTTGCTTTCCCTGCCCCCCGAGGTTTTGCTCCATCATACCCTATGAAAATATTATTTATTCTCTCAGTTCAGAACTGAAGGAGTGAACGGACTGGCAACACTGTCTAAGGAATCACAAGATCTCAGGATCAGAGATCAAAAGCTGGAAGAGACCTCAGAGGGCATCAAATCTCCATCCCATCCTCCATTTTATAGATAAATAGAGGCCCAGAGAGTTTACATGATTTGTCCAACTTCACACTTGGGCAGTCATCATTGGAGGTGGGATTTGAACTTAGTTTCCACTCTGCCATAACTGCCTCCCTGATGTACACATTTTGAATTGCTGTCAGAGCTTAGAATATCAAATTTCACACCAAATTCTCTTACTATCCATGCTGGGTGAGAAATCAATAGTTTTAAGGGGATGAAGAATCAGGCTGCTCTACAGTGTCAGATGGTTATATAAATGCACTAAAGGATGAGGGGGAGGAGAGAAGAAGGAGATTTGGGAGCAAAACAAGTTCTGATCAGGGAAAACAGTCTGGCAAGTAAAGGGACAGCTACAGAAAAAGATGCCAGAGGGGATAGGGACAGGCAGAGGACATCCAGGTTGAAGATGGACCAAGATTTTCTTTCTGGGGGAAGGAGTTTTGGAAGCAGGTAGAAAATAGTTAATTGTTTTCATATATCAGTGCATTGAAACATTAAGACCAACCATGGCTGCGATCAGGTTTTAAGCAAAGAAGCACAACCTATATAAGTAATTGAAGGTGACCAGTTAGAGATCCACATTAACCTTAAGAAAACTTTTTTATCTTCCTCACCATCATCCTCAATAAAATCTTTGAATGTTAGTGGCCCGCGTGCATCACTTCAATAAGGGACAGAGATTGGACTTGTGATTTCATTGGCATGGGAGACTCCCAGACGAGGAAACTCTATACCAACGTACCAATGTAGATTAGCATTTTCTCTGCTAGCATAGTTTTAGTGGATTGCCTAGGGGACTGAGAGGTTAAATGTCTTGCCCAAGATTACATAGCCACTATTTGCCATAAATGGGGCTTGAACCCTTGCCTTCTTGGGTCTCCAAGGCCAGTTGTCTATTCACTAATCCACATTCCTCAATAAAGTCATTTCCCCCATACTTCCTTCTTTCCAGTTAGTGACAGATCAGTAAGTCAGAATCAGCACTTAGATCTGTGAAAGGTAGATAAATAAGAGGCAATCATGCCCCTGGCTTATGGTTTCTGGTGCCCAGCAGGAAGTTCTAGCACACTAGTATGGTTCCCATTTGTACTACTTAACAAGAATATCTTAAAATTTGCTTTTCCAGCCTACAAGTCATTCCTTCTAATTGCCCAGCAATCTCACTTCCCTACAGCCAAAACAAAAAAGATTAGTCACATCCGGCATGTCCAAGCTGCAGTACAAACCCCCCTGTGACTTTTTTCCCCAATCAAAAGGAGGTGACCTTACACCCACTCTTAAAGAACAGAAAAATGACTCTACTCCCAATTGCTATTTCCAGTAGTTAGCCTCCATCAAAGCATTTTCTAAATTTTACATACAATGGTCCCTTAGCAATTCTCTAATAACCTAGAAAATTTACTCCAAACCCTCTAATACAAATTGCTTTCTCAAATACATTTTCCCCCCAAATCAAAGGTCTTTATATTTGAACTGAAATTAGACATGGCTTTTGAACATAAATTTAACTAGTTTCATCGCACTTACTAAGGGAAGATATTATTAAGCTAAGTTCTTTACATGCTGAGGATCCTAATTAGCACAGTGAATTTCTTTTCATAAATCAACGAGCTGACTTACCCTAGGGAAACATAATATGCATGTTCATTGTGCTGATTTGATATTCATCTGGTGTCAGTCTTCTCTTAAGCTTATAAGATATAGGAGGTAATATATTTATATATTCTTAACCCTCAGCTGATACATGCAATTTGGCAATTAATTGATACAAAGTGAAGTGAACAGAACCAGAAGAACAATTAGCACAATTATGACAACATTGCAAAGACAACCAACTATGAAAGACTTAAGAAGTCTCATCGTTGTAGTGACCAGTCATAGTTCCAGAGGACTCCTGGAAGACAGGGGATGGATTCAAGGACATGAATTTTGTGGCATGTTACAGTATAGGAATTTGTTTTGTTTGATTATGTATATTTGTTAAAAGGATTTTCTTTTTCTATTTCTTTTATATTGTGGGTGGATGAAGAGAAAATAAATGCTTGTTAATTGAAAATAAAATGAAATTTTAAAAATAAAAAATATTCTCTATTTTAAAAAAAAGATAGGAGAGGTAGCGTACATTATACAAGCCTGAATTCATGTCTCAAATATTTTGCATAACTTTATTAGCAAAGGAAAGCTAGCCTGCAGGAATGAAAAATAGAAAGAAGATTGAGCATTGCATTTTTTAAGTTTGTATTATTCTGTAACAGGCTAGTAAGTCACTTGTTATGACCAGCAAGAGAGAATGCCTAATCTTCCTTACCAATTGCAAATTTATTGGAGTAGATGGGATGGGTGCAGGCATTCTTCTGACATCCTAGAGTTGTCTTTAGATATAAAGCTATAAGCTCACTAAGGTCACGGCATAATTCTAACAACTGTATTTTTACCTGGTTTCCCAGCCCACCACATACTAGGTACTGCAAATTAGAGGAGGGGAATAGCATGAGGGAAGGGTGCTTGCCTGGCAGGCAGAGTCAAGAGAGCAAAAACTGACTGCGTTTGCCTGATAGCAAATGAGGAGTCAGAAAATTTACAAAGAGGAGATATAACTAAAGGCAAACAAACAAACCTGAGAAAAATAAAAACTCACAGCTATCTAGGTCATTTAGTGAAAGGGAAAAAGCTCTGTACACCTCAGTCAACCCAAAGAATAGCACATAAAAGCTAATGATTACATTAATAAAGCAGAGTTTTGACCATGTCACATATACCCCCACCCCAATCAATAAACTCCAGTGGTTTCCTATTTCCTTCAAGATCAAACATAAAATAATCTGTTTGGCATTCAAAGCCTTTATAACCTAGCCCTCTTTTGCCTTTTCAGTCTTTTTATACTGCACTTCCCACCAAGTACTCTTCCATCCATGTGACATTGGTATCACGATGTTTCCTTAAACATTATACTCCATCTGTCCAGCTCTGTCCCACATAGCTGGAACACTCCCTCTTCTACTCCGACTACATATCTCCTTGGCTTTAAGTCCCATCTTTTACTGGAAGCCTTCCCCAATCCCTAATCCCTCTCAGCTTTTCCCCTAGTAGTTACTTCTGAATATCCCATATAAAGCTTGCTTTGTATATATTTGCATCCTGTCTCCTCCATTAGATTGGAAGCTCTTTGGGGACAGAGACTATCTTTTGTCTGTTTTTGTATTCCCACTGCTTAATACCCTGCTTGGCACATAAAAGGTACTTAATAAATGTTTATTAATTGATTGATTGACCCAGAGCATTCAAGAAAAAAAATGAACATGTTGTCACTATATTGTGTTAAAAGAGGCAGGGAAACAATATAAATCAGAAAGGTAGCCAGAACTATTTTTTAAATTGATGCTTAGGATAATATTCATTTATTTATAAATAAACTTTAAGAGAAAGGTAGGTGGCACAGTGGAGAGGTTGCTGTTCTTGGGAGTCAGAAAGACTTGAGTTCCTATTAATTCTGTCATACTCATCTATCAGCTGTGTGACTCTGGGCAAGTCACCTAATTTCTCTGTCTCAGTTTCCTTATCTGAAAAATAAAAGCACCTGTCTGACCAAGCTGTTGTTAGGATCAAATAAGATAAGATATGTAAAGCATTGTGCAAACCTTAAAGCCCTATATACATGCTATTATCATTATTAAAATTAATGATTTTATGGTAAACATTTCTAGGATGGATGATTCAAGATAAATATTGTGCATAGTATCAAGGAAAGATTCTCCAAGTTTTATAGAAATAGCTGGAGATTCAGCAAGGCAAGGTACATAGAAGGCTGGACTGCAGTCAAGAAGAAGAGAGGGCTTGTAGACTAGTACAAAGTGTGCTGGATTTGCGGTTAGAAGATCTGGGTTTGAATCCTGCCTCTAATACTTGTTAGGCATGTGACCTTGGGTAAATCCCTTAACTTCTCAAGGTCTGAGTTTCCTCATTGCAAAAATGTGAGACTTGTACTAGTTGTCCCCTAATAGACTTTTCCAATTCTAAATATATGACTTGGGTTTGATTCCTGACTCTAACACATATTAAGCTGTGTGACCTCGCACAAATCACTTAACCCAACTGTCCTTAAGCATCTCAGATTTTAAATTATAGATGAGTTTCTGATCTGGATTTGTGGAGATTGTATCCACCTTGAAAATTCACTAAACCGATGAAATGGCAAGTCTGGACTAAAAAAGTATTAAAACTTTAGAAGCAGCACTTTCACAAATTATAACATTACGTGACAATCACTTAATCTAGCAGAATACAATAACTGATGTCCCTAATGGTGATATTGAATCATTAAGAAAAAAAGCTCCATTAAGTTCATTTAGAAATGCAACCAGGAATAAGAAAAGTAGGTAGTCATCTAAGAGATAATAAGCTGAAGGGTATGATGGAGGATTATTTTTAATATTGTTCAGTGGTTTTTCAGTCATGTCTGATTCCTTATGACCCCATTTGGAGTTTTCTTGGCAAAGATACTGGAGTGGTTTTCCATTTCCTTCTCCAGCTCATTTTACAGATGAAGAAACTGAGGCAAACTGGGTTAAGTGTCTTGCCCAGGGTCCCGAAGCTAGTTAAGTGTCTTAGACCAGATCTGGACTTAGAAAGATGAGTTTCACACATTATCCACTATGCCACCTAGTTGCCCCACTTTTAAAATTACTTTTTATAACTGCACATTTTTTTAATGCTGGAAAATTCTATTCTCCAGTTTAAGTAAATATTCCCTTTGAAATAAGTCAAACTACATGTTACAGTGAACACTCAGACTCATTTCAATGCACCAAACATTTATTAAACATTAATGGATACAAGGGATAGGGATTGGATCTATACATTTAATTACTATAGGGAACTCTCTGGTGAGGAAATTCCCTGTACCAATGAAGGTCAACTTTTCCTATAATTGATGGTCTTAGAGATTGTTTAGACCACTGAGAGGTTAAGTGACTTGCCCAGAGTCATACAGAGAGTATGTGTCAGAAGCGGAGCTTAAACTTATGGTTTTCTGAGCTCTATAGACTGGCTCTCGATCCACTAAGCCATGCAGCTTCTCTTGGGATACAAAAGTAAAACTCCCAAGTGATCCCTATACACAAATAGAACAGTTTTCAACATTCATTTGACCCATGAGCACCTCATCAAAACTCTTGGGTTCAAAATCTGCCCCTAAAATCCCCTGAAGCTAAATCTTTCTGCTGCTCAGTGCTATTTGGGAAGGTAGCCTACTGGGGTAGAAGGACAGCTGATCTTAGAGACCCAGAGCCTCCTTGGGTTTGAATCCTGACTCTGTTACTTACTACCTGTGTGCCTGGACAAGTCATCTGACCTCTCTGGGTTGCAGTTTCTCCATCTGAAGATGTTGGAGTTGGCCTAGATGAGCTCTATGACCTCTTCTAGGTGTAAATTCGCAATTTTGTGTGACCGCAGTCTAGTTGCTTACCTTCCCTGAATTTCAATTTCACTTATCTGTAAAGTGGGGATAATAATATCTGTGACAACTACTGTAAAAGGTTGTTATGAAGCTCATATTATGAAACAAAGCATTTTGTAAACTTAAAGGCACTATACAAATATTAGCTATAATTATGATGATTATATTTTAATGAGTTTATTTAATCATCTGAGAAGGCAGGAAAGCATGACCCATTTTTGACAGATTTCCATCAAAATAATTTTTGAAACATGCTTATGAGAAAAAAAATATTGTTATTTAGAAAAATCACTCAGGACACTTCACTATCCGATATTTGTTCACCATAAATATAACTAATTTACATTTAGAGACATTTTTATTTATGCTTATATGCATTCTCTTTATGGCATAGGAACCTGAAGAAACAAACCATCATACACATTCACAATTAGAGCTAAATATTGTATAATGCTTTAGCATTTTCTTTAAAAGATTTTAAAATTTATTTTTAACATTCATTTTTTAAAAATTTTGAGTTCCAAATTCTCACTCTCCCTAAAACCACTCCCTCACTCATTGAGAAGTCAGTGCAGCTCATTATGGCCATCAGGAAATGGTTCTTTACCAGTTCTTCTACTTCTCTGAACACTTCTCACTTTTTCCATCTCTTACTCTGGGTCATCATTCACGTTCCATCATCTATTTATGGATATGCCCTTGGACTTTGTTCTGGGACATCTACTCATCTCTTTTGACCCCTTATCTCTTTGTGATCTCAATAGCTCTTTTGTGTTCAATTAGAATCTCTCTGTGGATAACTGCCAAATGCAGATTCTCACCTCTAATCTCTCTCCTGAACTTCTATTCCACATTTGCCTATTGAACATTTCCATCTGGACATGCTGTAGGATATATTCAACATGTCTAAAACAGAACTCATTTTCCCTCTTAAACCTTCCCTGCCTCCAAATTTCTCTCCCTCTCTCTCTCTCTCTCTGGACACTTATTAGTTTCTAAACACCTAAGGTTGCCACTTAGAGCCATCTTCAACTCTTTGCTTTCTCATATCCTCTCTATAGCCAATCAGTTGCCAAGTCTTGTCAATTCTACCTCCACAACATTTGTTGCATCTCTCCCTCTTTAATCATGTGATCACCAAAATAGTTCAAATCCCCATGACTTATATTCTGGATTGTTGTAAATGTCTCCTAAATGGTTTATTTGCTTCCACTCTTTCCCCTCTTCAATCCACCTTCTAGCCAGCTGGGAAAGTGATATTCTTATATGGAAGGTCTGTGCCACTCCAACAAGAAGAAGTGGCTCCCTATCAACCCTAGGATAAAACACAAAAACCTTTCTTTGGCATTTAGGCTCTTCATAGACAGGCTTCACCCTAACTTTCCAGAGTTACTTAACAATGCTCACTTTCACCCAGTGTCCCAACCAAAATGGTCCACTTGCTATCCTGCAACTCATGATTCTTTTTCATACCCCCATAATATCACACAGGCTGTCATTCCCACGTAACCTGGAATTCATCATAACCCATCTCCACCTTTTAGAATTCTTAGCTTACTTCCAAGGCTTAGTTCCCAGGCCATCTCGTATGTATGGGAAGTCTTTCCAGATTTCCTTAGTTTTGTTGCTCTCTTTTTTACCTCTAGTGGAATGTAAGCTCCTTGAAGGCTGTCATTTTTTAATATTATCATGTTCCCAGCACCTGTTATAGTATCTTGTATGGAGCAGGTGCTTTATAGATGCTTGTTGAACTGAATTGAGCAAAGTACTAAGGACAGTCTTAACCACATTTTACAGAAGAGGAAACTGAAGTCCAGACAGGTTATAATGACTTGCCCTTGGTCACAGAGCCTGATACACACACACACATGCACACACACAAGCGTGCGTGTGCGTGCACTTAGACATAGAGAACAATCTCTACAACTATGGATCTCTCTCTATATAGATATATGTACACACACACACAGAGAACACTCTCTACAACTATAGTTGTCTCTCTCTATACACACACACATACATATACAGACACATACATATAAACATATATCTTGTTTTTGTTTTCACCTTGATTCTTTCGGACTTCCTCCTCCTCCCAGAGAACCATCTCGTAATAAATGTTATTTTTTTTTAAAAAGGAAAAAGAGAAAAATTCAGCAAAATGGATCATTATGACAATGTATGCAATGTTCTCCATCTATGACCCACCACCTTTGCAAAGGTAGTGCCTTCTCATATCAATACTTTGGACCAACCTTCTTTCTGGAATTTCATAGTATTCATTTTCTATTGTTTCGTGCTCATCTGTCCTTCCATTTTTGCTGTTGTAGGTATCGTATACATTATTTTCCTGGTTCCAGTGGACCTGTCCCTTGATAATAAAACAGACTTTCTATGCATTTCTCATGCCAGTGTTGACAGTAGTATTTCTGTGCATGTTCTGCACAGCTCCCAATATGCTTCCAAGAACACGGAAGGGTTTAAAATATAATATCTGGTGAATACAAAGAGCACCAAAGTACTAGGATCATTCATGATAAAACATAATTGGGGAGTAGGGAGGGGAAAGACATTAGGACATTAAGTTTATTGGATAATTTTACTATACTTTTTGGGGTGTGTGTGTGTGTGTGTGTGTGTGTGGTGTGCTCGCATGCATGGGGATATGTGGGGAGGCCTCCAGCTGTGATGCTTTAACCTGGAGTATATTTATTTGGAATGCTCTGATTATGGGCACTGTTTTTCTTTCCCAGTATAAGAAAGAGTTGTCTTCTCTCTTTACACACTGAGATGGCAGATGCTTGTTAATAAATTTTATTTAAAAAATAAGTTTTGTTGATGCTTTTTATTTTTGAATAGCAGTCATTTCCAGACATGCCAGCACCCATCCAATGAGCATTTCTTTGTAACACAGAACAAATGTTTAGTAAAACCACCAACACAGAAAGTGTGTCTGACACCATATGCACCATTCTGTGCCCACACCCCCACCTATCTACTGAAAGGAGTTAGGTGCATTTAATCATCTGTTCTGTAGGGCAAAGCTTAGTCATGGTAATAAATTTGTGCTTGCTATGAAGTCCAGGCTATCTCTATACTTTTCCCTCTGGGTTGCCAGGATCTGAACACCAGGGGCTTTCAAATATGATGGCAACAAGCACGATCTGGATTAAGCTAATTTTTCTCTCAATCTATCCTCCTCCTTCTCTCACAGATGTCAGGGTGAGTGAGAAAACAAAACAAAACACCCATCTGTATAAAGGCTGGCATATACAAAGATCTTAGTGCTCTGCAGAGATCCATGGACTCTCTTTTCTCTATTGGATGATCTCTCCTATATTAAAGAATTACTTTATTTTATGTAGGAATTAGGAGAATAATTCCATTTTACTTTAATGGGAGGATAATCTTGGTATTTTCTTTATTTGGATAATGTATGTTAAACACTTTGCAAAACAAATCTACATACTTTACAATTATTATATAAATTATGCAAGTGAAAGAAGAATCTGTGATTTTGGTAAATGTAAGGGATTTTGGGGGTGGAAATTTCCTCTACCAACCTCAGAATGATCTATTTCATTTATAAAGTACTGAGAATCCTCCTCACCTATGGACTTCTAGTAAACTACCCCAGGTTTCATGTATTTGTAGGTCAGAATCCTCTCTAAATCATAGCTCCTGAGTCAGACAGAAGGCATATTTAAGTCAAGATAAAAGTATTTAATGAAATAGCATAGCAACAAAAATAATAAAAGAACATGCTCCCACACATTTTGAGTTCATTCTCCCACAAATACGAACACCCTTAGTATGAAGAGTAGATTTGAATATGGATCATGTTTGAAGAGTGTACACACAGATAATATGCCACGGCTCCCACATGGAAAGAATCATGTGTGTGTGTGTGTGTGTATATATATGTGTGTGTGTATGTATACATACATACATATACATGTGTATGTATATATACATATATGTATGCATACACACATACACATGTGTGTGTATATATATGCATATATATGTATATATGTGTGTACACACATACAGAGTGTAACCAAGACACAAAGATGGATGGACAACATATGCCTCTACTGTGGTAGAGGTGCTGACACCTTCAAATGGTATCATCATGCTGCTCTCTGCTGGACCTATTTCCTGCCAAGACTGGCTTTCTATTGATCTCTATTGGATATTGTGTCTCTCTCTGCTCCCCTCTGGACCTCATATCTAAGTTATTTTACTCCCCCAGAAGGCATCATGTCTCTGGTCCAGTTAGTTGTCAGTCATCCATCTATCTTCAAGATCTTTTAATCTTTGGGGCCACTTAGTACCTACAACATTGATGTAGTTGCCTTGATACTGTGGTTAATAAGCCTTTCCTTTGAAGGGAACCATAGGTTATTATCTTTAGCACTTAGCACAGTGCCAAGCACATAGTAAGCACTTAATGTGCTTGTGTGTGTTGACTTGATTTGACTTTGGCTAGCTCATCAATCTGATCTTTCAAGATGAAATTTTTATCTTAGCCACAGTTGTGAGTAGCAGAGCTATTTTCAGGGTCACCTTCTACTTTGTCCTCAATCTACTACAGGGATGGCAATACCTCTCCCATGTAGGCTTTCTCAGTCGATGGCTATGGAGCTGTCCTCTTTAGGCCAGCTGATAATAGCTCTCCTCAATTGGCCTTAATGATCAATGGTTATGAATCTTTTCCCCTTAACCAGGCTTCACATAAAAGGTTGGTTAGTTGTTGCCCTTCATTCTTGAAGGGAACCAAAATGACATCACTATGCTAGAGTCAGGATTGTAGATGATCAGACCAATACAAGCTTGGAATGCTCTAACACGGGTCAGGCACAAATGGTCCATGGGAACATTTGGAGTGGATACTCTAAATTTGAGCATCCTGTGTTTCCTTTGAACAGTTTTGCTTCTGCTACACTCAGAGCACAGCACCTCCTCTGATGTGGGCATGCCATCCTGAGCGGTTCTGTGCCAGTGTCTCCCATGTCATACAATCAATTCCAAAGTTCTTAAAAGAGACCTTGAGAGTGTCCTTGTATTGCTTCTTCTGACCACCATGTGGACTCTTGCCCTGTGTGAGTTCTCCATAAGACAGTATTTTTGGCAAGCACATGTTTTGCATTCTAACAATGTGGACAGCCTATTGGAGTTGAACTCTCTGAAGCAGAGTTCAAATGCTTGGCAGTTTAGTTTGAGTAAGGACCTCAATGTCTGGTACCTTATCCTGCCAGGTGATCTTCCAAATCTTCCTAAGACAATTCAAATGGAAGTGATTCAGTTTCCTGGCGTGGCACTGGTGTACTGTCCAGGTTTCATAGGCCTACAACAATGAGGTCAGCACAATGGTTCTGTAGACCTTCAGTTTGATAGTCAGTCTAATACCTCTTCTCTCCCATACTTTCCATTGGAACCTCCCAAACACTGAGCGAGCTCTGGCAATGCCCTCATCAACCTCGTGATCAATGTGAACAGTCCTAGGAAGTACATTACCAAGGTAAGTGAACTTATCCACAGCATTTAAAACTGCTCCATTTGCTGTAACTGATGGCTCCACGTATGGATGGTGTGGTGCTGGTTGGTGGAGCACTGATGTTTTCTTGGTGTTAATTGTTAGACCAAAATTAGCAAGGTAATAGACAAGTTAAGATCAGATCTGTTCTTTGTATTTTTCCCTTAACTTATTTTTCTTTGAACTACTTATTTGTTGTCTTCCTGAAGTCTCTCAGTTCAGCTCTCTGCTTACCTATGGTCAAAATTCTATGTTTTCTCTTTATCTTTGTATATCATCCTGACCAGGCAAATATCCTCAAGCATCTACATTATTATATGGAATAGGAGCTGAGTGATCCAGTGGATCAGGAAACTTTAATTTCCCCCAGAATACTCCTGTTCCATGCAAATAACAATTCCTAGGCTGATTATAGAAGGCTTTAAAAAACCTGCAGACATTTGTCCTTATCCCTTCCCATTCTTTTTTCAAAAATGAGTTTTATTTATTTGTTTTTTCTATTTGGTATTATTTTGTTTTTTTCAAATTACATGTAAAGATAGTTTTCGACATTCACTTTTATAAGATTTTGAGTTCCAAATTTTTTCTTCCTCTCTCCCCTGCTCTCGCCCCAAAGATGGCAAGCAATCTGATATAGGTTATATATGTACAATCATGTGAAACATATTTCCACATTAGTCATATTGTGAAAGCAGAATCAGAACAAAAGGGAAAAACCATGAGAAAGGCTGCATTCAGATTCCATAGTTCTTTCTCAGGATGTAGATAGCATTTTCCATCATGAGTCTTTTGGAATTGTCTTAGATCCTTGTATTGCTGCGAAGAGCTAGGTCTGTCATAGTTGATCATTACACAATGTTGCTGTTACTATGTACAGTGTTCTCCTGGTTCTGCTCACTTCATTCAGCATTGGTTCATGTAAGTTTTTCCATGTTTTTCTGAAATTCTCCTGCTCATCATTTCTTATAGCACAATAGTAGTCCATTACATTCATATACTACAATTTTTTCAGCCATTCTCCAGTCTATGGGCATCCCCTTAATTTCCAATTTTTTGCCACTACAAAAAGAGCTACTATAAATATTGTTTTTCAATTTTTTCCATTTTTATGATCTTTTGAGGCCACTTAATACCTATAACATTGATGTAGTTGCCTTGAAGACCAAGGATGCAGTTTGGGACAGAAATTTAGTGTGGTATTGATGGATCCAAAGGTATATACAATTTTATAGCCCTTTTGGCAAAGTTCCAAATTGCTCTCTAGAACTGTTGGATCAGTACACAACTCCACCAACAATGCTTTAGTGTTTCAATTTTCCCACATCTTCTCCAACATTTATAATTTTCCTTGTCTGTCATATTAGCTAATCTGATGGGTGTGAGGTGGTACCTCAGAATTGTTTTGATTTGCATTTCTCTTATCAACAGTGATTTAGAGCATTTTTATGTGACTATAGATAGCTTTAATTTCTTTATCTGAAAACTGCCTGTTCATTATCCTTTGACCGTATTGAATAATATTTTTTTTCTTTACTGTTTACCTTTTTTTTGCTTCTCTTGAGTCTTGTATTTGAAGACCAAATATTCTGTTCAGCTATGGTCTTTTCATTAAGAAAGTTTGAAAGTTCCCTATTTCATTGAATGCCCCTCTTTTTCCCTGAAAGATTATGCTCAATTTTGCTGGTAGTTCATTCTTGGTTGTAATCAAAGCTCCATTGCCTTCCAGAATGTCATATTCTAAGTCCTCTGATCCTTTAAGGTAGAAGCTGCTAACTCCTGTGAAATCCTGAGTGGGGCTCCCTGATAACTGATTTGTTTCTTTTTGGCTGCTTGCAGTATTTTTTTCCTTGACCTGATAGTTCTGGAATTTGGCTACAGTATTCCTTGGTGTTTTTATTTTGGAATCTCTTTCAGGAGGTAATTGGTGGATTCTTCAATGACTATTTTACCCTCTGGTTCTAAGATATCAGGGCAGCCTTCCTTAACAATTTTTGAAAGATGCTTTCCAGGTTTTTTTTTTTTTGACCATGGCCTTTATTTCAGGTAGTCCAATAATTCTTAAATTATCTGTCCTGGATCTGTTTTCCAGGTCAGGTATTTTCCAATGAGGTATTTTTGCCTTTTCTTCTATTTTTTGCTTCTTTGGATTTTGTTTGACTGTTTCTTGATGCCTCATAGCTTCCACTTGCCCAAAGCCAATTTTTAAGGAACTATTTTCTTTAGTTAGCTTTTGTATCTCCTTTTCAACTTGTCCAATTCTACTTTTTAAAGACTTGTTTGCTTCAGTGGATTTTTTCCCATTTGGCCAATTGGATATTTCAAGGAACTGTTTTCTTTAGTCAATTTTTGTCCTCCTTTTCGAAGCTGTTGACTCTCTCTTGCATCCATTTCCTTTTTTTTTTCCTAATTTTTTCTAACTCTCTTATTTGTCTTTTAAAATCCTTTTTGCGCTTTTCCAAGAAGGTTTTTGGGACCTGAGACCAAGTCATATCCCCTTTTAATGTTTCACATGTAGACCTTTTTACAATGCTTCCTCTTTTGAGTTTGTGTTTTGATCTTCCTTGTCACCATACTGGCTTTCTATGGTCAAGGCTCCTTTTTGTTTCTTGCTCATTTTTGGCCTTTTTTTTTAATGACTTTAAAAGTTGTGCTCTGCTCCTGGTATAGAGGGTATGCTGTCTCAAGCTCCTTGTGCTGGGGCCCAGGCTCCAGCACAAGTCACTGACTTTAAGCACCAGGGCCTCAGGTGCTGGTAGGTTGCTTACTGTGCTGAGGTGGCCTGGCCTAGTCATGTCAATTATTGCCTGGATTTTGGGGTTGGCAATTTGCCTTCTGGGCTTAGGCTGGAGGCCTCACAGCTGACCTACTGTGCCAGTAGCTTGTTGAGCCAGGACCAAGGGACCTCAGTTAATGATCTACGCTATGGCCTCCTGCTGGCATGCCTGGCTGTGCTGGGCTGTGCTCTCTTTTTACCCAAGTGAGATAGATCTTTCTTGAAGTTGTTCTAAGTTATTTTAAGCTGGAAAATTGTCCTACTCCACCTTTTTATCAGTTCTGTCACTCCAGAATCCATTTAGAGGCTTCATTTAACATTGTTTCTGAGGGAAACGGGGGAGATCTCAGGCAGCTTCCTGGTTTCTCTCTGCCATCTTGGCTCTCATCCCTTCCCCTTCTAAAATAGCCTGTTCTCACTACAAAGGAACATTTACTGGATCCATTGAAAATCATCATAGGGTAGTGGGAAAAGAACTGAATTTGAAATCAGAGAAAGTGTGTTCATATGCCATGTCTACTATTTGTTACTTGGTTTAGCTCCACTTTCCTCATCCATAAAAGGGGGAAGTTGGGAATTAGTGGATGTCTAAGGTTCCTTATGAATATGATTGTGTGAAGCTCTTTATTGTAGCTCATCTTTCTCAATCCTTTCATGGAAGACCTGAAACTATTGACCAGGCAAAGTATTATTTTAATGAATCAACCAGCTACACAGAGTAGGCAAAGACTGAACATTTTGTCCTGCTTATCATTTAGGTTGAGTCAGGCCACATCTACACAGTCCTACATCACCTGGCAAATTTAGTGAATTACCTCCCACCCCTGATTGTAGAGAGAATAAGTTTTAGTACCCTATGTAAGACAATATGAAGTTTGTCAGCTTAGCATAAGTAAGTCAATATTGTTTTCAGCCTCCATTTTCTGATTGAGCTGTTTTGGCCAAGTTGGTTTTCAATAATAAGATAAGTACTTATATGGTATGATGCAGCACACAAACGTATATTTTTGGACAACTGATAAAAATGTGGATCTTCTGATAAGACAGAGCATCAATGGGGCAGGGGGGGAAATATAAGCAACTTTACCTATCATTTATATAGTAAACTGCCAACCAAATAGCATAGTTAAAAAAGAAAAAAAAACAGCTTAGGAATACCCATAGCTTAAAGTATAAAATACCATTGGGCAGAAAGGGAACCTTGACTTGAATCTGGTATGAAAGAAACTTTTCTGAACCTCTAATACTCAGATTTGTGGTTCTTAGATGAGGTTATTGTTTGCAAGCTTTGCTTAATAAAGTTTGATTGCTTGCATTGAGAAGTATAAGTCTGATGTTTCCTTCATACTAGTTAGCATATGTAACTGTAAACTGGCTATTTGCATGCACCATTTATTATACTGACATGCAAAAATTTGGCATCATTTAGACTTTTCAGTAAATTGTTTTGGTGTTGTGTAACCACAGCCTTAGAAACCAGGCTTTGTCAAGAGTTCACTTTCTTTCTCATCCAATATTAAACTGAAATTAAAAATACAGTGCTTCAATCTGAATTCCTATCCTGAGTGACGGGTGTGCACATTTTTATGTTTAGATGCTAAGGTCAATGACTTTGAGCTGGAAGAGTTCTCATAGGTGATCTAGTGCAACCGTATCATTTTATAGATGAGGAAATTGAAGCCTAGGGAAATTAGGTGACTTGTACAAAATTACACAGACAGTAAAAATCCGAGGTAGTTTTTAATTTAGGCCCTCTTGTTTGAGAGATGTGTAACTTTTTTACATTTCCTTCCTTAGGTTAAAAAATGTCATTTAGAATTGGAATATTGCATGGTGGACACTTTTCCTTTATACCATTTGCTTTCCTATCAAATTATACTTGGAATTTTGTTTTGTTTTCCCTTGCATGTCTAAGTCAGGGGAGCAAATTAATTTGTTGACATTTTAAAACGAGAAGAATATGTCACAGTGCACTTCACTGTATTATGAATTTGTCTATATATACCCGAATGAAGCAACACCACCTGACAAACCCAGTTGTTTCTATCACTTCTCATTTCCATCACCTGTGAGACCAACTTGATTCCTCACCTAACAAACAGCATCAAGACAGTCATTTCATAGTGTGGAGAAACTCAGGGAGAAAGCTCCACTAAGTAAATACACTTTCATAATCTTACTTGTTGTGGTCATTTGGCTTTTGACCAGTGACAATTTGCTGATTTCTATTCTGTATATAGGCCACAGATCCAGGGGGTGCCTACGTTGAATATGAATGGAAAGATCCCCTTTGTGATTGCACCAGCTGCCCCTGTCTCCACTGGGCTGCCTTAGCCCACTATGCTTTCATAACCCTGTGAAACTTAAGGCCATATCATGTGAGAAGGAGTCGAAGAAATTGATGATTTTTGACTTGGAGAAGAGAAATCCTATCAAGGGCATGGCAGATGTCTTCAAATATTTGAAAAGCTCTCAAAAGGAATAAGAATGAGTCTTGCTCTGATTAGCCTCACATAGCACCATTAGGGCCAGTGGAAGCTGAAAAGAGGTAACTTTAGAATTGATTTCAAGAAAAACTTCCTAACAATCAGCAGTGACCAAAGGAAGAATGGGCTTTTTCAGGATGTGAAGGGTTCTTTATCAATAGAGACCTGCGAGAAAAGATCCAATATGATTGTTTCCTGTGTATGTCAAGAGGGGATTTTTTTTCAGCTACAGGTTGGACTATAATACCTCTGAACTTCCTTCCAACTCTAAAGATGCTATGATTCAGGTTGCTCTCATGTTCTTTATTTAAATGAGTTCTTCTGTTCTCTAAGCATTGCACATGGCTAGGACAACTGAGGAGTAGTAATTCACGGTATACTGTCACCTTGGAGTGAAATCAAAAGTTCATATAAATATACTCCTTCTTCTTGACCTTATTATAAATTATTTTCTCCCCTCTATCCTGTATGAATAACTCCATTCAGCAGTGTTTCAACAATCTGGCTAGCAGCTATTGTGGGGGTGAAAGACCAACACAAGCCCAACAACAAGAATGCTGCCAAAGCCCGGGTTCTTTTGATCTCCTTTACCAAGGAAAGCAACAAAGGGGTTGACAAGCTTACTTTAATCTGGCATACAAATACCATTCACTTAGTTCAGGGGGAAAAGCCAGCACTCTGAACTTCAGAGCAAAATACAAACAAATTATAAACATTGACAGACAGACCAAATACAATTCATAGTTACCAACATCTAAGTTCAGCCCGGGAGCTCATAACAAGGGCTGGCCCAGAGTCACGTGCACCACCATGGCTGTGGGTAAGAGCTCTGAAAAAGATAAAGCAAACCCCTGGTTTTATATCTTTTTCAGGGGCAAGGGTGAATCACATATTCGACTCACCTACATGACCTAAAATCATCACAAAGACGTGACTTAAACCCACGTGGTCTAAAACCCTCTGACGTCCCAAACATGTCACTCAAACCCATGTAAACTAGACCCACTCCTGAGGCAAAGGAGGTCACCAAGGACTCCCAATCTAATCAAGGAAACAAAGGCCAAACTCTTCAAGGGCACTTGGTTGAACTGAGCGCTAAGAGCCCACTTTGTTTGCCAACACAAGCAGTAAGCAAGCACAGAAGAATCCTGAGTTTAAATTCAATGATGTATTATAACTTTGAAGCTCAAATCTGTTTCCTGGTTTACCTTGTATTGCCCAGGTAACTTCTATGAGTTTTAAAATGATAAACTTTAAACAAAACTCTTATTATGTACAATTTGCTAATCACATAAATTTCTTTTTTTCTTTTTTAATTATTTAAAAATATTTCAAAGCAATTTTTTATTTTCCATTACAATATTTATGAAATACATATTATGATAGAAAATATTTTTGTGGAAATATAAATATATTTTATAAATTTAAATAACTACAAATATAGTTTATATATAAAATGTATATTATATTTATATTTTCACACATAAACATATACATGTTATTTCTCTCTCTACTGGAGGAGGAGAGGGAATAATTAATCTAGGTTTTTTTTTGTTTTTTTTTTTTGCTGTGAAACCTAATGTTTGATGTCAATCCTTGTGGTTTTGAGGAAGGGAATATGGAGAGAGATCTCCTTAGTTTCAAAGTTCTCACACTCTGTGGCAAACAACATTTTTGGCAATACAAACAATGATGTTCAGTGGTAGCTCCACTAAGAATTTCACTCCAGAATTCACCTTTGTAAACTCCTCGAGGGCAGCTAATGTTTGTCATTTTTGTTCCCCCAGCACTTAGTGCTTCCCCTGTAGTAGGCACCTAATAAATGTTTAATGAACTGAATTCCCAGAAGGAAAAGTTATTAGCATTCTCTACCTTTTGGAATTATTTTGTATTATTCTGTATAAAACTTAAATTTATTTACTGGGTTTCCTGTTCCATTCCCTCCTTTCTCTCCCCCCACTAGACTAGAACTTTCTTGAAGGCAGGAACTGTTTCACTTTTGTCTCTGTAGCTGCAGAGCCTAGAAGAGTGCCTTGTACATAAATTAAGTGTCCTTAATCAATGCTTGTCAAATTGAACTGGTGAATTGAGGGAAGTTTTTGCTTTGGCTCCCTTTCAGGGATATGGTGGGCAAAGTGACTGAAGTGCAGTAGTGGGGAGACGAACATTTTGGGGAGAAAAAGTGAAATCAAAGATGTAGAAGTATGGAAGACATCTCATGTGTTGCACTAACATAAGGCATAATTATTCTGACTTATTTCCAGCAAATGTCCCTAACCAAGCAGCCAAAAGAATCCACTGGAGCCTTTTTGAGGCTTTGCTACTTTGGTCGTCAGGCAGAAGCTACAGGGAAAAAGGAGGACTAGGAACACAGGCAAGGAATCTAAAATCATTCTATGGCATCTTTAATGCTGTTTCTTTTTTTCTCTCTTCTTCTTTGTCTCCCTTCCTCCCTTCCTTCCTTCCTCCCTCCCTCCCTCCCTTCCTCCCTTCCTCCTTACCTTCCTCCCTTCCTTCCTTTCTCCCTTCCTCCTTCCCTCCGTCCCTTCCTTCCTTCCTTCCTTCCTTCCTTCCTTCCTTCCTTCTTTTTCTCACTGGATGCTTTTAACAACTGTAGCTAGTTGACATATTGAGCCTAAATTATCTATGTCAGTTACCAGGGGTAGAGTAATGCAATGCAATTATGAAGAAGCATGAGTTGGTTGTTCAGCAATGAGCAGATTCAATGATGCCCAGAGCTTTTCCTCCATCGAAAAAAAGTCTTAACAGGAAGGCAAGGTCACATGAAGGGCAATCAAAAATATTCTCTTAAAAAAATTTCTCCAAATGGAACATTGCAAAAGCTCAGGTACATTTCTCTGTGTTTACTCCATATCTGTCATATACTGTATATCTGTCTTTTCTAGAAAATTTAGTCACTTAACCTCTCTAGGCCTCAGTTTCTTCTTCCATAAAATGAGAGGGGTTAGAATTAGATGGCTTCTAAGTTCCCTTTCAGCTCAAAATCTGTGAGCTCGTGATCTAAACTCGCTGTTGTTCAATCGTTTCAGTCATGTCAGACTCTTTGCGACCATATTTGGTGTTTTCTTGGCAAAGATATTGGAGTGGTTTCTCATTTTCTTCTCCAACTCATTCTATAGTGAGGAAACTGAGGCAAACAGGGTTAAGTAACTTACCCAGGGTCACATAGCTGGTAAGTGTTTGAGGCTGGATTTGAATCCAGTTTTTCCTGATTCCAGGCCTGGCATTCTATCCATTGTGCTACCTAGCTTCCCCCTTAGTGACCCAAACTATGAATACTTAAAAATCACCACTTCCCTACCTCTTTAAAGGCCAGAGGGAGGGGAGAAATCCTATTTCCTACCCAATTATGCACCATCAACTACGATTATTTATATTAGAAACACCACTTAGAGAAAGTATCTCCAGCAGAAGATTTAATGCTCAAGTCTCTTGGATTCACGGATATAATAAAGACAGAGAAAACATTGCTACAGTTATCCATTTTACTTCTACTTATTTAACCCTTTTCCATTACAGATTTCATGATTTATATCATTCCATTTAAATAATTTAATTCAAGAAACATATATTAAAACCCAGATAGGAATGGTAGTTATTCAAACCAATCTTCAAATGGGAAAAGTTGTTGTAAGCCCTCAGATTCCCCGCCAGCTTCTAGCACAGTACTAGGAACACAATAGGACTTCAATAAAAGGTGATTTATTGGCACTGCTATGATAGAGAATAAAAAATTCTGGACTAGGAGAAAACTGGATCTTAGCTTTGACTTTGCCACTAACTAGCCCTATGACCTTGGACAAATCACCTTACCTCCTTGGGACTCAATTTCCTTGTCCTAATAATAGTAGCATTTATTTATATGGTACTTTAAGGTTTGCAAAGCACTTTACAAATGTAAATTTATTTGATATTTATAACAACCTTGGGAGGTAGGAACTATTATAATCATCATGATTTTATAGATGAGGAAACTGAGGCAGAAGAGTTCAGCCAATTTGCCTAGAATGACACAGCTAATAAGTATCTGAGGATGAAAGGTACTTCTCAGTTCTCAAATATTCTGATTCTGTTACTGCAAGGGGTGGGCCCTCTATTGCAATTTTAAGCCACTTTCCATGCTGTTTACAGAGGTAGTCAGCCTACTTAAATTGTGTATGTGTTTAATAGGAGCACGGTAACATGACGCTGGGGACAGCCAGGTGGCAAAGTTGAGGGAATGCTGGGCCTGGAGTCGGAAAGACCAAAGTTCAAATCTAACTTCAGACACTTACTAGCTGTGTGACCCTGGGCAAGTGATGTAACCCCTACCCCAAAATGAAGAAGAAAATGGCAAACCACTCCAGGATGTTTGTCCAGAAAACCCCATGGACAGTTGGTTCACAGGGTCACCAAGAGCTGGACACAACTGAATAACTGAAGAACAACAAAACGTAATGCTATTGTTAATGGTGTACCAACGTTTTTTTGGTTGGTGATGATGAAGGGACAAAGTCTTCTTAATATTGATGGCATAAGTATTTTCAATGGAAAATGAACATTGAGGTTTTTAATAGGCTAGAATCAGCCAATTCAGTGGTCTCTGCCCTTTGGTTTCATGTACACCATTGTGTCAGAAGAACAGTCATATCTGCCATATTTAGAAGCAGTTAGTTATACACCCATACACACATATGCATGTGTATTTATATATGTATATATACACATATACATGTCATACAAATTTATGTATGTATATAGAAATACATATATTATATATGTATGTATGCGTATATACATATATTCTATGTTTTTGTATTTGTATTTCCTATTTGTCTCTCTCTCTCTTTCTCTCTATCTGAAAGCAATGTAACTGCAGTATTTGCATTAAGTACTAGCATCAACTTGATGAGGCTCTATGTGGATGTGAGTAGACAAGACTCTACGAGGACTTCATGAGGTATTTATTACTAGCTGGAGTTGGGGGAAGTTGTGATTAGAAGCCTCTTCTACCATTTGCAGTTGGCAGAGAGATGTCCACATTTTCTCTTAGATATCAACTTTATCCTCTTCATCCATGTCTTTAGGACTCATAGCTTGATTAAACATAACTATAAATGGATGATTAACTCAAACACGCCAGAACAAACACATAGAAACTCAAATATTCAAATAAGGATAGCATATAATCTCCTCGAGGGTAGTAACTATTATTCATTTTGTCTTCTTTATCCATTTTGCCTAGCATATTATATACATAACAGGCACTTAATAAATGATTGCTGGATCGGTTTGGGTGAGTGCTACTCCCTTCAAAATCATGACCATGAGATTATTCCAAAGATAATGCCTTTACTCAAAACCATTTTTGAATTCTTCACTGGGGTTTGCCTTCTGAGTCATTTTGTGGGGCGGAGGGAAGGAACCACATCATGTATCAGGTAACCCCCAAATCACTTCTACAAATATCTCATTAAATTATAATTATGGGCCTTTCCATCCAAAATACTGACCACTGATGGTGAATTTTTGCCATTATAAGAAAAAAAATCCACTTTCTATAGATGAATATTTGGAATCACTTAAGATATTAAAAAAAAAGATGTGCCACAGACTCTGAAGTAATTCCCAAAGAACAATTCCAAAAAAAGAAAAAAAAGGTTTTGAGCAATGGTGAACTTTTAGAAATAACTCTATGATTATTAAGGTGGATATCACTCCTCTGGATACACAAATTATGGGCTGTTTTTGAAAAATTTCATTTTTCTACTGGTCACAAATAGTATAGGTATGATATTATCTTGGAATACAATGTAGAGGTAGCTGGGGAAGGAATAGCTTTTATATAGGACCTACTCTGTGCCAAGTACTGTGGTAGGTACATCATCATCATCTTTGTCATCGCATGTGCTTCTCAAATGAGATAATAATTATAAGGCACTTAGGACGATACCTGATATACAGTATGTGCCACACAAACATCAGCTATTAAAAATTATCATTATTACTATTATCATTTTATAACTATTGTCTCATTTGATCCTCAGAAAAACCCTGCAAGATAAGTGCTGTTATCATCATTTTTCATTTTGGGAAATTGAGTCAAACAGAGGTTAAGTGACTTGCCCAGGGTCAATGTTCAAGACAAGATGTGGACTCGGGTCTTTCTGACTCTAGACCTAGCACTCTATCCACTGCACCATCACTTGCCTCTCCTGGCAAGGGAGAGTGGATCAGTGGATCTTACAAGTACAAGGTGTCACCAAACTTTCCTATCCCCACCCCCCAATCTTTTAGATATGCACTTATACCTGAAAATACTGTCTCTGCTTGTTTGAGAAATGTTGGTTTTCAGAGGTTTCCCTGTCTCATAGCAATCTATTGCTTGACCTTCCTTGAGCTTCTCTGTATATACATTCTGTTTTTGCAAAGTGAAAACCTATTTTTTTTTATTGGAAGATGCTACCCAGGGGAGAAGTAGAAGCTTAGTATTTTTTTCCCTTGTCTTGTTTTCCTTCATGTGCATAACTTTCACCCAGCCTCTCCAGAGTCTCAGCCACCAGGTGAAAAATCCAACAAGAGCTTTGCAGGTAATTTGGGAAATATTTGTCCAGATGCCTACATTTTTGCGGCTATCCTGAGAGCTGCAACAGCAATTTGAAAATTTTCTTGCAGGATTAATCATCCTATATCTACAATCACCAGAAAGAAATGATCCATTTAATTGCTTTATTATCAATCCAGTCTTATTTTGAGACCAGCAATTGATCAAGATTAATCTCCAGAGCATGCCCAATTTTCCATCCCTATCCATTTGGGATAGATCTCAATTCACGTTTATCAAAGACTCTATATGTTTAAAAATCCTTGCAAACTAAAAATAAAGACCAGTGATTCTATTATTTTAAACCTTAATATCGAATATGCATGCTTTATGTAAAGCACAGTAAAGTGCCAATTTAGTATGTCTCCTTTTCTGCTGGTTTTAAGTTGGGGTGGAAAAATGAATCAACCAACCAATAAACATTCATAAAGCACTTGCTGTGAGACCAGAGTTGTGCTAATTGCAAAAATGAGATAATCTTTGCCTTCAAGAAGTTGACATTCATTTCTCTGTTTGGTACTGACCTCATCTGTCACACACTTCAATGTGTATGTTTTATAAATAAATGACAGGCTTCTTTAAGAAGATTTTATTGTTAGATTAAAAAAAAACCACGTATTTATTGTGACCAAGTCTTCATGAACTGATTCTTTGTTTTCCACATTTCTCTACAAAGATCAAATGAGGCTATTTAATGATGTAAATAGCTCTTAAGTTAAATTCTTAAGACTTGAGAGATCTCCAGATTCTAAAACTGGAGATCAATTATCCATGGAAGAATGATGAGGAGAAAGACAGGGCTGTAATAATAATTCAGGCCAAATTAAATGAATTGTTTCAACTAAAGCAAATATATAGGCCCCCCAGATATAGGAAAGGAAATCTGGGGGACAGACAAGCATTAGACAGGCGATCTAGTATTAAATATTGAAGTCTGCAGACTCATATCTTGTTAAAAAGAAGAAATAATTGTAAATCAAATCCCCAATATTTATGAAATTTTCTGAAATCATTAATGACAGTAACTTAGAATGGAATGAGCTTGGCATTGTTTTGAAATCAGTAACCCCTCACAGCTCTAAAATGTGTAGAGGAATTCAAGGGTGACAGTAACTTGGAAAAGTGAAGGCTTATTTTCATCTCCCTTGAAGAACAAAGAACAAAACATTAACCATAAAGTTGAAAAAAATAATTTGACTTAACAAGCACCTACTGTGAGCAGAATATGGTGTTTGGCCGAGATTAAGTAAGATACAGTCTATGACTGCATAGAATTTATAGAGCAGTAGGGAGATGGAAAACAGACAGGTCCCTATAGCACAAAATTAAACACACTGAGCACAAAAGAGTAATGAAAACCAAGTGCTATGAAATGTATGAGGGGGAAGGTAGGGAAGAATTATTGCTTATCAGGAAGGGCAGGGAAACTTTCCTGGAGAAGGCACATCTGATTTGAGGCTTAAAGTATTGGTAGGACAGCTTCACATCTCTCGTAATCAAAAATGTTGCACATGGATTAAACTTCTAATTTCTGACATGAGAAAAAGCTAGACGTAGGAAAAATCACACTACTGCTATCAAATTCACTTAAACATTTAATCAAATGTTTTCAAGGTGTTGGGCACTGTGACAGGTTCTGAGAATAAAACAGGTTAAGGATAGGACCTATGATTTCATTGGTATAAGGAATTCGGGAATAAGGAAATTCTTCTATTAATGCAAACTGGAACTTTATAATCTTAACAGAATTGTCTAGGGTACTAAAGAGTTAAGCGACTTGCCCCTGCTGTCTTGTATGTGTCAGAAGTAGGACTCAAATCCAGGATTTTCTGACACACTGGCCAATTTTCTTACTACTGTGTTACAAAATCTTTCTAGGTTCTGGCCAGGTGTGGGGCTGGGAGGGACCAAAACCCAAACAAATGAAACAAAAGGAAAAAGAAAAACAGTGTCTACCTTTAAGGACCTCATTTTTCCCCTGGGACATACAGAATGTACATAGATAAGTAAATACAAAGTATATAAAAAGTAATAAAAGTTAATTTCAAGAGAATGTGTGTTAGTAATGGAGAGGATCAGAAAAGATTTCAGGAATGGTGGGGGCAGCTAGGTGGCATAGTGAGTAAGAGTATTAGACCTGGAGTCAGAAAGACCTAAACTCAAATCTGACCTCAGACATTTATACTTAAACTCTCAGCCTCAGTTTCCTTATCTGTAAAGTAGAGATAATGGCATCTATTTCATAGGGTTGTTGGGAAGACCAAATGAATTAGCATATGTACAACACTCTACAAACCTTGAAGTCCTATGTAACGTGAAATAACATGTAATCTATAAGGTGATAAATAAACTATGCTCTGAAAGAAATATTTCTTGGGATGAGATTTTAAATGTATCTTAAGAAACAGTGATACTTTTTTTTTTTTAGTTTTGATTAAAGGGGCCATTCCTTGATTAACTTCTTAAAGAGGCCTATTCACTGAATGGGCATTACCTCACTCAAAGTGATAGCCTGAAAATACCTTAGCCTAAAAGGGCCAGGGTCTCCCAATGCATCCTGGGGCGTCTGCAGTCATCCTGGTGAATATCAGGTTGCTAGACCCAGATGGCTCTGGACGAGAAAGTGAGGCTGGTGACCTTGCACAGCTCCCTCACTCAAATCAAAGTCAACTGCAAGTCATGTCATCATCTCCCTGATGTCACGGTCCTCTTTGAAAATAAAAGACAAACACAACAACAACAAGAAAAAGTGAGACTGGAAGTCAAACAAAGTGACCTATGGAGCTCAAGATTGAAAGAGTGGAATATGTTTATTTTGGCAGTCATGCTGCTTGCTGGCTGGGAACACTAATAAGAAAGAGAAATGGCTCACTAGAGTTGATAAGGAAGAACAATTGTGAAAAATAGAGAGACCACTTTCAGGGACTATGGTAACAGATGAAAAGAATATTTAAAAGTTGGAAAATTGGGCAGAAATAGATAAAAGTTGAGCAAATTTCCTTAGAAGAAATTTAAAATATGATAGGAGAAATGATCAAAAGGAATGAAGAATGGCTGCTCTCCTTTCAAGATGTCAGAGAATGGTGAGGCTTGTTAAAATGTATAAAGAAAGTTCTCAAGGGAAGAAGTAAAGGAAAACCTCAAAACAAAATAGATGCTTCCAGCTGTTTAATGGAGTGCAAAGGGTGGAGGGGTGAGAGGAGGGATAGAAGGTGAAGAAATTATAGCACAAGATTCTAAAATCAAAGAGAAAAGGAGAGAAGATTGCATAGAGTCAAAGTGATGGGAGAAGAAAGAGCTCACAGAAGAATAGATGCTGCCTACAGATGTCTAGGAGTATGCAAAAAAAGAAGAGAGGGTGGTAGAGCCTTAGGAGATAAAAACTGATAGATTAAAATGGTGCCACAAGTAAAAAAAAACTGTGGGTAATGGAAGCATTCTTTAGAGCCCTGTTTCAAGAACAAGAAAACGATGCCTATATACTTCTCTGTAGAGCATAATAAGATGGTAGACTAATGCTGGGATGCCAATCACAGAATTAAGAAGAACATTTATTCTTCCTTATTTGTTGTGTTGTAGCCTGATCAAACCCACCAAGTGCCTCTTCATTGTCTTCTGAGTGATATTAATTTTCAATTCTTTGGAGCCTATGATATGCCAAGACTTTCAGTTTTATAGCACTGTGGTAATTAGGGTGGCACTTTTTTTTTTTACTCTTTTCTCTTTCAAAATGCTAAAGTAATCAAGTGCCTTTGATTAAATCTTGCTAGGTATGAAGCCCCAGGTCCACACCCTTTTGCTAATTGGGAGTGAAGCCCTAGGTCCACACCCTTTTGCTGATTTGGTGTGAAGCTTTCAGGCCCTAAGAAAGGTATATATACTTGGAGGTTGGCATTTTGTTTTGGGGTTCTCACTCACTGGAAGAGTGTCCTGTGATTTGACCAGAAGAGATTCTAGGTAGCCACTGCAGCCTCCCCCCCCCCCGCCCAGCTTTGAAAACCCAGAAGTTGGTGCCTCTCTCTGTCTCTGGTAACTATGTAATTCTTTGGTCAGAAAGCTAGAGGCCTGTCTGTTGATAACTGTGTGTGTTTGCTCTGTTTATATTGTCTCTGTTTCTAATTTCTGTTTATATTTGCTCTGAAGTTCAGGGTGCTGGCTTTTCCCCCTGAACTAAGTGAATGATATATGTATGTTTAATTAAAGTGAGATTATTAACCCCTTAAAGTTGCTTTCCTTAGAAAAGCAGATCAAAGAACCTGTGCTAGCAGCCTTCCTGTGTGCTGGTCTTGTTAGTCTTACACTCCAACAGCAGCTGCTAGCAACATTGTTATTACAGAGAGGGAGAGAGAGAGAGAGAGAGAGAGAGAGAGAGAGAGAGAGAGAGAGAGAGACATAGAGAGACAGAGACAAGTCACCACACTCTGCCTGCTAACTAGATGGTTTCCATATGGAGAGCAAGGGGGCTGAGTCTAACCAAGTTAAATGCTGGAATATTCAACAACAGTTGAATATCTTATTTTCTAGTTGCATGCAAAAACTTTTTTTTTTGTTTTGAATATCTGTTTTTAAAACTTTGAGTTCCAAATTCTCTCCCCTCTTCCCTGCCCACCCACCCTCCCTAAGAAGTCAAGCAATTCAACATAGGCCACATGTGTATCATTATGTATAACCCTTCCACAATACTCATGTTGTGAAAGACTAACAATATTTTGCTCCTTCCCAACCCATCCCCCTTTATTGAATTTTCTCCCTTGACCCTGTCCCCTTTCCAAAGTGTTTGTTTTTGATTACCTCCATTATGATAATATAATCAACATTTGATACAATAATTTGGTAATATGGCATGGCAACATAATTAAAATTTATATGACACTTTGAATTTTGCAAAGTGTTTTACATAGACAAATTTTTTAAATTAAAATAATTTAGGATAGGGAAAGTTTCATTTATGTCTTTGTTTCTCCCACAACCAGCACGGTGCTTGGCATAGGAGGGTTACTTAGACAATACTTGTTGACTGTTTGATTGATATTATGGAGTGAACTCTAGACATCTTCAAGGGGCCACTAGATAAGCAGATTTAGGGAGCCTAGGAGCCATCAAACTAATGGAGCACAAATTTCTTTTTTTTGGGATGTTTTTCATAGAATATAAGCTCCTTGTGAGTAGGGATTTTTTTTTATTATTTGTATTTGTATCCACAGGATCTGGTAGTGTCTGACACATTGTAAGCACACATTTAATTGATTTTTTTTTCTTAATTGATTTCTTGATTGCCTCTATAACCCCAATGATAACATACTACTCCTTTTTTCTTAATAAGCCCCATAAAAAGCTTACATGGTTTCTGATAGTGAAAAAGAGATTAGATACTGCAATCAGGGGACCCCAACATAGTGGCAGTGGGCTAAGGAAAAATGGTCAGTGTTCTGGAAGAATGCTGAACTTTTAGATTGCTCAGTGGTTGGTTGAGCAGACAACTTAAATGCTGGAACCAGGGAAAAGGATATTTAAAAGATCTCTTAAATATTGCAAATCTACCAGGAAGATCTTAGCTCTCAAAGCACGTTTTTCCTTGGGACAGACATATTTAAGGTCACTGCCCAATTGTGAGATTGCCTTAAAAGGATTATTTTACATGACTGGTCATAAGGCAATAGAAGGTATTTCTCTCTTTCCCTAAGCATCTGTGATTTCATCAATGTGGATGGTCTCTTTAGTAATGTAGACAAAAATCCATCTTCCATGGTAGCCAATTCTCTATGACTCTTATCCATGTACCCTGACAAGTTCACCTTTGTTCTGGGGTCCTTCCTGGCTTTTTCTTGATATTTTGAGGACATCAGTGGAACAAACTACCAGTCTATGATGTGTCCTTTGACCTAGTCATGTAACCAACTCATATTCTTTCCCACTGATCCATTTTTGGGGATAATATCCTTTACTTAAGGCTATAATTTGTTCTTCCTTATTTGTTGTGTTGTAGCCTGATCAAACCCACCATATACTTCTCCATTGTCTTCCGAGTGAAACTCATTTTCAATTCTTTGGAGCCTATAATATGCCAAGATTATCAGTTCTGTAATACCAGTAGAATATTGGCAAAGAGATAGACATTTATTTCAGGGAGGAGTTCTGGATCACTGACAGAGCTCTGCAATTTCACAGAGGCAAACTGTTTTGTTTTCTTTTTCATTATATCCTCAGTGCTTAGCACAGTTAAATCATTATCAATTGATTGATCATTCAGTTCTTGTGTCCATTTGCAGTTTCTGTCCAAGAAATATATACTGATGAATTAGCTATATAGGTGACTGATCTAACTGCGTATTGTACTGGATACATATTTGGTCTAATCCAGTTGCTTTATCTTTGTTCTCCTTGGTGTCATTTCTATTTCTTATATAAAAACATCTGAGAATTTGATGTTAGAGTTTTAATAGACTTTTAAAAGACTTCACTATCTTTTATGATGAAAGAGTTTCTTATTATAAATATATCTGTGTGCAATATATATTATATATGATATTATAGATTTTTTCCATCTTCATGTTTACTGTCCTTCCAGTTTCATTCTTAAAAATATCTTCAGAAATATTGTGTGTAGCTGGATCTCCTGACATAGAAATTGGTTTAGATAAATATTATAATAATTTCTTAAAGACGTTTAACTGATATAAATCAAAAAGCAACCAAAAAAGTCTAAGTAGAGTCTTAGTCATTTTACTCACCTACCAAGCTAAAAACATGGCAGCCAAAGGCAACATAGGATTATAATGCCAAAAAAAAGATCACAGAAAAGGATGGTGCAAGATTTTGAGTCATAATATCTCATAAAACACAGAGAAGTAATGGAAGGTAAAGCCAGCTTAAAATAATCTCATCAGGAGATCCAAATAAGGAAAGTCATGAAGTGTCAAAATATATTGATTTAATTTGGAGGATCTTATTGAAATCTTCTAGAATTTCTCTATATCTTCATCCTATTAATACATATTTTACAATTATTTTCATGGTGACTACTTCTGCCAGTACTTTTCATTGCATATGAGATCACTAAATTGCCTTTGGACACATAATAAAAATCGCTGTCAACTCCTTTATCTGCCTCTATGAAGAGAACCTATGCTCCATCCTTCCACTTATCTGTAATTTCTGTCTTCTGATTTCATTTAAAACAAGAATGTCAAGCATGACAGCACTCAATTCCTTTCATAGTATATCTACACATTGGTTACTTGCATCTTACAGATGGAGTACCATCAGTCAAGTTAAACTTTACAGACAGTTTAAAACATTCTGCTCTCCTTTCTTATCATTCTGCTACCATCACTATAGAATCAGAAGGAGGTCTCACAGTATTTAAGCCAATTTTCAACTTTTCTTGTCTTCATGGTTTGCCATGACTAAAAAAATTCAACATGAAGTCATCATTCTACTGTTTATGAATTTCTCTCTCTATTTAGCTTCTCTGGTCCTCAGAAAGCAGCCTCAGTCAACTCCTGAGACTTACTCAATCAAGTCCTTTCCACTTTTGTAGACTCTGAGAGAATTTAAATTTTGCTAGCATTGCCTTTGAGAACTCAGGGTCATCTTTACATAATGGTAGAACAACAGAGTAGGGTTTTATGGAGGTATGCAGGATTATGGCATAAAATTTTGATACTCTTAAGTTACAAAGAAAACATTTTAAATAGTTTATTAAAAGGAAAAGGAAAACAGGAAGAAAAAAGAATCATAGTTTGGAATATAATGACTTTTTCAGATAATGGTGCCCTCTATTAAATGACGAACATTCTCAGACCTGGTCATATCCTTCACATCCCAGGGACTTTGAATTCCTATAGATTATCTTCCTAACCCTATTCCATACTTATTTTTCTTTAGTTTTTTCAATTTATTTTAAACTTAAATACAAAAAAGTAAAGAAAAAATGCCACATATTTAGCAGTGTATAAGAAAAGATTCAATATAAAGCAATAAATTTCCATTTCAAGGAAACCTACATAATGAATGCTACACATTATTTTCAAAGCTATCTTTTCTTTGCTTCCTTTTGTTTTTGTTTTTTTTTTTTGTCCTTTGCTATGCAGTTTTTACTTTATTTTTCCTTCTTTCTCCCCACCCCACCCCCGCAAGCTACAGTTAAGGATGGAGATATGTATGTGCAATAAATATTCAATTATTTAGGTCTAACTTTGTATAAAAGGTGTTTAGTGTTTATCTTCATATAGTTCCTGTGTCTGTTTTGGCAGGTGTACTTTATTTTTTCTTTTACTGTCTAGTTATTTTATATGGTTTAAAACTATTGATTAATATAGCTGACATAGAATAATTTCCCTTTCTCTTTTGATTAAATTTGATTTTAGCTTTAACTTCGTCTGAGATCGCAACTACTATTCCTGCTTTTTTTTTTTTTACATAATACATGACAAATTCTACTCCTGACCTTTATAGTATTTCCTGAAAGCAACATATTGTTGAATTCAAATTTTTAATCTGGTATCAGTTTTCCGTTTTATAGGTAAATTCATCCTATTCACATTCTAAACTACAATTACTTGTATTTTTTCTCCTTCCTATTTTCCTCACTATCCTTCTCTGTTGGGTTCTTTGCTTGCTCATTTGAAAAAAAGTTAGCAATTTGTTATCATAATCACCTCTAATTCTATGGTGTTGGGGTTGGTGCCTCTGGCCTCAAGTCCTTCTTTACTGTTATTTTTTGAGCTTTGTCCTGGACCCAACCTCTGCACTCCTTTTCCCCTCCAAGTCACAGTTCGGGCTTCCTGGAACACTATGCTGGAGTGTTCTTGCTCCCTAAGAGCCCTCCAGTGGCTGTGACCTTCAGTCTCTCCTCTGTCTTGGAACCAAGTCCAAGAACTCAGCTCTCCTGTAAGTGCCTACAGCCAGTAGTATCACCACCACACTACTTCTGCACCCATGGAGTGTATTCTTGTTCTTTCTTGCCTAGGATTGTGTCTTGGCAGCATAGCTGGACCTGGTGTCCCTCTTCAGCAGAGGCTCCCTCAATCTTCCCCTGCTCAGAAGCCCTACTCCCCATGCTGTCCAGGAGGTAAAAATTCCTGTGGCTGAGGTTGAGGCTACCTCCCAACCTAGCTGTCTGCAGGGCTCACAGCTTGCTGTTTCAGTGGAGATAGCCTGGAAGTGTTTACACTTCACTCAGGCTGAACCTCTGTCCTGGGATTTTTCTTTGGATCTTCTCCAGTTGTCACAGGAGGACCACTGTTCTGCCCCAATTCTTGCTTATTTCTGCTACTCTACATTCACCCTGAAACACTATTTCGTCTTCTTTGTGGAGGAAATCTGGGGAGCTTGGAATTTTCTGACCTACTCTGCCATCTTCCCAGAATTCTCTCCCATTCTATACTTCTTACCACCTGATTCCACATTCCCATCCCCTCAATCTCCCTAACCTAAAGGTTCAACCTGACTCCACCTACCCCTTCCATGGACCCTCTAGAATTCTTGTTACATAATCAATATCTTATGTCCTTCCTCCTGGTGACACAGTCTCCATGGCTGTCCTTTCCAGTACTGGCTGTACCTTCATTCCTTCTCCTTGGTTCACTGGTTGAGGTAGGGTGGGGAAGATAGATTACTCCTTTCTTTCCATTGCTACTTCCAGGTTCTCCCTCTTCTGCCATCACTAAGTAAACTCTCTTACTTTGATGTCTGTCTTACAAACATCTATCACCCAATCAAAATTCTAGTAACTATTGTCTTTAGATCCCCAGGTCATGTCCTTTCCTTGTTCAGTGAGTTTGATAGCTGGCTCACAATTTCTCTCTCCACCCTAACTCCTAACCCTCATGTTCAGGAACTTCAACATATATATTGATTCTCCCTCAAAGATCCTAACTGCTCAGTTTCTCAACTTATTCACTTCGCATGAGCTACTACCTCAGCCACACAAAAAGATTGTCGTACCCTTGGATCTTGGCATCACACACAAATGTACCATATCTATGTTCAAGAATTCTGAAATCTCCTTATCTTATCATAATCTATTGGCTTTTAACCTCGCCCTCTGCCTTCTGTTATAAAACTTTACTCTTTGTCCCTACTATGACCTCTAGTCCCTTGACCCCTCAATTCTTTCCTGGGCCATCTTCCCTGTACAAGCCACTTTCTTTTCTTCTCCCCATATTGACCCTTTTGTTGACCAATTGAATTCTTTACTCTCCTCTTCTCTTGAATCTCTGACCCCTTTATCATATTGCTGATTGTGCCTAACCAAGACTTAGACTTCTTTCACTCCCACCATTTAGTGCCTTTGATCCTGCACATGTGCTACTGAACAAAGGTGGAGAAAATCATGCAATTCTTCTGACTGGGTCGACTATAAATTTATGCTATACCACCAGGCTATCACTGCTGCTAAGCAATCATATAATACTTCCTTTATCAACTCATGATTTTACTTTCTACAGCAGCCTCCTCAAATCTGTTATGGCTTCCCCTCCCCCCATTCTTTCAGCTGAGACCTTTGCTTCATATTTTATAGAAAATTATTGAGGCCAGTTTCAGTGAATTGCTCTTTTCTTCTTCTTCATCCACCACTTATATGCCTTCTCCTACTTTTTCCTTCTTTACCTTTTTTGCATGATTAAGTGGCTTTGCTCCTTATCAAGTCTAATCCCTCTACTTGTTCAAGTGATCCCATCCCATTCCATCATCTCCAACAGATTGTCCCCTTTGTGATCCCCTATCTTTTGTTTATTTTCTTCTTTTTCTTTCATTTATTTTCAATCTCTCCCTGTCTATTGGCTCATTTCCGACTGCACAAAACATTTCCGTGTCTCCCTCATGCTGAAAAAAACCCTCACTTGATTTTTCCATCTTCGCTATCATCCTATATCTCTTTTGCCCTTTGTAGATGAACTCCTGAAAAAGGCAATCTACACTAGGTGTCTCCAACTTCATTTTCTTTCACTATCTTCTAACTTCCTACAGCCTAGTTTCTGAATTAATCATGATACTGCTCTCTTCAAAATTACTAAGGATCTCTTAGTTCCCATATCCAATGTCCTTTTCTCAGTGCTCATTCTCTTTGACTTCTATGAAGCTTTTGATACTGTCGATCACTGTCTTCTCCTTGATACTCTCTTCTCTCTAGGGTTTCAAGACACCACTCTCTTGGTTCTTCTCCTACTTTCTGATTCTTCCTTTTCCGTATCCTTTCCTGGATCTTCTTCTAGATCTTCTAACCATACATGGCTGTCAGAGTTATCCAAGGTCCTCTTTTCTTCTACATCTATATTACTTTACTTTGTGATCTCATCAGCCTCCATACATTCAATTACCACCTCTATGCTGATGATTCTTAAGTTGACCCATTCTGCTCCAAACTCTCTGCTGACTTCCAATCTTGCATCTCCATCTGCCTTTGAAACATCTTGTACTTGATGTGTAGTAGAATATTAAATATACCCCAAACAGAACTCATTATCTTTTTCCCTACACCTCCCTTTCCTCTTACTTTCTCTACTGCTAATAAAGGGTAACACTATCCTCCTACTTCCTCAGGCTTGCAACCTAGGAGTCATCCTGGATTCCTCACTGTCTCTCACCCGCCCAACCTGTTGCCAAGGCCTGTGGATTTCATCTCTTCAATTTCTTTTATATATATCCCCTTCCCTGTTCTGACATTGTCATATTTTGAGTGAAGGCCCTCACCATCTCAGGATTGAATTTTGCAAAAATATGCTGTGAGTCTGTCTGCCTCAAGTCTCTCCATTCAATTCCATCCTTTATTCAGACACTAAACTGATTTTCTTAAACACACATATGATCATATTACCTTCCTACTCAATTATCTCTAGTGGCTTCCTATTTCCTCTAGGATCAAATAAAAAAAATGCTCTGTTTGACCTTCAAAGCCCCTCATAATCTAACTTCTTCCTATCTTTCCAGTTCTCTCACACTTACTCCCTGATATGTACTCTTTGATCCAATGACACAGTCTTCTTGGCTGTTCCATGAATGAGTAACTCTCCGCTTTAGCCATTTTCTTTGGCTGTCCCCCATGTCTGGAATGCGCTCCCTCTTTCACTTTGAATAATGACCTTCCTGGTTTTCTTTTAATCCCAACTAAAATACGATCTTCTACAGGAAGCCTTCCCCAACCCCTCTTAATTCCAGGACCTTCCCTCTGCTATTTATTTTCTATTTATCCTAATTTTTCCTAATATCCTGTTTATCCTTATTATCTATTTATAGCTTGCTTTGTATATATTTGTATGTTGTTTCTCCTATTAGATAAGCTCCTTGGGGGCAAAGAGTGTCTTTTGCCTCTTTTTGTATTCCCAGGGCTTAGTACAGAGTCTGGCATACAGTAGGCACCTAATAAATATTGATTGATTATAGTAGAAATAGGGAAGCATATAGAAAGAAAAGTCAGGAAGTGAATAGCATAGAAGAGAAGGGAAAACAGAACTGATCATTTGTGAGAACTTGATTTGTAATGTCTCCTATTAGTACTACTTTGCCATTGACATAATGACTCCTTGATCACCACTGACATGATGAATACTTCATCAAAGAATAATCTTTCTTAGCCTTAGTTTTCTATCAATAAAATGAAAGTAATTACACCAATTTTATCCTCTTTCAGGATATTGCTAAGTTAATTTACTGGTAGAGTGGTACTGCATGAACACAAATTGTTATGGAACTCAGTTGAACAAAATCAGAGAAATCATTGGAAATTGGAGAAACTCAGAATAAGAGTAAAGCTCACAAAATATATTAATGAGGAAGAAAAATAAAGCTGAATGCATCTAGTACAACTTTTTTTTGCACGTAAAACTGTTCATTAAGCAAAAGAACATCTATTATACATTGATGTGAAAATTATAAGAACGGCTGCATAGAAAGAAGGGACAGCTTAAATGATTAGGTTAAATAAAAAAGAGGTAGTGAGATATATGGGAGAATGAGTGCTGGAGTTGGAGTCAGTAGAGACCTCAGTTCCACATCCGTTCTCTGATGCTAATTAATTGTTTGACCAAGGGCAATTTACTTAGCCTCTGATTTTTTAAAAATTTCATCTTATTTTTTCTATTAACAAAATAAAATTTTGTCTTTCCCCTACTCCATTAGAAAAAAAAAAACTTATTAAGAATATGTAACAGACCTAAATAGAAATACACTAATTTTTAATTATTGTTATTATTTTATAATTAATTAAATCATTTATTATAGATCACATATAATAAATTAATCCTTAATTATTATTATTTAAATTTATTAATATTAAATCATTAAATATGTTATAAATTATAATTAATTAAATTAATAATTAAATAATTGATTATTTTAAATTAAAGTAGGCCAAACCAATATAAAAAAAGACAACACTAATTAAAGTAATTTACTTATTCAGTGCTATATCTAAAAACCAAAGGAATAATTTATAGAAGTAGAAAAGTAATAACAAAATAAAATGTGAAGAATCTCAAGGGACATAATAAAAAGAGGGAAGGAAGGGGACCCAATATTACCAGATAGCAAAATATACTACAAATCAATAATTATCAAAATAATTTGGTATTAATTAATTTCTAACCTCTTTAAGTTTGTTAAATGATAGTGAATCCTGAAATAACAGCTTCTTAAGGTTGTTGAGATTAAATGAATTATGTTTATAAAATGCTTTTAAAATGTTGAAATATCAGGCACAACAAATACTATTGGGGGCTTTTTCTTAGCTTTTTAATGTTTCTTTTCTATCTACTCACATGGCCACTACCCTTGTTCATGTCCTTATCAACTCTCACATTGACCATCCCACTACTTGGTCTCCCTGCCTCCAGTCTCTCTTCATTTTGATCCATCCTCCACAGAGCTGCTTTTTCTAAAGTGAAGGTCTGGCCATGTTCTTCCCTCAATCAATAAAGTCCTCTGATTCCTTAGGGTCTTTAGGATAAAATATAAATTTTGGCTTTCAAAACCTGGTGAAAGGAGAATGTTTAGATCACAGTTTCTTTAAAACATTGAAGATTAAATGAATTTCAAAGTCAATATGAGTCAATATGGTCATATAGTGGCCATTATATTAGGTTGAGTTACAAAATCCAAAATTAGGGAACTGACAGTTATAGTCTATTCTTTACTTGTCACAACCGTATTTCTCCATTTATAAGACGCACCTTAATTTTCGGGCCCAAAATTTGAAAAAAAATGTATTACATAAAGTTATTGAACTCAAGTTTTGTTCATCTGCTCATAGCTTTCAGGAATCTTTTGGGCAAGTCTGGTGCATGTATGCATGCTTAGTCCATTCCATTCCATGAACCTGAAGCACCGTTGTGTCCTCCTTTGAAATCAGTAACTTCTTTTTCATTAGCAATTCTTCTTGCCTCATGCCGAACCATCTTTGTGGACACAGGAATTCCAATTACCCTTTGCTCTTTAATCCACATTTTCAATTCCTTCTCTAAATCAGGCCATTTTGCTGACTTGCCTCTCATGGCTTTCTTCTACCATTGCATTTTCAGTAGGGTTTCTTCTTCCCTTAGCCAATCTCAGATTGTTTTCTCAGTTGGAGGAGGACCAAACTTAAGCTCAGCAGCACAATTTCCATTCACTTTTGCAAACTGGATCACTTTTAATTTGAATTCAGCACTCTACAAAAATCTTTTCTGAGCCATTTCTGGGCAGAACATGGCAAAACGTAACCTAATATACCGGTAACAAATGTGAAACAATGGGTGCAAAGACAACAAGCGCGAAAAAGCAGGAAATGCAAGTAAAAAAATCTACAACTACTGTATAAGATGCACCCAGTTTTTAGACCCCAAATTTTTCAAAAAGGGTGTGTCTTATACATGGAGAAATATGGTATACTGGGAGTGCTATGTTCAATCCTGGGAATCAAACTTTAAAGGGATATTAATAAGCCAGGGCAAATTCAGAACAGGACAACCAGTGCCAAATTTAATGATATAATCTTTATCCTTCTTGAGTATTTTTCACAAACATTATCTTTTTTTGAACTTTCTATGGCATTTAACACTCTTGATCACACTTTTTCTTCCTTGACACTCTCTTCTTTTTAGATTTTCTTGATAACTCTCTTCTTCCAGTTCTCATTCTATCTGACTACTCCTTATCAGTCTCCTTTTCTGGCTAAAGCTCTATGCTAGGTCCTCTTCTCCTTTTACTCTATACTATCACACTTGATGATCTCACCATATGTTCAATTATTATCTCTTTGCAGATAATTCATAAATCTCTATATCCAGCTTTATCCTCTCTCCTAAGCTACAGTCACGTGTCACCAGCTGCCTTTTGACCACTCTGAACTGGATGTCACATTAACATTTCAAATTTTATGTGTCCAAGACACTACACACAATCTTGCCCTACCTCCAAACCCTACCTTTCCCCCAAATTCCTTATTACTGTTCTTATTACTTACTTATTACTACACTTCAGTTCTCCCACTTACAAAGGCCTGTAATGGTTGTATCATCTTTGACTCCTCACTCTTCGCACATATCTAATTCCTTGCCAAAAATGACCATTTATACCTTCACAGTATTTCTCACATACATGTTCTTTCAACTCTCACAACCACTGTTCTTGAACAGACTCCTATCACTCATCTCCTATACTATTGAGATAGTCTTATATTACTGTTATTGGTTTATTGCCTATGGATAGTTTTAACAATGTATTTTCCTTGCTTATACCTTTTAATCATTTTCAATGTTTATTTTTGCTTCGTCCTGATTGCAACTCCTGTTTTTTAGGATTCACGTGATGCCTAGTAAATTTTTTTCAACCTCCTCAGTTTTATTTTGTGCATGTCTCTGTTTGTTAAATGTTTTTGTAAGCAACAGATTGTAGGGTGACTTTTTATTAGTAAATAGGTCACTCTCTTTTGTTTTATTGGATTTTTTTTGTTTAATCCACTTATATTTGAAGTTACAAGAGCTAAGTTTATATTTTCCTCTATTTGTCTCTAATATTGGTTTAAAAAAACCCAAACCTTTTGCTATTGCTGTCCTTGGCTGCATTTGTTCATTCCTCCATCATTTCTGTTGTATGGGGTGTTTGAAAAGCAAGAAATCTCTTCAGATCCTGTTTTATTACTAAGAATGTTTTAAATGTCTTTATTATTGAACATTCATCTTTTTAAATTTATTCTTTAGTTCAGATTTACAGGGTAGGCTACCCTAGGCTATCCTGAGTTTTATTGCTCTTCCAAACACATTATTTCATTCCCTTTCTTGTTTTGTGGTGTTTGCAAAAGAGTCTCATGTTACTTGAGGTTCTTTTGCTCTGTATTTGAAAATCTTTCTCTTAGTCACTTGCAGAACTTCTTTCTGAACTTGAATTGTTAAATGTAACCACTATATGTCTTGGAGTTTGCAGCCCTGAATTTTTTTTTTCCTATAGGTTATCTCTGAATTCTTCCAATTTGAATTTTATTTTCTGTGTTCAGAAATTCTGATCTACTTTCTTCCATTATTTATTAAATTGTGGTATTCAGATTTTTTTCCTTGTTCTGTTCTTTTGGAAGAATAGCTTGTCTATACGCAGTATATTTTAAAAATCAGCACATTTTACTTGGATAGAGAGCATATTTTCTTTTAATTTATTGCTTTTTGCTTTTCTTCTTCTAGATTGTCCTTCACATATTGTCCTTTACAATTCTCATTTCCGCTGTAAATAACTCTGAAACAACATGTTGTGGTTCCTTGTTGTCCTCAAATTCCACAAGATCTTCTGTCTCATCAAGTGTTGTATTATTTTCTTTCTTTTTGTATTATTTATTCATAGATGCTTGAACTAATCTACTAGCTCTGAGGCCATATTTGCTTTGGTTTTCAATGATTTTCCTTATTGATTTATCTCATATTCTAGGTCTGAGGTCATATTTACTTCTGCCCTCAATGTTTTTCCTTATTGATTTATCTCATATTCTAGGTCTTGGAGTTTTCTTCTGAGTTTTTTGGTAATTTCAGTCTTTTTTCCTCCATAGTTTCTCCTCTTGCTCATTTTTGGACTCTCTCCCTTCTGATGGTGGTTTCTTTATGGGATGGAACTTAATTTCTCAGTCTTCTCTCACACTAGACAATTCATGGTTCACTATCCTAGGTCTTTTCCCCAAGTGCCTTTTAGGGAGATTCCTCCCCCCCCTCCCCCCCACCTTCCCCCCATCCTCCCCCCCCGCCACATGGTGTCCTATCCCATTCCCTCAGTTCCTTAGTTCTCTGGCCCAGTAGTTTAGCGTGCTGTCACCCTGGTGGCATCACAGCTTGGGGTAATTTCTGTCATTTTGAATTTAGGTCTCCAAGTCTCTAGGAAGAAGGATTATTGGGGTATTGCTTTGGGCTCTATTTCTAGCTCAGGCACATGTTGTTCCCCATTCCCTCTGTTCCTCTGCTCTCCTTTTGCAGAACAAAATGCTGCCATGACACTGGCCAAATGAAGTCCCAGGAGAGTTCTGCAGTCTAGATCCCAAATCTCCATGACACTGGAAAGAGGGAGAAGATATTGGAGTGGATTTTGTGGCAAGACCATGGTTTGGACCCTTGGGTTAGCTAGTGTAGTCTCACTGCTAATACCATAGTGGGCAGTGGGGGAAGAGGTGATAAGGGAGTTCAAGGTAGAGCAAATATTATCTCCATTACACAGATATCATAACTGAGGTTGTTACCTGCCAGGAGGAAAGGAAGGAAGGAAGGAGGGAAGGAAGGAGAGAAAGAAGGATGGAAGGAAAGAAGGAAATGAGAGAAGGAAGGAAATAGGGAGAGAGGAAGGAACGGAGGAAATAAGGGAAGGAAGATGGAAATGAAGGAAGAAATTTGCTATCAATTGCTATGTAGTAGGAAACCTCTGGCATTTATATGATGGAACTCATATCTTTCCAGATGACTTATTACGCCTGCCACCCAGCACAGCCAGATGAGTGAAGATAGGATAATGTGATCTGTCCCTATAAAAACTACATCAGTAAATCCAAGTAAAAAGAGAAAATCCACCATCCCAAGTCTTACTTCAGTAAAATAGAAGCACAATAGGATACAAATACACACACACATTTATATAGAGCAGCTTGAAGTAGAAATCTATTGTTATGTTAAGCATGTATGAGGTCCCCTGAAGCAAAGAACTCTAAAAGTAATTTTCAACTTTTAATAGTAAAAGTTATGCAAATTTGGAAATAACTTTCCTATAACTATATCTTCACAAGTAATGGAATAACTAAGACCAGTATTTCATAGACAAATCAAATATTAGTCACAGGGTCAGATTGTGAGATAGGAGAATTTAGATGCATTTATATCCATAATATGTGTTCCTGGGAAAATAATTTAACTTCTGTGTGTTTTAGATAAGGGCCAGGTGAGTGGAACTCTGCCTAGAATTTTGTGGTTTATTTTAGTATAAAAATATTATAAGGAGAGAAGAAGAAGAGAACTAGAGTAAGAATCTAGAGATTTGGTCATTAGCTCAAGTTGTATTAATAACTAGCTTTGTGACCTTGGGAAAATCATTTCACCTCCCCAGGTCTCCACATTAAATAAAGAGTTTGAACTAGATGATCTTCAAGGTCTCTTCCAGCTCTAAAGCTCAGTTACTTTTTTATTTTGTTGAAATACTTTTTTCAGATAATCTGATGAGTAGTCCCTGCCTTCAAGGATCCTACATCAATCACTTGAACGAATGAATGAAACACATTTATTAAGTTCTTATGATGTTCAAAACATTGTGCTAAAGACTCTGTTGATAGAAACTGAAAAGCAAAACAGACTCTCATGTTCACATTCTACTGGAGGAGTCATAACAACATATGAGGTTTCAGCTGCAAGTCATTTGTAAAGCTCAGTGGAATCTAAGGCACAACAGCCAAGCAGATGTTAATGCATCTTCTTTAATGTCATTTCCATTGATAAAGCTATGTCAGTTTCTAATGCTGAACTATTTTACAGGCCCAAAGACCTAGGTGGTGAGAACTTTCTTTGGAGTTGCAGGAGAGGCTGCAGCACTTGCAGAGGGATACAAGTTGCATCTCCCCAGGGTTTGTTCTCCTCTGTGATGTCTATAGGCTAGAAGCTGGGTCACTAGTATGGGGAACACTGTTATCTCCAGGGCTCTTGAGCTTTGGACCCTGGCCTGTCTCCATTGGGGTTCAAGAAGTCAAGTTTTTTGGTGATGGTTTGACCCAGTTGAGGCAAGCTGCTTCCTGTCTCTCCCTCAGGATGTCTTGTAATATAAGTTGATAACATTTGCCATCCTTTCCAGGTAGAGGCAGTTTTCTTATTTTTTTTCTCAAAGATTCAAAGATTGAGTGCCTTGAAGGTGGCATTTAATTAATGTCTGTTGAATTCAACTGAAAAACTCAATTCTTAAAGAACAGTGAGGAATGCTTCCTTTCAGGACTTAGGGAAATGAGGATGTGTATGTACATGAAAGGCACACGAAAGCTTGATTAAATTCATTTTCTTTTTTTGGGGGGAAGCCCTAGTTCGTCAAAGTATGCATGTGTTCTCTGTGCTATCTGAAGTGTAACACTGACAAATTGGAATGCAACCTTGAAATAAAGCCATTATAGTCATTATGAAGATGACTTCATATTGCATGTGAGTGAAAAAAAATGCCATTTGCTAAAATAGAACATATTAGAATGTGGATATGGGTTACACAATACAGCAACATCCAGACAGAGACAAGGTATAGAGGTAATTAGCCATGTTCTCACTAAACGATCAGAAAGTGCCTTAAATTATAGTAGGAATGAATCAGGATAAACATCAGCACTTGTTGGTCACAAGGGGTTGCTAGGTAATGGAATGAGTTAGAAAGTGAAATTGTCTTTCTACTATAAAAATGAAGTTGTCAAGTACATTTTAGGCATTGTTACACTATATTCAGAAATGGGGACTAAGTAATCTCTGGATTTCTTTCCATTCCTATGATGCTACGGTCATTCTTTCTAGACAGATCTCCCTCCACACCCAGTAGAGCAGCTTTGGCAGTTATTTTAGGTCAATGGATATTTGAATTATTAGGTTATACTTAAGATAATCACCATTCTGTAACTCAAATTAATGAATAATTACTTTAGGTCTAACCTCCACCCTACCCACATCTCCAACTATAAGAAAATCAGGAGATGATTGAGAATAACACATATATGACTTAAGAGAATATAAATCATTATTATAGGCCATTATTGTAAATATTCCTTAAATATACCAAGACAGTGATACTTTGATTGCAGGATCCTCTAGGAATGAGCTGCTTTTACAACCAAGTGATCATCATGAACAAGGGATTATTGAGCACTAAGTGATAGGCTAGATTTGGCATTTTCTTTCTTGTATCTTGGCCTCCTTCACATTTTGGGGTCATTTTCAGCCAGATCATCCCATCATTTCTGTTTTCTAGCTCTCCCTTAAGTGTTTTATCTCCCCGTTAGAATGTAAGCAACTTGAGAAGAAGCGGTGTCTTGTATGCTTTTATTTGTATCCTGGCATGTAGTAAGTGATATAATAAATGAACATAATAAATATCCTATCACTGATCAGTCTACTAGCTGGCATTTTTAAAGCACTTTAAAGTTTGTAAAACACCACACATTACCTCATCGGATCCTTACAACAACCCTGGAAGGTATGTGTTTTATTATCCCCATTTTTATAGATGAGGAAACTGAGGCAGACAGTAAAGTCACTTGCCCAGGGTCACACAGATAGTAAGAGTCTGGAGCTGGGTTTGAATTTAGGTCTTCCTGAAGTAAAGGGCTCTCACCACTGTACCACCTACCTGCCTCTATCCACACATTTGTCATATTATGTCTGTAGCTATCTATCTGTCTATCTATCTATCTACCAGCCACTATGCTGAGTAATGGGAAATGGGCAGTTTTCACCATCATGGAGCTTATAATACAGTTGGAGCAACTGAACACATATATAAAAAGGTACAAAGACAAAAGTAATAAGTTATATGAAGTCTTGATACATGACTCATCAGCAAAATATCCAAGTTGTCCTTGGATATAGCTATGCATGAGAAAAAAATGCATCCATGCATATTTTAATTTGTCAGAGTAGAGCTGAAGGTAAGCAGAATCAATTCTAGGTCAAATTTAATAGTCAACTTTGCTTCTGGCATTTCAAAACATTTTTTTGCACCCATTTTGTTCTCCTCTCAAGTTCTCAGGGACCAATGCTAGCTTTTCATTTGCCTGCTTTCCTTTTAAGGAATGAGTGGCCTTGCTCTAATAACATTGTATGTTAGCAGACACTATTTTCTCCCCCTTACATTTGCAACAGGACTCATAAATATAATGAGGGTTCTTATTCATGTTTGCATTTAGGCATCTTATTGCTAATTGAAGATGTAATAAAATGTTTGCATTTAGGCCTCTTATTTCTAATTGAAGATGTAATAAAATCAGGCTGGGTAGAATAGATATCTGAGCCCAGATTCAGGAAGACCTTAGTTCAAATGATACCTCCAACATTTCTTAGCTCTGTGACCTTAGGCTAAGTCATGAAACATCTCTGATCCTCAGGCAACTCCTTAGGACTTATGACTAAGTTACAGACCTGTTGAAATCTGTTTTGGAGGAAGTTTCTGCTTTGGAAATTCAATATCTCCCTATTCATTAGAATGTGTGCTCTTTCAGAGCAGGGAATGGTTTTTTTTTTGAGTCCCTAGAATTTACAACTGTGCCTGAAAATAGTAAATGATTAATAAGTTCTCATTGATTGGTATATGATAAATAGTGAAAGACTGTCTTTTGTTGCAGTAGTTTTTCACCCATTAACTAGCACGTGGGAAGTGTCTGCCAGAATACCTGGGACTTCTCTAGGTAAATAGATAATGCACAGTGCTATAGGCCATTACCTCCAATACACCATGCCCTTTGATTCTATTACTTTGTACCTGGACCATAATTTAGCTTAAACCTTTCTTTGTTGCTTATCCTGTGATTACCTTCTATGCCCAAGGAAAAGACTCTTTGAACCCCAAGACATTACATGTCACTGGATATTTTAAATAAAAAAAATATGCTGACAATTCTCCTATCTTTCCCCCTATAAGTCTGTGCTTCTGGTGCTTTTAATAGGAATGGGTGCTGTATTTTGTCAAAAACTTTTTCTGCACCTATTGAGATAATCCTATGATTTCTGTTGGTTTTGTTGTTCTGTTGTTTTCAATTATGGCGCATTATATTGATAGTTTTCCTAACATTTAACCAGCTCTGCATTCCTGGTATAAATCCTACCAGGTCATGTCATACTGTCTTATCCTGGTGCTATGTTGCTATAATCTCCTTGTTAATGTTTTATTTAAAATTTTTGCATCAATATTCATTAGGGAAATTGGTCTATAATTTTCTTTCTCTGTTTTGGCTCTTTATGGTTTAGGTATCAGCACCACATATGTGTCATAAAAGGAGTTTGATAGGACTCCTTCTTTGCCTATTTTCCCAAATAGTTCATATAATATTAGAACCAATTGTTTTTTAAATGTTTGGTACAATTTACTTGTAAATCTATCTGGCCTTGGGGATATTTTCTTAGGGAGTTCATCGATGGCTTATTGAATTTATTTTTCTAAAATGGGGTTAAGTATACCATTTTCTCTTCTGTCAATCTAAGCAATTTATATTTTTGTAAATATTCATCCATTTCACTTAGATTGTCAGATTTAGTGACATACAATTGGATTTCTCTATAATTCTGATGACACAACCTTTCCTTCTCTCATATCCCAAGGTTGAAGCCACTGAGGGCAGTTGAGTTCTTCAATTTGAAAAAAAAAGTATCATGTGGGACAGGACAAAAAATGACCAGAGATGGTCCTCAAAAACTAATCAAGTATCTGACTTTGAAGGTGAACTTGGTCTAATTCTTTTAAGTTTACTGAAAGAGCCATTTAAGGATCAAAATCAAGGTATTAATCTGTATGTATCTGTTGGAGGTCTCTTTAATTCAATGAACATTTATATGCTAGCTTTATGCCTGAAAGTGAGTCAAGAGCTGAAATCTGAGGGAAGGAAATGAAAGATCCTGCAGAATGGGAAAGGAAGATTTTGAAAACTACAGATTTATTAGCTTGATTTGAATTCCTGAAAGCTTCTAAAGATCGTATTATGGAGATGATTAGAGAGAAACATTGAGTAAAGTAAGTAGTGCTAAGAAAGAGGCAACATGGCTTCACCAAGAGCAGGTCATAGCAAACTAGCCTCATTTCCTTTATTTTTTTTGTAGGTAAGAGGAATACTATGGATATAGTTTACTTACATGTTAGTAAAGTATTAATTTGTGTTTGTTATGATATTTTTGTAAATAAGACAGATAGAAGTGAGTGAAATGAAAGTGCATTTAGGTGGCTTTAGAACCTGCTGAATGGTCTGAGCCAAAGACTAGTCGTTAATAGTCATATGTCAACTTGGAAAGATGTCTCTAGTAGAGTGTCTCAGGGAAATTTCATTGGAAAACTTCAGTAACATGCTTACAAAGTCTGTAGGTACCGAAACGATGGGAAGGATAGCTAACATGCTAAATGGTGGAATCAATATCACCCAAGATCTAGATTGCCTAGGACACTGAAGCAAATCTAATAACCACATAGTGTATTTGACAAATTCCCAAATGGATATTTATATTTTCTGGAATACCTGATTTCATTTTAGTAAGTATGTAAATAGGAGACATATCATGGTTTAGTGGATACAGAACTTGCCTCAGAGTCAAGGCTCCAAGTCTTGTCTTAGTAACTTGTTGACTGTGCAAACCTCTTATTGTATAGGTAACTCCTTGAAATGCTAAGTTCCAGGGAAGTTCACTTTCTGCACTGACAAAGGGAACGTCTCATGGAAAGTTCTCAATACATCATTGAAATAATAGCTAGTCAAAAATTATAATCTAGTGCATAGTATTATTTGAATATCATAGCTCCCATTTGGATGTCCTGGAAGATATCTCTTTGCACTTATATCGTTTCAAGATTTGTTAGTTTGATTCCTTAGAAATATAGTGTTGGAATGTTCCACTTAGTTATTACTGTTTTCTGGTAAAGTTTAAAGACTCACTCATAAGACAGTTATTTTATAACTCCACATATTGGCAATAATAATAATAAAAATGATAACTAGCATTTTATATAACATTGTAAAATTCACAAAGTGCTTTACAAATATTATCTCATTTAATCCTCACAACAGCAACCCTGGGAAGTAGGTTTTATTATTATCTACATTTTACAGATGAGAAAACTTGAAGAGAGTTAGTGACTTACTGAAAGACACATAGCTAGAAAACAACTGAGGTAAGATTTAAACACATCTTCCTGACTCCAGGTCCAGAACTATATCCATTGTGCTCTCTCACTACCTTCTTGACCTAGTAATTCATGTTCCAGGTTGATCAGTGAAGGAAATTATGCTGCACATTTCAAATCTTTTAAATCCAAGAATTGGAGTGGTTAAAAAAAGAAAGGCAATTTTATTCCGCTTAGAAAAGGACATCATTGGTTATATAAGAAAGAAACTCCCGAAACTCTATACAAAGATTATTCTTTTCTCTCTATATGTCACTAAAGTTTGAACCAACAATGACTAAAACTTTGCCTTAGGACTTATAATAAAAGAATTTAGTACAAATGGGGTCTCAGAAAGAATTGTGGGATACAAAAAATGAAGTTGCAAATTGGGTGCTCTCATGTGAAAAGACTGAAATTCACACATGTTCCATTTGTGCCTTAGCAGTAGATTGGTGCTTTAAATCTCACATGTGTAACATGATAATCATGGAATACTTATGTCACCACCTCTGATTCTGTTTTTTCCCATGTATATATTGTAATTTTTATTCTTTTTAAAGGAGAAAGGCCAGACTTTCTCTAAACCGTAGTGTTCCCAGAAGTTCCAGTGCGATTACAAAAATGTCAGAATCTCAGAGGTGCAAGAGATCTCAAAAGCCAATGAGACTGACCCCTGCCTAAATGGGAACCCCTTGCAAGACATCTGACAAGTATTCATCCAACTTTCACTTGAAACTGTCTAGTGTAGGGCAGCCACTACCTCCCAAGTTTCCAATTCCACTTTGGGAGAATTCTAATTATGTTCCTACTTATTAACCATAAATCTGCTGCTTTGCAACCACCACCTATTATTATCAATTTTGTCTTCAGAAGTAAAATATTATATGTGCTTGCGCCAGATATATCTGGACAGAGATCTCACAACCTTCATATTGATATCTATTGCTCTTGTAGCTAGATGTGTTGTAATCTTGATTTAGGTTTCAGACTAATTCAACATATGATATGCATGTTCCCAAGGTTTCATCTCATTGCTGATTTTGTTTTATAATATACATGTCTTAAACAAGCAATAGTAATCTTGGTATGGGAGAAAAGCTTCTGGTCATAGCACTGAAGTGGCAGGTTCACCAAGTTGTTCTGAAGTTCTAACATGTGGACACAGAAAATGAATAAATTTCTCCTGTGGTACAACTGTTTCTACATACTAAGAAGTGATTAGTCAGCTGGGTCTCTCCACCATTTCTGGCAGCATTTTAGGAGGTACTGGCCCAAGAGAACCAGCAAACCTCTTCCCCCACCACCTTTACATTTTATTATACTATCTCCCACAGGATGCAAACCTATGCATGATATTAGGAATAGGAGGAAAGATATTTTGGGGAAAAAGCACTATGCTTGGAGTCAGAAGATACGAGTAAAGATACTTAGCGCCTTTTCTGGGATGTTGATCCGCTTTGTTTAGCCCCCTCCCCAGCCCTTGTTATTCTTTATTAGAAGGGATGATTCTCTTGTAGATAGGAGGAAGAAAGCATTGGAAAATGGAGTTGGCGTAAAAACAATGAAATTTATTTTAAAATAACACTGCCTCACAAAATATGCTTGTTTCCAATACTCATTATTCATACGACTTAACCTGTTAAATTATTTAATCTCCCCGCACCTCAGTTCTACAACTTGGAAATAAAACCACATGTAGTACCTACTTTACAGGATTACTGAGGAAAAAGTGATTGGGAACTTTTTTTTTTTTAACTTCGCATTGAATTAATTTATGCACTAGTCAAGTCATGGAGAAGAATTTTGACCAATGGAATGAATCATGAGAAAGAAGAAACAGAACCAAAAAAAAAAACCCAAAAACAAAAACAAAAGAGAAGCAAAAAAGGCGAGCATGTAGTGTGCCTCAATCTGTATTCAAACTTCGCAGTTCTTTGTCTCGATGAAGATAGCATTCTCCATCGTGAGTCCCCTGGAGTTGTCCTTGCCCCTTAGGTTGCTGAGAAAAGCGCAGTATGTCAGGGTTGGTCCTCACGGAATCCATATATCTGTGGCTGTGCACAACGTTCTCCTGGCTCTGCTCCGCTCACTCACAGCATTATGTCGTGTAGGTTTTTCCAGGTTGTTATGAAGTCTGCATCATCCCCATTTCTTATGGCACAATAGTATTCCATCACCTTCATATACCACAGCTTGTTCAGCCATTCCCCAATTGATGGGCATCCCTTTGATTTCCAATTCTTGGCTACCACAAAGAGAGCTGCTATAAATATTTTTGTACATATGGGTCCTTTTCCCGCTTGTGTGATTTCTTTGGGATACAACCCTAGAAGTGGTATTGCTGGGTCAAAGGGTATGAACATTTCTATAGCCCTTTGGGCATAGTTCCAAACTGCTCTCCAAAATGGCTGGATCAGCTTACAACTCCACCAGCAATGCAACAATGTTCCCATTTCCCCACATCCTTTCCAGCATTTATCGTTTTCCTGTTTTGTTATTTTAGCCAATCTGACAGGAGAGATGTGGTATCTAAGAGTTGTTTTGATTTGCATTTCTCTAATCAGTAGTGATCCAGAGCATTTCTCCATATGCCTGTAGATAGCTTTAATTTCTTCCTCTGAAAACTCCCTGTTCATATCCTTTGACCATTTCTCAATTGGGGAATGGCTTGTATTCCTATATATTTGGCTCAGCTCCCTGTATATTTTAGAGATGAGGCCTTTATCAGAGATACTAGTTGCAAAGATTTTCTCCCTGATTGGGAACTTATAAAGCAGTATTTAAACATGAGTTACATTTGTATAATTTTAGAGGCAGATAAAGTATAGTGAAAACATTATATCTGAGGTCAGCATCCTCAAGTTTGAATTCTAGCTGCTGACGCTACTTTTGTTATCATGGTAAAGTCAGTAAGTTCCTCATCTGTCAAATGTTATAATGTACTGAACACTTCATAGGACAATTATGGGATTCAAAGAAGAAAATGTATGTAAAGTGCTTTGTGAATCACAAAGTACTATAAACATTTGGGCCATGATTACATTAATGCTTTGATGGAGTCATAATTTATTTGGTAGATACTGCTCCCATAACTGTGGAAGACAACATATTAGTCATCTCTATCCATGTGATTCTTGTCCATACCTTTCTATGAAATTCCAATAGATTATCTATTGATGGTATAGGAAAACTGCCTCTTACTCTTTTACTTAATATTGCATTAACCAATACAACTGTCACCTGTCCATCTGTTATCTTTCATTCTTATTATGTGACTAGTCCATCTCCTTTCACTTCATGATAAATTTCCTAGATTATGTATGTTCCCACTATGTTCTGTTTACAAGTCAATGTCAGTTAAGACCCAGATCAAATATTATGCATCGTAAAAGCAACAGATTGGGAGTCAGCAAAACTGGATTTAAATCTGGCCTCTGCCTCTTACTATCTGTGTGACCTTGAATAAATCACTGTAATCTCTGTGTATCAGTTCTCCATCTCTGAAAGTAGAAGTTTGAACTATATGATCTCTGACATCCCTTCCTGTTCTAAATGCCCATTGTCACAGAGCACTGTTAGATAGTTGGGAATACAAAATTTATATGAGGTAAAATCCTTGCACTTAAGGGGAGTCTGGTGATGTGGATAGAGTTGCCTTGGAAGCAAAAAAAAAAAAAACCTGGGTCCATGCCACCTCTATGATTCATACTGGCTGTGTTACCCTGGGCAAATCACTTAACCACTCCTCAGTGTGCTTCACAGCTCTCTAAGACTCTAAGTTGCATCCCAGGCCCCACCCTCTGTTTCTTCCCTGACCACAGAAGGCAGCCACCCCCATTGGCCAAAGAGATTTCCTTACTCAGCAGTTTCCTATATAAATGAAAGCCCAGGCCAGGTTTCTATCCCTATGGGAATAATGTGCCAGCATAGATAACTATACATAATATTATAGGATAAGGGAATGTCTAGGTTAAGTGCATAATATTCAGCCCTCTTTCCCTACAAGAGACAACATGTACACATCTGAGCATACACAAAATAGAGAAAATGAAATTTTGCCAGGGAGTACTAGCATTGGGGAGGGGACAGAACAGGAAATGCCTTATGTCAGGGATTCTAAACCTGGGGTCCGCTTACTTGGTATTTATAAAAAAAAAATTTGGCAATTATACTTCAATATAGCTGGCTTCATTTATAATCCTATGTATTTTATTTTATGTACTTACAACAATATTTTGAGAAGGGATTCATGGAGTTCACCAAACTTAGAAAAGATACAAACAAGTTTAAGAATCTTACCTTACATGGTACATCATAGTATATTTTCTGCAGAAAGTTTATTCCTCTGCCACAAGCAGCAAGTAGTTTATTTTCAAAACTCAACATTTATTTTTAAAATGCATTTTTATATTCCATGCAGCCTGCCTTTGCTATGTTGGAGAAGATTTTGAAGGTTTAAAATTTCACATGGGAACATTGAGCTGACTCTGTTTGCAATGAAATGCCCTCTGGGGTGTGACACTCCAATATGATGACTTCCATTACACATCAGCTGTCCTACAAGAGCTGCTGCTGCACCTCACTGAGAAATACCAAACTTTCAATGATGCCCTGAATTTTTCCAAGTTGCAGACATACATCATTTATTTCCACTTTCCTCCAAGTTTTTAATTTCATTAATTTTAATTAAATAATTTTAATTTGGTTTTTAATTTAATTGGATCCTAGTTTAATTTTATTGAGAAAAAATTATAAAAGAGGCGTAAAATAACTGTGACTTTTCTCAATCCCACCCCCCAATAGACATTCAACATATGCCCTAAAACAAATCTAAACACATTAAACATGTGTTAAATTAGGTTGATTTGTAATTGAAATTGAATAAAATATGCTTCCTCACAGAACTTTGTCATAGCCACCAGTTGCAATGCTAGGATGCTAATTATTGCAGAGCATACTCAAAGCTATATTCAGTGCTCAGTTATTGGTGGTGGTTTTTGATTCAGTTACACTGATTTTAAAGCATCTTTTGCAAGTGTCATGAGAAAGTGATGGAATTTAGAATGGCCTGAGAACTGATCAAACAATTTCAGATTGTTATTAAGAAATCTAAAGGTTTTTATTTATTGACTAAATTGAGAAGGTGCCAAAGGAATTGATTCTTTACTGGGAAGTTCTTATCTTGAAGAAAAGAAATGATTTAAAAGTAGATGGATAAAAAACAATGAACAATAGGATGCCAACATTTTAGAGAGGCGTGCATAATTATCACAAATGTAAATAATTGATATTTTGGAGAGCAATTTGAAACTATGCCCAAAGGGCTATAAAACTGTGTATACCCTTTGATCCAGCAATACTACTATTAGGTCTGTATCCCAAAGAGATCATAAAAATGGGAAAAGGACCCACGTGTACAAAAATATTTATAGCAGCTCTTTTGTGGTGGAAAAGAATTGGAAATTGAGGGGATGGCCATGAGTTGGAGAATGGCTAAACACGTGGTATATGAATGTAATGGAATACTATTGTGCTATAAGAAATGATGAGCAGGCAAACTTTAGAAAAACTTGGAAAGACTTGCATGAAGTGATGCTGAGTGAAGTGAGCAGAACCAGGAGAACATTGTACACAGTAACAACATTCTGCAATGACCAGCTGTGGTGATAATGTGGTTGAAGATCTTTCCCACCCATTCAATAGGCCTCAGGTGGGGCCAGTTAAGAGAGGCAGGCCCAAACCTTTGTGATGCCAATCAGTGATTAAAGATCTTTCCCATACTCTTTTGCCTATTGGGCTGAAGCCCTTGGGCCCTAAAAAGAACATGTATATACATACATACATACATATATATATACATACATACATATATATATCCAGAAGGTAGCTATTGAAAACAGAGAATTCGGAAGTCAGAAGAGAAGCCAGACTTCAGAATTCAGCCCAAGGAGAAGGAGTAAGAACTCTGGGTCCACAGAGCTGCAGAAGATAGTGCTGAGGGGATAGTGGAGACCACAGGGCTGCAGACCAGAGGACTGAGTGGGGAGAGGACACAGGCAAGAAAACAGTTAGGGTTTGTGAGTAATTGTTTATGGGAAGGCCCTGGGGGGCGGTGTGGGGGAGGTTACAGGATGACTTGGCTCTTTGCCATAATACTGTGTTTTAATCTCCTTGTTGCTACATTGAAGTGAGCTTACTGGCTCTGGAATATAATTACTGCTATATCGAATTAGAATTACTGGTTCTGGGATTTGATTCTTTGGTGCCTAAATAAGTATTATACTTCCTCTGCCTTCTACCTAGAGAGTTTTTCATACTTTGCGATTCTGAACCATACAGGCATGTTCATGGTCATCCTCCAGGTCATGAATCTTGCCTTACTGATATACCAGCTTTGATAGACTTAGCTCTTTTCAGCAATACAGTAATCTAAGGCAATTCCAAAAGACTCATTATGGAAAATGTTACCCATATGCAGAAAAAGAACCATGGAATCTAAATACAGATCGAAGCATACTATTTTTTTTCTTCTTGTTTTTTTCTTTTTGTTCTGATTTTTCTTTTACAACATGACTGATGTGGAAATATGTTTAATATGATTATACATGTATAGCCTATATCAGATTGCTTGCCATCTTGGGGAAGGGAAGGAGAAAAAAATGGAACTCAAAATCTCATAAAAGTGAATGTTGAAAAAACACAGAAACTATACATACTAAAAATGTAAATAGTTAAGCTCTCAAAGAAGAAAAAAAATAGAAATATATTCCTTTTTTCCTAGAGATGGTTATAGTACTTCAGAATTGTAAGCAATCCTAGAAATCAACCAACTTTCTTCATTTAATAGATGAGGAAATTGAAATTCATAGGAAGCTAAGTTGCCAGTTCAAGATCACATGGCTAAGAGGTGGCAGAGATGGGACTGAAACCTAGATCTAATAGCAGTACTCTTCCCGATACACCATGCTACAAGACATTAAGTTGCAGAGCATCTGCCAATCTGTATTGGTAGAAGGATTTTTTACAGTGTCTGTCACATAGTAGACATTTAATAAATGCTGATTGATTGATATAGGTAGCAGTATTCAGGGCAGAATTTGAATCTGTCTTCCTTTCTTCAAGCCCAGTGGTTTATTCACTATGACATGCTGCCTCTCTTGAATACTTTAAGAAATACAGGATGGTCTTCTTAGAGAGCTTTCATTTGAGGGCAATAAAAGAAAAATAGAACTGATAAAATATAGATTAAAAAAGCTATACACACACACACATATATATACATAAAGTGGCTTCTAATCTTTTCAAATATTATACATTTTTCAGCATCAAAAAATTTGGGAAGTATCCCCACAGATATTGGTAGTCTGACTACCAACATCCATAGAAAGAGAAAACATATGACAAAAAGCTACTATAAATTCAAAATTCCTTTTAAGAATTTTATTTCCTCAATCACAATAGCATTCAAATACATTTGAAAAATGGCAATACATATGTTTAATACACTTGTTTATATATAATGCATATTATATGTGTTAACATATATAATAACATGTTAACATATGTGTTAATGTTTTATATATACATATATGAAGATATGTGTGCATGTTTCTAATTGTCTGTCTATCTATCTTCAAGACTACAGAAGATGTTTCTCCTGAGTCATTTAGTGAGAATACTTTTGCTTGTATGAATTGGGGAACTCCTTGCAATAATTTTATATCCTCCCTGGGGTCCATAGCACAAAGCTTAGGAACCAGTGTATTAAAAAGCATACAACTCACCCTTTACTAATGAAGAGTTAGATGTTCTCTGGTGGTTTCCCTACTTCCAGGTTCAATTTCTCCAGGGAAGGTTTATTCAATTATTTTCCTATTAGACTTTCATCATTGATCAGTATGAAACTTTCTCTATCAAACAAAAAAAAATCAATGAAAGGCAATCACATTGTTTAATTTAATCTGTTCTTCATAAACCCCTAGAGTACTTTCTTTCTCATGATATGGTTTTCATTTGATATTTGCAAGATCTCTTGCTTCCTAATCTTTTGTTTCTCTTACTCTGTGCTGGGACAGAGATGACCCTGAGTTCTCAGCAGCTATACAAATAGGACAAAAGGTTCTGCAGGTCCTACCAAACTTGAGAGGATTCTGGTATGGGCCCAATAATGGAATATGGAATTTATATATGGAATATATTGAATATATTCCATGTTTGGCACATAAGGAATTTATCTTGTATTAATTTGTAGATTTACATCTTTGTATGTTAGTATGCATTCTTTCCCTCAATAGATGAAAGCTCCTAGAAGGCAAGGGGTGTTTTATTTTTGACTTTCTTTCCCTAGCCCCTGTCACATAGTAGGAACTTAATAAATGTAATTTGTCATCAAAGGATAAGAAATATCACCAAAAGATTGGCTTCAGATGATAAAAATCTTTGGTTATAGAAACTCAGAGGCACTCTACAGAAGCATAGAGGGTTGTATGTAATCTGCTGAGTATGGCATAGCACACTGATAAAATCATAGATGATCGGAAGTGATAAAGAAACATTTTTTATAAGTCCTTGTTTTATACCTTCACTAAAGCTCGAATTTAGCTATTCCTCTATAACATTGGAAAAAGGGAGAAGTAAAACAAATGTACAGATTACATACTGTCCCTTAAGTTTAAAGAGCAAGGAGGTAGTCTTGATTTCACATATTTTCATTTCTTTTTGAAGATTATTGACAGTGACCTATATACTAGATTATGGTAATGATGTCTCACCCCTCTGAATTTGTGCCTTCTTCAAGGTAAATTAATTTTGGCATCCTTCAGAGATTTATGTCTTTTTGTCAGATATGGAATTGGGAAATTTAAAAAAATCAGATTAACTTTCTTCAATATGACACTGCTATAAAATGAGAGGGAAAGAGAAATAAATTTAAATTTCACATGAGTTAGCAAACATAAGGTGTATGTGTGTGTGTGTGTGTGTGTGTGTGTGTGTGTGTGTGTGTGTGTGTGTGAAGAAACTCCAAGAATTTCTCAAGGCCTATTTCTCTAACTATTATTGATTTAAATAAAATGACAAGAAACCATCAGTTTTAGGGTTAAAAGATCTAAACAAAGTCACTTAGTGTAATCTCATTCTCCGCTTTTCATGGATGCCCTCTTCTGCATTCCCAGCAGCTAGTCACCAAGCCTATGTTTAGATATTTCTATTTACAAGGTTAGAATCTCTAAAACCTTAAAAATGAAAAGTAGTTTAGAAATGGAAACCCAACTGCTTGAATGAGGTCATTATGTTTTCAATCACATGTTAGAAGCTCTCTTTCTGCATTTAACACCTGTAAGTGTGAGGGTGATTGATATTTTTTTTCCATCAAGTCACCCCACCTCACTTTAAGTGAAAAAATGCTCAATCAATCAATCATGGGGCTTTAGGCTCACTGTGAAAAATCCTTGAAAACTGGAGTGATGTTACATAAGCAACTCATTAGACTGGCACTGTGGATGGAACAGGTCCAGAGTCAGGAAGATGAGTTCAAATTTGGCCTCAGACACTTACTAGTTGTGTGACCTTGGACATGTCACTTAACTTCTGCTTGCCTCAGTTTCTTCAAGTGTTAAATGGGGATAATATGAGCATCTACCTCCTAGATATATAAGGATATAATGAAAAAATATTTTTAAAGCCCTTAGCGCAGTGTCTGACACATAGTAGGCACTATATAAATGTTATTGTAGTGATGGGAGTGGTGGCGGTGGCGGTGGTAGTAGTAGTAGTAGTAGTAGTAGTAGTAGTAGTAGTAGTAGTAATAGTAGTAGTACTAGTAGTGGAAGCAGCAGTGGTAGTTGTTGGCTGCTGTTATTGTGGTTAAAAGTTATCTTGTGATATCTCAAGGCCATGCTTTAGGGGTAATTTATAAATAATCAATCTCGTTAGAAGCAGAATCATTCCAAAAATCAGAGAGATCATGACATTCAAGTGAACCCCTTGAGAAAGACATGCCTGGGAAGGGAATGAGAGACTAGGCATTGACTTTGGGTCTCCTGCCTCATGCCCTTTGATCAGAGGAGGGCATTCAGAGCTTTACAGTGTCCAGGGGATGTTGGCATTCCTATCTTTCACTGGTGTCCTAGTGGCACCCCAAGATCATCTGATGGAAGTGCCTGCATTGAGAGTCAAGGACAGACTGAATGTAGCTTTGAAGCTCTCCAAGGAACCCAGCAAAGAAACTATGCCAAGCCTAAGGGGAATTTCTTGAAAACCCCAGGAATGGGATGGGGGGAAGGAGGACTTTTAGTAACCAAGAATTTTCCGTATGAGGTCTCTAAGCTCAAGATCATTTTCCTCTAGATTTTGTATATACTAGTAGGAGAATGTATCACAGATTTGGTGCATTTTATTGCACCAGTTTGTAAATACCCCTTTCTAAAAGCTACTTAAATTATTCTCAATTAATATTGAGAAGAACACATTAGTGGGATATTTAGATGATAACATTGGAGAAATATGCTTCTGCTCCCTCAGAGGTAAATTCTAGAGCTCTGATAGGGAGACTACTCTTCCCTGGGGACTTAAGACTCATCTGGGAGTACAGGCAATATACTAATCTACTCCTTTCAACCAGTGCAATTTTCTTATATTAATGAAAATTTCCACTTTGTTATACATGCCTTTCTATAGCCTTTGCTCTTGAAGTTGTGCCCAATGCGTAGTCTTTTTCACTGCTAGAGGGCGGTGCTAATAAATTTCACGATCTTGTAACGTAATAAAGATCAAGTACTATCAAGCATCCACTTCCTGGGGTGCTCCTCCCAACACCAGTCTGGCATAATGCCAAGCTATCTCTGGCTCTCAGCAAGCTGGCACCCTCTCTTCTTTTGTTTTGCCCCTGCATTTGTGGCAATGCTTTCCTCATTAGATCATAATGCTGAAAAACTAACATCCCCATAGTCATGGAAGATACATCTCTTTCACTGCAGCCCACTTTCATATAGGGTTTTTTTTTGGTCTGCCCTATCATACTGAACTTAGAGTTTGCAGAAGCCTCTTAAAGTCAGATAACAAGACCACTTGGTCTGGAGGAAGTCACGAAACATTTAAGAGCTCAGTCCTTCTGCCTTCAGGGTTTCTACTACCAGGAAAATCGCCTACATGATTGGGCTTCAGCTAGTGGAGGTGGTAAAGGAATTCAGGGCTCTTCATTTAGTATCTTTCTCAAAACAACTGTCTCTCGGCTTCCCTGACAATCTAGATGGGATGTTGATCCCCTCCTTTCTTTGATTCCCCCTTTCTTGCCTCTGATCTTGGCCTGCTCTGTCTGTGTTTCCTGCTTGGCCTGACATTTGGCTCATGCCCAAAGACTGCTGAGCCTCTCTATTAAAGTTTTATCAAAGGAAAGTGGCTGTAGGACAAGAAGTTTTCTGGCTCTGGGACAAGTTTGATTTTGTCCCCATCTCTTTCTCTCCCCTCTGTTTCACCTTTGCAAAAGTTTCTTTTTGGAAGATGAAAAAATAAATCCATGCAGTAAGGGTCTTATCAACCTCAAAGTACTATGGTACAGTAGAAATAACATTGGCTTTGGAATCAGAACTTTTCTCTTTTCTGATACTTACTACTTGTGTAACTTTGAACAACTACCTTAATCTTGTTAAGTCTAATTATCTCACCTGAAAAATGGAAGGGCCCAACCCTAGAGCTTTGTATGTTATTTTGGGGCAGCTAGGTGGTGTAGCAGATTTGAGGTCTGGAATCCGGAAGACTCATCTTCCTGAGTTCAAATACAGTTTTAGACACTTACTAACTGTGTTACCCTTGACAAACTTAACCCTATTTGCCTCAGTTTTCTCATTTGTAAAATGAGCTGGAGAAGGAAATGGTGAACCACTCCAGTATCTTCACCAAAAAAAAATCCCAAATGGAGCCACCGAGAGTTGGACATAACTAAAAATGACTGTATGATAACAACAAAAACATTATTCTTTCCTAGTCTAATGTTATTATTTCTTCTAGTCTAAACATTATCTCCTACTCTAATGCCAATTCTCTGAGGAAAGGGATGTAATCCTTCAATAAGTCAGTGTCAAAGAAAGGGGAAAAATGGTAGATTTGGAGTAAGAGGCACCAGTTTCAAAGGATAATTCTGCCATTTACTATCAGTGTGATTTGGGGCAAGCAACTTTACCTCTACAGGCCTCAGTTTGGTTATCTGTAAAATGAAAGGGTTGTGCTAAATGACCCCTATGGACCCTTCCAGTGATCTGGGTGCTTTTTAATATTTGTCTTTATATCCTTAGTGTCTTTCAGGATTGTGTCTTGCAGGTAACACATGCTTAATAAATGCTTAGGGTATCAAATCAAATTAAATGATGATAAAGATTAGAATTCAGTAACTCTCACCTAAAATAAGCAAGCTTGGGGGTAAAATGGTTCGTAGTTCATAGGATCAAGAGATAAGAAAAGATTTGGAACTCAATTCTTGCTGATACTCTCATTTTACATATGAGGAAATGGAATGCCAAAGAGGAGCAGGGTTATAGCTGAGCTTCAAATCCAGAACTTCTGAGTCCAAATTCATTACTCTTTCCCACTAAAAAAAATGTGATAACTACAAAAGAGTCAGAGCTAAATTTAAAGAAGTGACATTTCATGGATCTGCCTTTTGGTGAATGGACTTAGTGATATCAATCCTGACTTCTCTTCTCATTAGAAACTGTAAGCCTGCAAAAGATCTAACGGATCATCCTGTCCAAAAATCTCATTTTACAGATGAATAAACAGAGGTCCAAAATGGGAAAACGATTTGTCCATGTGCACAGAAAATTAGTAGTAGAATCAGGATTAGAACCCAGATCATAGGACTCCCAGGCCCATGCCCATTTACTGTACCATCCTGCCTCTTTGCTATGTTAAAGAAGAAGAAATGCCAACTAGGAAGCAGAAGAGTACAGTAGGAGTGGGAACAGGTTTTTTCAAGAGACTCTTTGAGGAAATGAATCAAAACTACTAAATAAATGTATAAACAGAATTTTGAGTGTCTCAGGATAAATTCAAACAGGCTAGTACTTTCCTTTGCTTTGGAAGGAAGAGTTAGTTATAAAGAAATAAGAATAAAGCTTTCCTCAAACCAACAATCACTGTAGGTAGGTGGTAGCCAAGCAGACAGCATGAATGGCTTCAGAAGTCTGTGGGAAATGACAGGTATTCTAAGGCAGGGAAAAAGGCTTGGAAGAAGTAATATAAATGTTATAATTTAAGAGAAATAGAGTTGATATTGAATAGGAGGCATTGAAGGGACACTAGCTGCATTAACACAAACAAACAGTGCTAAGTATCATGAAGGTTGAAAGATTAAAATTCATTTGGCTGGTTTTGATAGTAAAGCTTTACTAGTTTATTAAACTTGGATGTTTAAAAAGATCAGAGACTTCATCAGTTTGGGTGTTTCCTCCATCCTTGATAAGGATGAATCTTCTGCACTCAAGGAAATCTTAGATCCAGAGCTAGAAGGGCCCTAAGAGGCCATCTAGTAAAAATTACCACCCCTCAATTTAAAGATGAGGAACCTGAGGCCCAGAAGGCTAAGTGAATTGCCCTAGGTCACAAAGATAGCAAATGTCACAAGTCAAGGGAAACCCAAGTGCTCTGACTACAGAGCCCAAGGTGTCCATTGTAACATACTGCCTCTGCCTGAGTTTCTGTAGCATCACAACCCCCAAATAATAATAACCTCATGGTGATGGGCTTCTCCCCACTTAACTAGGTTTGTACTTGGAGTTTAGTCTATTGCTGAGCCAAACTGAATACCTTTTCCGCAGTGCTTGTACTCTAATAACACAGCCTTTAAGAATCAAAGGGAAACTTCAGACCAAGAGGAGATATAGGGGGTAGTATTTTAGTGGAGGATACATTTTAAAAAAATATTGTTTTAAAAATACAAAATCAAATTGTCTAAAGAAAAGTCCCAGAAGGGACTTTTTCAGCATTTGCCTTCATCTTCTGGACCCTTACTCCCAATTTCCCTAAATATCTCCCATTCAAGCCAAGTGAGTTTACTTATTTTTTTTTCACTTATAAGATTTACGATGTTCTAGAAATTGGCCTCCACAGTATCAGGAAACATTATAAAAAGCTGCCTGTAGGTGGCTAGATTCCCTCAATATCAAGGCATCCTGCACCATACTGTTCATTTTCTTGACTACTCTATCCTCCTGCTAATTCTTATAGATTTTTTAATCCTGCTTGCCTGGCCTTCTTGAATTTGCACTTTGGTGACTGATTCTGGCTTTCATCTGCCTACTGATTTGTCTTTTGGATTCTCTTCTGTATATTACACTTACTATTCTTCCCCTCACTACCACCAATACAAAACCCAGAGATTCCATATAGTTCTTTTGTTGTTGTTCAGTCCTGACCCAATTTGGGATCACTAAGTAAAGGTAAATGTGCAAGGCCAGATTTGAACTCAGATCTTCTTGACAGCTAGTGTCTGAGGCCAAACTTGAACTTATATTTTCCTCACTCTAAGCCTGGTGCTCTATCTACTGTGCCAAAAATAAAAACAAAATAGCCTAGGCTCTCGGGGGATGGAGCCAAGATGGAGGCTGGAAAGTAGGGACTTGCCTAGGGCTCTCCCCCAGGACCCTCTGAACACTGATAAAAAATGGCTTTGAACAAATTCTAGAACTGCAGAACCCACAAAATAGCAGAGGGAAGCAGGGCTGCAGTCCAGGACAGCCTGGATGGTCGCTGGGTAAGGTCTATCATGCACAGAGCTGAGAGCAGAGCCCAGTGTTGTAACCAGAATGGCCTTTGTTTTCTTTGAATGACTCAGCTTACCTCATTGAGCTTCCCTGGACGCTGGGGCTTGCTCTTCCGGGGCAGGACCAGAACTTCCTGTGTGATGAGTCATGGGGCTGGCTGAGGGGAGGTGTTAATGTCTATGCTAGGGGGAGGGGCCAACTCAGGAACCAATCGGCCCTGGTCATTCGGGCGGAGCTTGATGATGTCAAAAACCCTATAAGAGGGGAGAGGACAGCTTGAAGATTCTCTTTTCCTTTTCCGGTTGGAGCCAGCGACAGTTACGACAGTTACGTCAGTTACAGCGACCGTTACATCGTCAGTTTCAGTTGCAGCTTCAGTTACAGACACAGACACAGCTGAGGCAGGAGCTGCCAGTAGCAGAGCTGATCTACGGGAGGAAGCTGAACAAAGACTTCAGGCCAGTGGGTAATCTTATTACCATCGAGGGGGAAACATGATTTTGCTTTACGCAATCATGTTTCTCTGTAGCCTCCTGGTTACTCTTTCAAGGCGTACTTATTGGGCCTGGAAGATTTTGATCAACATATCAAAATGGGGCTTCTGGTTCATGGGTTGGTTACTGTGGAGCCTAAATAAATGTTTTGATTCTTCTGCCTTCTACTTTGAGAGTTTCTTATATCCGGCGGTTCCGAACCTTTCAGACATGTTTATGATCCTCTTTGAGATTATAAACTCTGCCCTCCTGATACATTTGGCGTCACGAACAGGATCGCTAGGTATAAGATCTCTATTTAGAAGCAGAACAATTTCAGAGGAAGAGATGAATATCCCAGGATGGGAGGATCCATTTTATTCCTCCCTAGCAAAAGAATTGGCTAAAAAAGCTGGACCCTGTGAAAACTGGGAACCAAGGCTACGGAGAGGAGATCCTAGGGATTTGGAAAAGTGTTTACGAGAAGTTGGGATTCAGTCAGGGGCATCACTATCTAGGCAAAGCTGGATAGTGTTATCAGCCTACCGGCTAGTATACGAAAGATTGAGATTAAGTGAAAGACATGGGGGCACTCCTACCCCACAGGAAGAAGAGGAATCTCAGATAGCAGGAGACCAAACTGACTCAAATGAGAACTTTTCTATTAATGTGGCTAGGAGCAACAGGAGACCAAAAAAGCCCAGAGTGCATTTCAACCCAGCCCAGAAAGAGCCTGACTGCCTGCTTCGTCCTAGCCATGGTGGCAGAGGAAGTGAGTGGGGAGAGAATGAGACAATGTTAGGGGCTGAGGCACAAAACACTACTGGGGTTCAGGATGTGCCTCACACAGAGAATAGGAGATGGTTAAATGATCAGACAAGGGCTCGACCCATACAAAGGAGGAAGACAGAAACCCGAGGTGAAGATTCAGTTACAAGGGAAATTCAGGAAGATTTCTCACCGCAAGAGGTCACAGATATTTTGAGTAGATTCAGCCAAAGAATAGGAGAACCATTGATATCTTGGATGGTAAGACTCAGTGATCAAGGGGCCGGTGGAATATCAGTAGATGGGACAGACTGCATGAGATTCATAGGTATCAGCCATGATCCTCTAGTTCAACAAGCTTTTAGGGAACATCATCAGCAAGGAGATGGTGATAGCAGGACTACTCTGTTGGCATTAGCCGCTGTGGGATGCAATAAGAGATATGCTACTGATTCTATGTGGCCCACTGAGCACAGACCCTGGTATTCACTTAGAGATTGTATCATGAGACTAAAGGAGGAGGTAATGAAGACTGCCATTATGACAGGAACTGCAGACAAATATTACAATGATTCAATGGAACTGCCTCATAGGAATTTAATAATTAGGACAGCTCCCCCTGCTTATAAACAACTAATTTTGAATTTATTACTTGGAGAAGTAGGGAGCCGTCTTACAACAGTGATAAATAAGATTTTACAGTTATATGACTTAGGTGACTGGGGAAGGGATAGATCTCCTCAAGAGAGAAGGGTGAATAACCAGCAAACTTGGCGCCAAAGGAGAGTAACAAGGAAAGAAATGTTTACTGCTTTATTGAGAGCAGGGGTAGGTTTTGAAATGATAGATGGAATTCCAACCAATGAATTATATAGAATGTACAGAGATAAAGGCCTTGATAACAGGAGAGATAGGGAAATCAGAACTGCTCCTGCAAATGCTACAGATGTTGAACCTTCATACCCAAGTGAATCACATGAAAGGGAATACTAGGGAACAGGCCAGGCCCCAGCCCAAGTTAAGGAAATACACAGGCTGGATTGTAGACCTCACATTAACTTGACCATATATTGGAAAAATGGGTCAAGTACGGTAACTGAGGCATTAATAGATACTGGGGCCGAGGCCACCCTTATTTATGGAAATCCAGACAAGTTCAGCCATGGAACTCCTATTACCATCACAGGACTAGGAGGGACTGAAATATCAGCCAGACAAGTTAAATTGATGATGAAAATTGGACAGTTGCCCAAGAAAGAATATAGTGTGGTTATTGTGCCTATTCCTGAATACATCATTGGAATAGACATTTTGAAGGGTATGACCTTAAATTTACCTGAAGGGAAATACCAATTTGCTGTGAGGAAAATAGGCATTAATGCAGTCTTAGTGGGGAAAATCAAGATGGATCCAATCACTTTGCCCGAACCTTCTGAAGTAATTACTTTGAGGCAATATCGTGTGCCAGGTGGGCAAGATGAAATTGCCAACACTATAAGAGAATGTGTTGAGGCAGGAGTGTTAGTCCCTACAACTACTCAATGGAACAACCCTGTCTGGCCAGTCCGAAAGTCAGATGGAACATGGAGGATGACAGTAGATTATAGACAGCTGAACAAAGTGACTCCTCCCTTGTATGCTGCTGTCCCAGACACGGTTACTTTAATAGAGAGAATACAAAAACATGAAGGGACTTGGTATGCAGTTATTGATTTGGCCAATGCCTTCTTTACAATCCCAATAGACCCCAAGCAATGGAATCAGTTTGCTTTTACTTGGCAAGGCCGACAGTATACATTTACACGCCTGCCGCAAGGATATATTCATAGCCCAACTATTTGCCACAGGATTGTAGCTGAACATTTGGATGAATTAAAGTTACCTGGTGTACAGCTTACACATTACATAGATGACATCATGATACAGGGAAAGAATATAAAGGAGGTGGAGGAGAGTTTAGCATTATTAATTGACCATATGAAAAGCAAAGGATGGGAAATCAACCCCGCAAAGGTTCAAGGGCCAGCTCAAACTGTAAAATTCTTGGGGATACAGTGGAATAGAGGACTGCGAGAAATTCTCCCACAAGCTCGACAAAAAATCCAGGATTTTCCCACCCCTACCAATAAGAAAGAGGCCCAAAAGTTCATAGGGCTGTTTGGTTATTGGAGACACCACATCCCACATTTGGGACAGATTTTAAAACCCTTGTATAAAGTCACCAGAAAGAAATATGAATTTGACTGGGGACTTGAACAAAGCAGAGCTTTTGAGGAAGCAAAGGCTGCTATTCAATTAGCTCTAGACTTATGGCCTATGCAAAATGGGCCAGTGGAGTTACAAGTGACTGTACAAGATGACTATGCAAATTGGAGTCTGTGGCAAAAACAACAAAGCCGAAGTGTACCTTTAGGCTTTTGGTCAAGGAAACTGCCCTCATCTGGAGTGCAATATACACCTTTTGAGAAGCAGCTGTTAGCTGCATATTGGGCTTTAGTAGAAACTGAGCAACTAACTCTGGGTCATGAAGTGGTATTAAGGCCTGGAATTCCAATTATGACTTGGGTAATGAGTACCCCAGCTTCTCACAGAATTGGACATGCACAAGAGGCAAGCATAATCAAATGGAAGTGGTATATTCAGAATAGGTCCAGAGCAGGCAAAAATGGAGTTTCTGCTCTACATGAATCTGTGGCGAACATTGATACTGAGAGCAATGAAAAGCCCCTTGAATCTAAGCAACAGATGGTACCATCCTTAGTGAAATGGAATAATGGATATGACGGACTAAATGAAGAACAGAAGAAACATGCTTGGTTTACTGATGGGACAGCAAAATATTTAGGACAGAAGAGACATTGGAAAGCAGTAGCCTATAACCCCTGTACAAGGAGAACTCTGGAAAGTTCTGGGATAGGTGGAAGTAGCCAATATGCTGAACTGATGGCAGTGCATCAGGCCATCAGAGCAGAGAAAGGAGGACAGTGTCATATATTTACTGACTCGTGGGCGGTAGCTAATGGATTAGCTACGTGGATGCCTATATGGAGGAATCAGAATTGGGAGATTCATGGCAAACAAGTTTGGGGTAAAGAGTTATGGGAAAATATATGGGACATGTCTTTGGTTACAGATCTGTCAGTTTTTCATGTTGATGCTCATGCAACCCTGACCACACCAGAACGTGAGTACAATGCACATGCGGATCGACTAGCAAAGATTGCTACTGAATGTATTGTCCCTACTCCGACTCCAACTGATGACCCAGCCTTAGCAAGATGGGTCCACCAGACTGCTGGCCATTTAGGGGTCCAGGCCACCCATCGATGGGCACAGGATCGAGGTATCAGTATTTCTCATGCGTTGTTAAAACAAATAACAGAGGAGTGTTGTATATGCCAATTAGAAAAAGAACGAACTCTTCCTAGGATAGTTACTGGAGAAATAGCAAGGGGAAAAGTTCCAGCCCAAATTTGGCAGATAGATTATATTGGCCCACTACCCCAGGATAAAGGATGTAAATATGTATGTACGTGTGTTGACACCTATTCAGGTGTACTAGTGGCTTGTCCTTATAAAGACGCAACTCAGAAAAACACCTGTAAAACTCTAGATATTGTAAGTTTATATTATGGAACCCCAATGCAGATTCAAAGTGACAATGGGTCACATTTCAAGGGCAAAGAAGTGAAAAGATATTGTGTGTTGAATAATATAGAATGGATATATCATATTCCATATTACCCACAAGCATCTGGGCTAATTGAAAGAATGAATGGATTGTTGAAAGAACAGCTGAGAAAATTAAGCTCAAATAATTCATATCGACATTGGAAGGATAATTTGTCTATTGCCTTACGTAATTTGAATAATAGACCCTTAGGGGGGAGTACACCTCTAGCCAGAATGATGACCCCAAATCTGCAGATCAGAGAACAGCAAACATGTGAGATCCAAAACATTGAATTTTGGACTGTGAGGGAAGATGTCCCACTACCAAGTCCAGGAACACCTGGTTCAGCAGGATATGATTTACATTGTATAGAGAATTTTAGGTTAAATAGGAAAGAGATAAGAAAAACCCCTACTGGAGTATGTATGAGAATCCCCAAGAATCATCTTGGATGGATATTACCTAAACCAGGATTAGCGGCTCAAGGAATACATGTATTGGCTGGAGTGATAGATTCTAATTATCAAAAAGAAATTGTTGTGACACTCCAGAATATGGGTAAAAAACCTGTACAATTTTGTAGAAATGATAGGATGGTTCAAGTCATTATTATCCCCTGTGAAAAAATACCCTTTGTGAAACTGACCCTCCTCCCAAAATAACTACTAGAGGGGCAAAAGGGTCTTGCTCCATTGATAGAATAAAGTCAGGAGCTAAGGTATGGGTAAAACGGAAGCCAGATGATATTCCAAAGGCTGCAGAAGTTATAGCCCATGGGAAGGACAACACTGTAACAGTTGTTTATTCAGGGGAAAATAATTACCAAATCGTACCCCTGAACCATATATTTTACCGTGAATAGGTTATAATAATAGATTCACAGACTATTCTTTTTGTCCTTTGTTTTGGCTAACCTTGTTGCTAGTTTTGTTTCCTTCAGGCTTAAGCACCCTGCACTTTCCGGTGACTGCCTAAGCATATAGCATTCTTGGAATTCCTGCCAGCTTGTTAAAGAAATGACCTCTGGAATGGGACTTTTTGGGGGCAGGGCCATCTCTACATCCAATTTCAGCATGAAGAAGCTATGGAAAATGAGACCTTCACCCCTCACCCCAAGATTTTGAGCCCCAATCGTTCAAGGGGGGTGGAAATGATGATAGTGTTCTGTTTACTTATTTTGTGTTATCCTTGCTGTGTTGTTTATTGTTATGATATTATTGATCCTATGTAATGGATACAAGGATTTAGGGGTGGACATTTGAATTATTAATAATTATTTTGGGGATGATTGATTGAAGAGATTATTTTGCTGGGATCTAGGGGTGGATCGCATTTGAATCGTTAACCAATGTTTGGGAATGTCACTGAATGATATGTTTTGCTTTATAATGAATGATATGTTTTAGTTTCCTTTGTAATTGGATCACAATGTATGTTCTAGGATACATGGCTGATTAGATTATGTATCCTATAACAAGGGGTGGAGTGTAACCAGAATGGCCTTTGTTTTCTTTGAATGACTCAGCTTACCTCATTGAGCTTCCCTGGACGCTGGGGCTTGCTCTTCCGGGGCAGGACCAGAACTTCCTGTGTGATGAGTCATGGGGCTGGCTGAGGGGAGGTGTTAATGTCTATGCTAGGGGGAGGGGCCAACTCAGGAACCAATCGGCCCTGGTCATTCGGGCGGAGCTTGATGATGTCAAAAACCCTATAAGAGGGGAGAGGACAGCTTGAAGATTCTCTTTTCCTTTTCCGGTTGGAGCCAGCGACAGTTACGACAGTTACGTCAGTTACAGCGACCGTTACATCGTCAGTTTCAGTTGCAGCTTCAGTTACAGACACAGACACAGCTGAGGCAGGAGCTGCCAGTAGCAGAGCTGATCTACGGGAGGAAGCTGAACAAAGACTTCAGGCCAGTGGGTAATCTTATTACCATCGAGGGGGAAACATGATTTTGCTTTACGCAATCATGTTTCTCTGTAGCCTCCTGGTTACTCTTTCAAGGCGTACTTATTGGGCCTGGAAGATTTTGATCAACATATCAAAATGGGGCTTCTGGTTCATGGGTTGGTTACTGTGGAGCCTAAATAAATGTTTTGATTCTTCTGCCTTCTACTTTGAGAGTTTCTTATATCCGGCGGTTCCGAACCTTTCAGACATGTTTATGATCCTCTTTGAGATTATAAACTCTGCCCTCCTGATACAAGTGTCTAGGCCAACCAGACTGGGAGCCAAGCAGAACAGGCCCTAGCACACTGAATCAGTGAGCTGTGGCAGTTACCAGACTTCTCAACCCACAAACACCAAAGACAACAGAGAAGGTTAGTGGGAAAAACTGCGGGGGACAGAGTGAAAGGAGTTCGTGATTTGGCCACCGCTTGGGGGGGTTGGGGGGGCAGCTGAGGTGGTGCAGTTACAGAACTACAGGTGCAGTTGCTTCCAGTCCCAGGCCCAACTGGTGGGATGAATTAAGTGGTGGATCAGAGTGGGAGTGCAGAGCTTGCTTAAGATCTAAGTCCAGTCCAGGTTGACGGTTCTTGGGGGAGGAGTAGCACTGGTTCGGCAGAGCTTGCTGTGTAGAAATAGCTCTGAAAACAACAGCACACCCCCTCAAGCTTGGAACAAAGTACTCTCTACTCTACAAGCAGTCATACCCCAACGAAGAACTCAAGGATCAAGTAGTTGGCTGGGAAAATGGCCAGACAGCGAAAATGAACTCAGATTCGGACTCAGACTTTGGAATCTTTCTTTGGTGACAAAAAAGACCAAAATATACAGACAGAAGTAGTCAATAAAGCCAAAGAGCCTATATCAAAAGCCTCCAAGAAAAACATGAATTAGTCTCAGGCCATGGAAGAGCTCCAAAAGGATTTGGAAAAGCAAGTTAGAGAAGTAGAGGAAAAATTGGGAAGAGAAATGAGAATGATTCAAGAAAATCATGAAAAACAAGTTAATGACTTGCTAAAGGAGACCCCAAAAAATACTGAAAAAAACACCTTAAAAAATAAACTAACTCAAATGGCAAAAGAGCTCCAAAAAGCCAATGAGGAGAAGAATGCCTTGAGAGGCAGAATTAGCCAAATGGAAAAGGAGGTCCAAAAGACCACTGAAGAAAATACTACCTTAAAAATCAGACTGGAGCAAGTGGAAGCTAGTGACTTTATGAGAAATGAAGAAATTATAAAACAGAAGCAAAGGAATGAAAAAGTAGAAGACAATGTGAAATATCTCACTGGAAAAACCACTGACCTAGAAAATAGATCCCGGAGAGATAATTTAAAAATTATTGGACTACCTGAAAGCCATGATCAAAAGAAGAGCCTAGATATCATCTTTCAAGAAATTATCAAGGAGAATTGCCCTGATGTTCTAGAGCCAGAGGGTAAAAGAGAAATTGAAAGAATCCACTGATCACCTCCTGAAAAACATCCCAAAAAGAAAACTCATAGGAATATTGTTGCCAAATTCCAGAGCTCCCAGATGAAGGAGAAAATACTACAAGCAGCCAGAAAGAAACAATTTGAGTATTGTGGAAACACAATCAGAATAATACAAGATCTAGCAGCTTCTACATTAAGAGATGGAAGGGCTTGGAATATGATATTCCAGAGGTCAATGGAGCTAGGATTAAAACCAAGAATCACCTACCCAGCAAAAATGAGTATCATGCTCCAAGGCAAAATATGGATTTTCAATAAAATAGAGAACTTTCAAGCTTTCTCAGTGAAAAGACCAGAGCTGAATAGAAAATTTGACTTTCAAACACAAGATTCAAGAGAAGCATGAAAAGGTAAACAAGAAAGAGAAATCACAAGGGACTTACTAAAGTTGAATTGCTTTGTTTACATTCCTACATGGAAAGATGATGTGTATAATTCATGAGACCTCAGTATTAGGGTAGCTGAAGGGAATATACATATGTATGTGTGTGTGTGTGTGTGTGTGTGTATACACATATATATTATATATAGACAGAGGGCACAGGGTGAGTTGAATATGAAGGGATGATATCTAAAAAAAATCAAATTAAGGGATGAGAGAGGAATATATTGAGAGCAGGAGAAAGGGAGAGATAGAATGGGGTAAATTATCTCGCATAAAAGTGGCAAGAGAAAGCAATTCTGTTGGGAGGAAGAGGGGGCAGGTGAGGGAGAATGAGGGAAACTTGCTTTCAATGGATTTGACCTGAGGAGGGAATAACATACACACTCAATTGGGTATCTTATCCCACAGGAAAGAAGGAGGAAGGAGATAAAAAAGGGGGGATGATAGAAGTGAGGGCAGATAGGGGAAGGAGGTAATCAAAAGCAAACACTTTTGAGAAGGGACAGGGTGAAGGGAGAAAATTGGATAAAGGGGGATAGGATAGGAAGGAGCAAAATATAGTTAGTCTTTTACAACACGAGTATTTTGGAAGGATTTTTGGATAATGATACACATGTGACCTATGTTGAATTGCTTGCCTTCTTAGGGAAGGTGGGTGGGGAGGGAAGAGGGGAGAGAATTTGGAACTCAAAGTTTTAAAAGCAGATGTTCAAAAAAAGAAGTTTTTGCATGCAACTAGGAAATAAGATATATAGGCAATGGGGAATAAACATCTATCTCGCCCTACAAGAAAGTAGGGGAAAAGGGGATGGGGGGGATTGGGGTGACAGAAGGGAGAGGTGACTGGGGAATGAGGCAATCAGAATATATGCCATCTTGGAGTTGGGGAGAGGGTAGAAATTGGGAGAAAATTTGTAATTGAAACTCCTGTCAAAATTAATGCTGAAAACTGAAAATATTAAATAAATAAAAAAGAAATTTAAAAAAGAAATACAAATAATATCTCTCAACAAAATAAATTCTTCAGGAACAGTTAAGCAAAATTGTTCAGAAGAGGGATTGTAATTGTTATTATATGCTACATTTTCCACTTTTGTAGTTTACCTTCTATTAACGAAAAGAAGATGTATATTAAAAATTATTATAAAGTATTATAAAGTTAAAACTTAAAAAAAGACAACTTAGGTTCTCAATGTAGGCAGTTGGGTGGCACAAACAGAGAAAGTGAGGGGCTTGGATTCTGGAAGACTCATCTTCATGATTTCAAATCTAGCTTTAGACACACTAGCTTTGTGACCCTGGGCAATTCACTTAACCCTGTTTGCTTCAGTTCCTCATCTATAAAATGAGCTGGAGAAGGAAATAGCGAACCACTCCAGTATCTTTGCCAAGAAAACCCTAAATGGTGTCACAAGGAATGAGTCCTGACTGAAAAATAATACAACAATAATGACAACAAGAAATATACAGAGTAAATGAAAGGTAATCTGAAAGGGCAGGTGCTAATTCCTGGAAGGAAAAGCCTCTTGCAGAAGGTAGGATTTGAGTTGAGTCTTAAAGGAAGCCAATAAGACTAAGAAGCAGAAATGAAGGTGACTGGAATAAGGCATTATTTGTCCCCTGTTCAAAAAACAGGGGACACTTGGTGCCCAGTTAAGGAGATGTAGGATCAACTACTATGCTTTGAGGAACATCAAGCAAGTCAGTGTACCTGAATTGTAGAGTTCACGGAGGGGATTAAAATGTAAGGAGGATGGAAAGACAGGAAAGAGCCAGCTGTGAAGAGCTTTAAATGCCAAATAGAGGAGTCTGCATTTAATTTTAGAAGTATTAGGTTAACTGTTGAAGGATTAGGAAAACCATTTTGGTAGCTGAATGGAAGAGAGATTTGAGTGAAAAGGGATTTGAGAAAGAGAAACCAATTAAAAGGCTACCGCAAAGTACAGATGACAAGTGATGAAGACTTGTACTAGGGTGGTGGCTATGTGAATGGAAAGGGGCATATATGAAAGATGTTGAGGAGGCAGAATTAACAAGATTTGACAAAGTGATTGGATTTGTAGAGTGAGTCAGAATTAGAAACCAAGGATGACCCAAGATTTCAAACTTGGGTGAATGGGAATACAGTTGGTATCTTCACATTAATATGGAAGTTCATGCACTCACTTTATAAGTTTCTCCAGGAGTCTGGATCTCCAGGTTCCTAATGGATTCATAAAACAAACTGGGGGGGGGGGGTGGAGTCCACACCCAACCATAGCAAAGCAGGAGCAGGCCTGGCAGTTTGAATCATTGGAGACAGTGGCAATGACCAAGCTTCTCAACTCAGGACTCTGTCAGAGCAGGGTGGGAGAAGTATAAGACCCTGGCAGTGTCAGCAGCTACTCTCAGGGCCATCAGCCCACAGACTAAATGTTTGAAAGCCTCCTACTTGAACTTCCATGAGCCATGACGGTGGAGTAAACTGTTAAGTGGTCTCACCCCACCCCCTTGTTCACCTTGAAAAACACAGAGAATATCGCCCCAGGAAAAATCCTGAAATAGGGGAGCCAGAAGCAGAGGTACAGAAGTCTTTTAGCTCAGGAAGCTGGTTTCCTCTTGCTGTGCTGAAGGGGACCAGTGCAGGTCTGGAGGCATCCCAGCAAGCCCCACCTCAGCAGACCAGCAGGAGTTCCTGAGCCCCAGGGGGTGGAGCTGGCAAGCGCCAACACTAGGATTCCAGGCATGCCTATACATACCCAGGGGAATTGGCAGACAACAGCACAGATGATGGCTGAGGCTACCCACACTATAGAGCAGCCCTGGTGGAAGAGGAGAACACCCCTCCCCCACACCTCATAGTGTGAGCTTCAAGGTAACCCCAGGGAAACTCAGAAAGATTTCACCTGACCTTGATCCTTGGCACACACCAGCCAGCTCCAGCTCAGCACCAGGTGAGCTGTAGCATTATATAGCTTCTAGCTGTCAAAACCAGGGGCCACAGCACACAAAGCCTGTAACCAAGCCCCTAGCTCCCAACATAAGAAGATTGTGACAGAGCACCCTGTGCCCCAGAAGCATAGATCCACTTTAAAAGCCAGAAAAAAGGCAATCACCATGAAGAAGCAAACTAGAAAAGCAAAGACCACAGAATCTCACTATGGGGACAAGGAAGATCAAACACAAATTCAGAAGAGGACAGCATTGACACTATACCCATATCTGAAACCTCAAAAGGGAATATGAACTGGTCTCAAGCACAAAAAGCATTCCTGGAAGAGCTCAAGGAGGATTTTAAAAGCCAAATTAGAGAGGTAAAAGAAAAAAATGGGAAAAAAAACACTGATGAGAACAAATCTTTAAAAAGTAAAATTGGTGAAATGGTTAAGGAGGCATAGAACCTAATTAGAGAAAACAACTCCTTGAAAAGTAAAATTGGCCAAATGGAAAAGGAGGCACAGAAGCTAAATGAAGAAAACAATACATTAAAAATTAGAATTGCGCAAGTAGAAGCTAATGACTCTGAGGCATCAAGAATCAGTCAAACAAAATCTAAAGAATGAAAAAATAGAAGAAAATGTAAAATATCTCACTGGAAAAACAACTGACCTGAAAAATAGATCCAGGAGAGATAATATAAGAATTATTGGTCTACCAGAATGACATGATGAAAAAAGGAGCCTGGACAGTATCTCCCAAGAGATCATCAAGGAAAATTGCCCAGAGGTCCTAGGACCAGAGGGTAAAATACTCATTGAAAAAAATCCAACAATCACCTCCTGAAAGAGATCCCAAATTGAAAACTCCAAGGAATATTGTAGCCAAATTCCAGAATGATCAGGTCAAGAAGAAAATACTGCCAGCAGCCATAAAGAAACAATTCAAATATCACAGAACTACAGACAGGATCACACAGAACGTTACCGCTTCTACATTAAAAGATCAGAGGTATTGGAATATGATATCCTGAAAGGCAAAGGACCTTGGATTACAACCAAGTATCAACTACACAGCAAAATTGAGCATAATCTTTCAGGCAAGGAGACGGACATTCATGAAATAAGGGACTTCCAGACCTTCCTAATGAAAAGGCCAGAGCTCAATGAAAAATCTTCAAATACCAGACTCAAGAGAGGTATAAAAAGATAAACAGGAAAAAAGAAAAAAAAATCCTTTTTATTCAATAAGGACAAATTGTTTATATCCCTATACGGGAGGACAATACTTGCTAATTTTGAGAATGGTATATTTATTACAACATTTAAAAGGAATACATATATATATATATATACATATATATATATATATGTATACACACATATAGACAGAGGGTATGGGTATAAATTAACTGATATGATGATGAAAAACCTAATTAAGGGGTGCAAAGGGATTATAATGGGAGAAAAGGCAAAGAGGAGGCAGAAAAGAGCAAATTACATCACATGAAGAGGCACAAAAGCACATTATAGTTGAGGAACAGCAGGAAGGTAGAAGAGAATTATTTGAGCTTTACTCTCATAAGATTTGGTTCAAGGAGGGAATAACATACTCTGTTAAGTGTAGAAATCTAACCTGCCCTACCAGGAAATAGGAGAGGAAAGGGGAAAAGAAAAGGGGGGGTGGTTAGAAGGGAGGGAAGAAGTAGTAAGAGAAAAAGGTAAGATAAAGGAGGGGGGCTGAATTGAGGGAGTCGGTGGTCAAAAGCAAGACTCTTTTTGAAGGGGGGAAGGGTGAAGGGAAAAATAAAAGCATAAATGGGGGGGATCAGGATGGAGAGAAAGACACAGATAGTAATCATAACAGTGAATGTGAATTGGATGAACTCTCCCATAAAATGGAGGTGGATAGCAGAATGGATTAAAAACCAAAATTTTATGATATGTTTTTACAAGAAACACATTTGAAACAGAGGGATACACCCAGGGTAAAAGTAAAAGCCTGGAGTAGAATATATTATGCTTCAGCTGAAGTAAAAAAAAGCAGGGATAGCAATCCTAATCTCAGACAAAGAAAAAGCAAAGCTAGATCTAATTAAAAGAGACAAGGAAGGAAACTATATCCTGCTAAAAGGCATCATAGACAATGAAGTAATATCATTACTTAACATATATGCACCAAGTGGTATAGCATCCAAATTCTTAGAGCAGAAGTTCAGGGAGTTACAGAAAGAAATAGATAGCAAAACTATACTAGTGGGGGACCTCAAACTCCTCCTCTCTGAACATGATAAATCTAACCTCAAAATAAACAAGAAAGAAGTTAAAGAGGTGAATAGAATTTTATAAAAGGTAGATATGCTAGACCTCTGGAGAAAACTGAATGGGGATAGAAAGGAATATATCTTTTTCTCAGTGGTACATGGCACATACTCAAAAATTGACCATGTACTATAGGGTATATAAACCTCACAATCCAGTGCAGAAAGGCAAAAGTAATCAATGCATCCTCATCAGATCATGATGGAATAAAAAATATTTGTAATAAAGGACCATGGAAAGATAGACAAAAAATTAATTGGAAAGTAAATAATCTTATCCTAAAGAATGAGTGGGTCAAACAACAAATCATAGAAACAATCGATAACTTCACTCAAGAGAATGACAAAATGAGACAACATACCAAAACTTATGGGATGCAGGGAAAGCAGTTCTTAGGGGAACTTTTATATCTCTAAATGCTTATATTAAAAAAAATAAAGAAAAAGGAGATCAATGAATTGGGCATGCAAACTAAAAAATCTAGAAAAAGAACAAATTGAAAATCCCCAACTAAATACCAAATTAGAAATACCGAAAACCAAAGGAGAAATTAATAAAGTTGAAATCAAGAAAACTATTTAACTATTAAAAAAAAAAACTAAGAGCTGGTTTTATGAAAAAAAAAACAATAAAATTGATAAACCTTTCATCAATTTGATAAAAAAAGAAGAAAACCAATTTACCAGTATCAGAAATGAAAAGGGTAAATTCACCTCCAATGAAGAGGAAATTAAAGAAATAGGAACTATTTTGCCCAATTGTATGCCCACAAATTTGATAATCTTAGAGAAATGGATGAATATTTACAAAAACACAAACTGCCCAGGTTAACAGAAAAGGAAGCAAAATACTTAAATAACTCTATTTCAGAAAAAGAAACCGAACAAGCTATCAATGAACTCCCTAGGGGAAACAAAAAACTCCAGGGCCAGATGGATTTACGAGTGAATTCTATCAAACATTTAAAGAACAATTAATTCCAATACTCTATAGACTATTTGGGAAAATAGGTGAAGAAGGAATCCTACCAAATTTCTTTTATGACACAAATATGGTACCTAAACCAGGAAGAGTCAAAACAGATAAAGAAAATTATTGACCAATTTCCCTAACGAATATAAATGCAAAAATTTTAAATAAAATATTAGCAAAAAAGTTTACAGCAACTTTTCACAAGAATAATACCCTATGGCCAGGTAGGATTTATTCCAGGAACGCAAGGCTGGTTCAATATTAGGAAAACTATCAGCATAATTGATCATATCAACAACTAAACTAGCAGAAACCACACGATCATCTCAATAGATGCAGAAAAAGCTTTTGATCAAATATAACACCTAATCCTATTAGAAGCACTAGAAAACAGGAATAAATGGAGTCTTCATTAAAATGATAAGCAGCATCTACCTAAAAGCATCAACAAGCATTACATGTAATGGGGATAAACTAAATGCATTTCCAATAAGATCAGGGGTGAAACAAGGATGTCCATTATCACCCCTATTATTCAATTGTTACTAGAAATGTTAGCTTTAGTAATAAGAGAAAAAAAAATTGAAGGAATTAGAACAGGCAAAAAAGAATTGATAAATGGCCAAAGGATATGAAAAGGCAGTTTTCAGAGGAAGAAATTAAAGATATCTATAGTCATATGAAAATATGCTCTAAATCACTATTGATTAGAGAAATGCAAATCAAAACAACTCTTAGGTACCACATCTCACCTGTCAGGTTGGCTAACATGACAAAACAGGAAAATGATAAATGTTGGAGAAGATGTGGGAAAATTGGAACACTAATGCATTGTTGGTAGAGTTGTAAACTAATCCAACCATTCTGGAGAGAAATTTGGCACTATGCTCAAAGGGCTATAAAAATGTGTATACCTTTTTACCCAGCAATACAACTTCTAGGGATGTATCCCAAAGAGATCATACAAGTGGGAAAAGGACCCATATATACAAAAACATTTATAGCAGCTCTTATTGTGGTGGCAAAGAATTGGAAATGAAGGGGATGCCCAACAATTGTGGAATGACTAAATAAGTTGTGGTATATGAATATAATGGAATACTATTGTGCCATAAGAAATGAGGGGCAGGTGGACTTCATAATAACCTGGAAAGACTTATATGAACTGATGCTGAGTAAGGGAGAAGAACCAGGATAACATTGTACACAGTTACAGACACATTGTATCTGTGATGACTAACTCTGATAGACTTGGCTCTTCTCAGCAATGCAATGTTCTAAGACAACTCCAAAAGACTCATGATGGAAAAAGCTATTCACATCCAGAGAGAGAATTAAAGAGTCTGAATGCAGATTGAAACAAACTATTTGTGCTCTCTCTCTTTTTTGTTTTGTTTTTTCTTCCTCGCAGTTCATTCCATTGGTTATAATTCTTCTTTACAACTTAACTATTGTGACAATATGTTTAATGTGAAGGTATATGTAGAACGTCTATCAGATTACCTGCCACCTTGGATGGGGAGGGGTGGGGTAAAGGAGGGGAGAAAATTTGGAACTCAAAAACTTGTGGAACTCAATGTTGTAAACTAAAAATAAATAAATTAAAAAAAATTTTAAAAGAATGCAAATTTAAAAAAAACATGTTTCTGGAAGACTATGAGCCACTCCTACAGGACTACTCTAGAAAATTTGAGGTGGCCTTGACCACAGCAAGTTGCTGTCACAATAGCCCTGTACAGAGCAAATGAAAGGTAATCTGAAAGGAGAGGTGCTAATTCCTGGAGGGAAAGGCCTCTTGCAGAAGGTGGGATTTGCGTTGAGTCTTAAAGGAAGCCAATAAGACTAAGAAGCAGAAGTGAGGGTGACTGGAATAAGGCATTATTTGTCCCCTATTTAAAGAATAGAATTCTTCCATATTTGGAAATACACAGAAAACTGTTAAATAGTTCAATTTTCATTCAAAAATTCATCATTCTGCAGTCATAATCTTAGAAATATTAGAACTTAGATGGCAGGCAGATTGTCCTGCATATATTCTACATATTGCCTTTCATAAAGTCAACTTAGTCATCCCACATCGAATGACAGTCATTCTACTTTTTTTGTTAGCTTGACATCTATACCTGGATAACATTGATGAGGATTACAGTCATTTATTTATTATTTCTTCCTTCCTTTTGAAAATCTTTATAGATGTCTTGATTTTGTATCATTTAAATTTCTCCCTGTATCCCTTCCCTCTCTGTGTACCAAAGAGATGATTCTTATGACAAATTTAAGAAAGAAGAGAAAATCAGTAAAACCAATCAATACATTAAAAAAGCTGATGTCATACATAATGTTTTATGCTTAATGAATCCTCAGCTCTGCAAAAGGGCTAGGGGTAGTGCCTCCTCATATCTCCTTTTTGTGAACAAAGCACTTTCCATAGACAGTCTTGTGAGTCTCTTACCTCCCTGGTGAATGATACTATCTTTTACAGATGAGAAAATTGAGGCTTAAGAGCACTGAAGTGACTTATCCCTGGGCAGAGGTGGGATTCGAGCCCCAAGCATTCCTGAGTCCAATTTGGAAGTACACAGAAAACTGTTAAATAGTTCAACAGAACCACTGTGGTTAAAGATAAAATGGTCTGAGTAAGAAGAATGAGGGTTTGATAGCAGGCAAGACAAGCCCTTCCTCAGCGAGGTTCTATATTAAAAATCAAAAGTTTATGAGGCAATTGTTTCCTTTTAATTCCTTTAAATCAAGCACTACGTAATCTTATATTCCTCACCCCTGGTGAACTCTAATTCTAAATAAATATTAGGGAAATGACTGGAGCTAGACAAGACACAACCTATCTTGATGAACCCTCTAGAGAACATTACTTCAAATATAATATATATGCATTTATTCAGACTGGCTACTGTAATATCAAGCTTGTACTTCCCCCCCAACCACCCCTTGCAAGTATTACTAGTTATCAGCTTCCCTTTGATGAATATGGTAATAAATGTTTGATATTTAATTTTTAAAATTAATTTATTTTTAGTCTTCAACATTCATTTCCACAAGATTTTGAGTTAGAAATTTTCTCCCCATCTCTCCCCTACCCTCACCCCAAGATGGCATGCATTCTGATTACCCCTTCTCCCAGTCTGCCCTCCCTTCTATCAGTTCAGGCCTCCCCCTTATCCCCTTCCACCTTACTTTCTTATAGGGGAAGATAGATTTCTATAAAATTCCTATTGCCTGTGTATCTTATTTCCCAGTTGCATGTAAAAACAATCTTGTATGTTTGATATTTTAAAAAACTAGATGAACTCAAAACCATTGGGTTGGAAATTTAAGAAACTTGGCTTCTGAGCACAGCTATGCCATCTACTTTCTATGTAATCTTAGATAAACTGCGCATCCTTTCAGGCCTCAGTTTTCTCATTTCAGCTTTTTTTAATCTCTAAAATGAGAGGGTTAGGCTAATTGATATTTAAGGTACTTTTCAGCTCTGGTATTACGTGATTTTATGATTAATAAGAACACTGAAATAAGTTCACAAATTCTTTATCTTGAATACTAAAATCTCCTAAATGATTACCCAAAGTGACTGAAGCAAGTCAATAAACATTTATTAAGCACCTACTACGTGCCAGGCATTATGCTAAATGCTGGAGGAGTCAAAAGAGGCAAAAGACAGCTCCTGCCTTTAAAGGAGTTCTCAGTCTAATGGGGCGGCTGTGGGGGAGGGAGAAAACAGGTAAATAAATATGTATAAATAAGCTATAACCAGGATAAAAAGGAAATAATTAAAAGAAGGATGGCACTAATATTAAGAGAGGTTGGGAAGGACTTCCTGTAGAAGGCATCTCTTCTATGGTAAGAGGCCACATTATTCCTAAACACTGTAAATGAGGAAATTGACCCTCTAACAACATTGACTTTCCCAGGGTCTTCCAATATGTGAGTGGTGAAGCCATGAAAAAAATTCCCATTCTGTTCCACTAAACTTGAAAATGCATATTTTGGTATATGTTTATTTTATTACCCTATGGGAACCTCTTCACCAGACCATAGGTTGGCACTGGATGTTTATTATCTCCTCATGTTCTCTCTTCATCGTGGGGGTAGTTTCTTTTTCTCTAGTTTTTCCACTGCTTACTCCAGAAATGTTCTTTTTTTTTAAGTTTTGACTTTCTTTCCATCCTTCAATTAACTTACAAAAGGGCTCTTGTCCAAGGGCTTATGAATTAATTATGAAAAAGGGCTCTGAAATAATATATTGCAAATACTTTGCACCTGTCCAAGATATATTGCAACTGCTGTTTTCCTTTTATTATCTAATGGAAGTCTATTAAAGAATATCTTTAAACTTGTTCTTCAATCTTCCTCTCCCATACAAAGATGATTATCCCTTGGCATGCAATTGTTATTTAATGATCATATTTTCTTGTTTTTTCTCATTTATTTAGCTAACAACTGTTCTATAATTTTATCAGGGAAAAAATAAGGTATAAAGAATGATAAACACAGTTTACCCAACATCAAAAAAATCTCATCTACTTACTAAAACATTTGGTCTATCAGGCTCTTTGGCATCATGTAGACAAAGTTTCCACAACAAAAAAAATCAACAAGTATTTATTAAGTATATATTGTGTGCCAGGGTCTGTTTGAGACACTGGTATACAAAACAAAAATGAAACCATCCCTATCCTTTCATTCAACAAAGATGACATTTATACAAATAAGTATATACTATATAAAATATGTACAAAATAAATGCAAAGTACTTTTGAGGTGAGCACCAATTGCTGCGGGAACCTAGAAAGGCACTAAAAAGAGATGGCACTTGAGTTGACCTTCAAAGGAAATTAGGGATTCTAAGAGTTAAAGATGAGGAAGCATGGGGCACAGCCAGTGAAAATGAACAGAAATGAGAGATAAAATCTGGTGTGTGCGGAATTTCAAGAAGACCAGTCTGAGTAGAGTGCTAAGTGTGGGAAGGGGAGCAATAATACATAACAGGGTTGGAAAGATTTGTTAGTACTAGGTTTTGAAGGACTTTAAATGCCAAAGACAGAATTTCATATTTGCTTCTAGAGGAAACAGGAGATCATTGAAGATTTTTTAGAAAGACAGTGATGTGGTCAGACCCTCACTTTAGAGAAATCATTTTGGCAGTTTTGTGAAGGATGGATTGTAGAGGAGTGGGAACTGAGGAAGGGAGATAAGTTAGGAAGCTATAACCATAGTCCAGGCAAGAGATAAGGGCCTAAAATTAAATTTGTTCCTAAATGACCAGACATTTTAGTATCATGTAACTACAGCCATGACTCTAATGTCTTTTCTAACATACAGCAAAATGGTAGGAAAGGAAATGGATATGTATTCTAAACATCCGGAGTTTAACCCTTTCTGTTGAACGTTCTCCAGTGGTGACTGCTTAGCTGGAAATCTGAGAGGACCGAGTAGCTTCTTCTCTAGTCCTACCTCCTAACTATCTTCTAGAATATTGACAATTCTCTGATATATCTCAGGGACATATACCTTGTGGGTTAGCATCATTGTTTAATGAAACCTGTAAATTTTCTGTTTTGCTGTAAGAAAATTATATTTTACAACGGGTATGAAGCAATTTCTTAACATTTTAAAAACTGAATTTACTAGGCTTATAAAGAAAACAGGAAAAAGATTACTTAATTTAATTATAATTCATATTTTGATTATACTTTGAGATTTGCAAAGTTATTTGAATGTCATTCTTATGATTTAGGTCACATAAGCATTATTATTTCCATTTTATATATGAGAAAACTGTGACTTATGTTATGTGACTTGCCCCAGTCACACAACTATTAAGTATCATAGCCAAGATCCAAACCTTATCAGCCTAATACAAAATCTAGAACTTCTACAATTTCACACTCATAATCTGTCAAAAAATCATAAGATTTGGGGGGTAAGTCATGGTTGCTCATCTTACATTATCCTTCACGAGATGAATAAACTATATTATCTACAAAATCCAACCTTTAGTTAAGCACTTGTAGCAATGTGGAGTCACTACCTCATGAGGGAATCTATTCAACTCTTAGATAAATCTAACTGCTAAACAGTTCTTCCTTATGCTGAACCAAAATCAGTTCTTCTATCCCTTTTGTCAATGAGCTAGTTTTCCAATCTAGAGACAAAAATAATAACACAAGTCCCTCTTCTATAGAAAGATATTATTGATCTAGACCTTGAAGGAGCTTTGGAGTTCATCTGTTCCAATACCTTCATTGACCATTGACTTACCCAAAGTCATACAGGTAATAAGCATAGTAAGTATCAAAGGCCAGATTTGCAAGTTATCTAACTCTAGATTCGGTCCTTTTTTCCCCGTGGTAATATGCTGCCTCCCTCACAAGACAGCCCCCAAAATATCTGAATGCAGATATGTTTCCACTGAGTCTTCTATTCTCCAAGTTCATCTCCAGGAAGAAGGGATGGTCTATGGTATCCAAAGCAATAGGTTAAGTTTTTTGTCCTTCAGGTTATATCTTTCCATTTTCCCCCAACTGTCTCTAATAAGACATGGTTTGTAGATCCCTCATGATCCTGTCTACTGTCCTTTGGAAATGCCCAAGTTGCCTATGCCTCTTATAAAAATGTCAGAGTTAATAAAATATTCCAGGTGCTGTCTGATGAGAACAGATTAAACTAAAATTCATTTGTTCTAGACCAGGGGTCAGAAAATTACAGCTGAGTGTCAAATTGGGCCTTCTGCCTGTTTTTGTATGGCTCACAAGCTAAGAATGGTTTTAACATTTTAAAATACAATGAAACTTTATCTTTCAATCAAGACCTTGCTGAAATCCAGGTATATTATCCCTACAATATCTCCTTGGTCTACTAATTTAGCAATCTTTTTTTTTAAGGGAATGAGGTTAATCTGATATAACTCCTTCTTAGTGAACTAATATTAGCTCTTGCTTATCAACACCCTCTTTCTAAATGCTCAATTTCCGCTAGAGTTTTTCTAAGAAACAATATGAATTTCCTTGGTCTATCATTTGCAGAATATATCTCCATCTTTTTGCAAAAATCAGGACATTTGTCTATCTCCAGGCCTATGGCAATTATCCAATCTCCTTTAAAGGTCATTTTGCATAGATAATATTAAAAAAATCCTTCAATTCCTTGCTTGTTCTATTTTTAAAAAATTGAATTCCTTAGTATGCTATTTATTTGGGTGTAGTGACTAAAATATTGAGAACCTACGTTCTCATGTATCTTTGGTTTCATTTCCTTCAACCATTTTTGTTTTATCCTGTCTACTCTAACATTTAACTTTATGGAGAAATCAAAAACAAAATTGAAGTTGAGTGGTTCTAGTTTCAATCTGTGTCATCAGTCAACACCAAGCCACCAGTTCATGGTCCCTTTCCTATTCAGTTGAGAGGAAGCTTAGTAGACAGAGAAATAGGCTTGGCATCAGTTAAGACCTGGCTTTGAGTACTGTCTCAAGTGCTTAATACCTGGGCAAGGCCTTTTAGAGACTTAGTTTCCTTCTTTGTAAAATGAGAAGAATAAAAGCTGCAGCACTTATACACATACACAAAAAAATTACAAAATAGCCATAAAGCAATTTTGAGGGCGTAAGGGAGCTTTACACCTGGGGAGATCAATAAGCACCTTCTAGAATAGATGACATGAGCTTAACCTTGAAAAGAACTCAAGATTCCAAGGGGATAGTGATGAAGAAGAGAGGAAATTCAGGCATGGGGAGGCATTGAATGTTGAGTATGATAGAGACCTAGTAAGTCAACATGGGGTACACTGTCTTGGGAAACACTGCAGAATCAGTGTAGCAAGTATGGAATTTCTAACCCTTCACAATCTGGCTTTGGACTGATAAGACCACTGCAGCTTCCTGAAGAAGGGAGTGACATAGCCAAACCTATGCTTCAGGAAAATTTATTTGGCAGTTGTATGGAGGATGGATTAGAAGAGGGATAGAACAGAGATATTTGAACTAATTAGGAGGGTATTTCAATATTCTAGGCCAGAAGTATCAAGGGCAGAAACTAGGGCAGTTTCCATACAAGAAAAGAGAACAGGTCAGGAAAAAAAAAACCCACTTCAGATGATCACTAACACAGTATATTCTTAGATCCACTGAGAAGTAGAATAATTACCCTCCATTGTCTCAAAAACATATTTAAAACAATACATAAAGTCAACATTGGTTGGCATTATACTACCCCTTTGATCTAAGCAGTTCCTTTGGAACAAAGTATATTTTCTAATCCTTGCCAATTAACCTTAGGATTAAATATAGACTCTTTTCTTTGGCTTCTAAAGCTGTTCACAACCTCACCTTTCCTAAATTTTTAGTCTTCTTAAACAACATGCTCCTACACACACTCTATGGTTCAGCCATACTTGCTGCTTTTCACAGGTGATGTTCCATCTCACACCTATGTAATGCTTTCCCTTCCGAACCCCTTAGAATTTCTGGATTCCTTTAAGGTTGAGCTCAAACTCTACTTTTTTTTTCTTTCTTCCTTTTTTTTTTTTTTTGAAACTGACATTTTATTAAGCTCAGCAATCTCCCCAGTTATTAGTGCCTTCCTTTCTAAATCTAGTTTTGGGGGCAGGTAGGTGGCGCAGTGAATAGATCAGCGCAAGTCACTTAACCCCAATTGCCTTACCTCCCTCCTCCAAAAAAAGAATAAACTAATTTCCATCTACTCTGCAAATATGCTGTATATACCAATTTGTGTATGTTGTCATACCCATTAGAATGTATAATACTTGGGGACAGGGCATATTTATTTTTTTCTTTGTGTTCCCACTGAGTTGAACATAAAAACAAAACAGTCACTTACACAGTAATTTGTACATAGAAAACAATAAATACTTGTTGGTTGATTGGTAGATCCTACCACTGCTATGTTGTAGTAGTGAGCGCCCTCTTACTGGACCCAAGTGGGATTTATGAAGTCATACTTTTGTCTTGGGGCATCTAGGTGGCACAGTGGATAGAGCATTGGGCTTGGAGTCAGGGAGACCTGTGTTCAAATCCAGCCTCAGACATTTACTCACTGTGGGACCCTGGGCAGGTTGTGTAACTCTGTCTCAGTTTCCTCCTCTGTAAAATGAGCTGAGGAAGGAAATGACAAACCATTCCAGAATCTTTGCCAAGCAAACTCCAAATAGGGTTATAAAGAGTCAGACATGACTGAAGCAACACAACAACACTTCTGTTTTTGTGTTAAAATGTCAAATTAAATTAATCTTGCTCATTGGTATAAAAACATCACAGGTCATAAACAGTGTTACTGTTGCTCTTCTCATTAATTTTTACATGTGAATTATTTTCCCTACTTATCATACTTGTTATTATTTACAATGTTTGCTTTAATTTTTTTATCTGGGTATTTTTAATCTCTACTCCATTTCAGTTTAATGCCCTCTTGAGAAAATTGGCAAGTCTTTAGGCAAAATCATTATTTTTATTGCTGGTTTTGGGGCATTTTATTTATTTATTTATTCACTTCACATGCATTTGTAATCTGTCCCTCCCATTACCTCTTTCCCAACTGAAAAATAAAAGATAATGAAATAAAAATAAAACTCTAATAACCAATATTCATAGTCCAGTAAAGTCCAGCAAAACAGCATCTCACGCGGATCATGTCAAAATATATGCTTTAGTCTCATTTTAAGTCCATCACTTCTCCAGCAGGAGACGGATAGCTTCAGCTTTGATCTTTGGCATTTGGGCTTGGGTTTATCATTGCATTGATTATAGTTTTAAAGTCTTTCAAAGTTGTTTCTCTTTATAATGTCTTAATGCCATGTGTATTATTCTAGTCTCACACAGTTCACTCCGTATCAGTTCATAAATGTCTTCCCAGTTCCTTCTGAAACTATCTATTTCACTATTTCCTATGGGGCAATAATATTCCTTTACATTCAAATCTGTTGAGCTATTCGCCAATGGATGTACCCATCGTCTTCCAGTTTTAGCCATTGCAAAAAGAATAACTATAAATACTTTTGTACATATTTGTCTTTTTCCTCTTTCTTTGATCTCTTTGGGATACCTAGTAATGGTATTGTTAGGTCAAAGGGCATATTGACAGTTTAATGATTTTTGGAATATAGTTCCAAATTGCTTTCCAGATTGACCGGGCAAATTCACAGTCCCACTTGTTTTCTGAGAGCCCCTCCTATATCTGTCATTTATTTCTTGTAACATCTTTGCCAATCTGATAGGCATACGATGCCTTAAAATGTATTTCTCTAATTATTACTAATTTTGAAAAATTTTTTTCAAATTACTTGCTGATAGTTTGGATTCCTTTCTTTGAATACTGCCTATTATGTATTTGACCATTTATCTGTTAGAGAATGGCTCTTATTCTTATAAATTTGAACCAGTTCCTTATGTATCTTCAATATGGGACCTTTATCACTGAAATTTGGGCAAAGATTTTTCCTGTTACCTATTTCCTTTTTAATTTTAACTAGGTAACCCCAATTATATTACTTTTGTTTTTGTAAACACTTTATAACATTTTATATAATTTAAATTGTTCATTTTATGTTCTGTGATCCTATTTATCAAACCCTGTTTGGTCATGAAATTCTCTCTTATTCATAGACCTCAAAGATAATTTCTTCCTTGCTCCTTTAATTTGTTTATGACATCACTTTTTATGCCTAACTTATGTATGCATCAGAGTTTATTTTGAATATATGATGCGATGTGTTGATCTATGCCTTTTTCTGCCAGGCAGTTTTCCAGGTTCCCTGGCAATTTTTGCAAAATATTGAATCCTTATCCCAGTAAGTGGAATCTTTGGGTTTATTGAACACCATGCTTTGTGTGAGTAAAATCATTCTTCTCAGACCTTTTAAGGTATACTATCCATATCAAAGAATTCACCATCCTATTGTTGGATATCAGGGTAAAAACAAAACAAAAGAAAACAAACAAAAAAAACACTCTTCAGCACGCCCTACCTGGAAGGCTATTAATTTCTCAGATCTTCTTTTCCCTTCCAAAATCCCCAAAATTGAATGGAATAAGTAAATCATCACCTGTACCCCTAATTAATTTGCTTTCTTCCTCAGGATGCCTGAATCACTAGCTATTTTTCTCAGCTTCTGTAGGAAGCACCATTCTTTCCACATTAATCATGAGAAATAGGTAGTAGTCAGTAGGTTTCATAAATAATATGCTATGCAGATTAAGTCAAACCCTCTTCTGGTCTGAAGGAACTTGTTGGAAAAATGACAATTAGAGTGAGTATTCAAATACCTGTTCGAGGAGGTGAAGGTTAAGACCCGCTTCTAATGGGTAAAGGAAAGAGATGAGATTTTTCATCTTTTTATGGCTAGAGTTGGCTATAGGCCTGTTTTTCTCAGTAAGAAAAATGACTAAGAAATATAGTGAGAGCTAGGCTAGAAGTCACAATTTATCTCGGAAGCAAGCAGGCATCTATCTTTTGATGAAAATAATTCAGTCAAAGAATCAAAGAAATTTTAGACTTTGAAGGGGCCTCAACAGCCATCTAGTCCAACCCATAAACAACAACAAAAACAACAAATGCCATTCTGACATACCTGAGAAGTGGTCATCTAGAACTCTGAAGATTTCCAAAGAAGACAAACCAATCACCTCTTAAAGTAACCCATTCCGCTTTGGGGCAGCTGAAAATTGTGAAGAAGTTTTTTTTTTTTTTCCCCGACATACATTTTAAAATTGTCTCTTTTCACCTTCTACTTATTGCTCCTGGTTTTTCCCTCTAGGGCCAAATAGAACAAGTCTATTACCTTTTCCACTGACAGTCCTTTGAATATTTAATGGCAAGTCATTAACATTTCCCCCATGAGTCTTCTCTCCAGGCTAAACTTGCTCTGTTCCTTCAAACTGATACTCATATGACATGGGCTTAAGGATCTTCAACATACTAGTTGCCCTCCTTATGGATTGTGGTCTTACTAGCTTCAGGACATTTCTCTAATCTTTCAGGATCTTTGTTTGGATTCTGATTGTCATCCATTCTGTTAGTTATCCCTTCTAGTTTTGTAGCATCTATAAATTTGATGAGCATGCCATTTATGCCTTTATTCAAGTAACTGATAAAAAGCATTGAGCCAAGTAAAAATCCCTGGGGCACTCTCCTGGAAATGTCCTGCCAAAGGGATATTGAACCATTAACAACTACTCTTTGAGTCTGACCATTAGGCCACTTCCAAATTCATTTGTTATAGTCTGGTCTACTTCTCTCTGTCATGTCCACAAAAACTATATGATTACTTTGTCAAGTGATTTTCTAAAGTCTAGGTATATGAGATCTGTATTCCTCTAAATTTCAGTTCAGTATTGTTTTCAAAAAAAGGAAATATAGTGAGTATGGTTCAATCACTGCTTGGTGACACCAGGTTAGCTACTTCCTTTGCCAACAGATCAACAACTTAATGTTATGCTAATTTTTTAATGATCTGTTCTAAAAATTTCCAAAGAGTCAAAGTCAATTATGGCATAAAAACCCCTGCAGAAAGACAGAAATATTAAATGCATCCTTTTCAGATAATGATGCAATAAAAATTACATATAATTAAAGGAACATGGAAAGATAGACTGAAAATTCATTGGAAACTAATTAATCTAATCCTAAAGAATGAGTGGGTAAACAAAGAAAAAAATCAGGCTTGTTGACTTGAAGTTTGTTCTCTTCCATTTTAAAAAATGAGACAATATTTGTTCTTTCCAGTCCTGTGGTAATTTCTTCCATTTTCTATTATTACTAATAATAGTTTAGCAATCTATCAGTCTTTTTTGTTTAAAAGGATGTAGTTAATCTTGGCCCTATGACTTGAATCCATCAGGGTGATAAGGCACTTACTATCTATTTCTTTATCTTCATACTGACTACTCTATTCCAGCCTAGCCTAGTTAGTCTTCTATTGAGCTCAGAAGAACCATGAAGCCAGGAGCTTCTGATATAGATGGCCTGCTTGTCAGTCATGTTATTGGCATGTCCCCCTCTATTGTTTGAAGCATAAGCTACTTCTCTCTTAAATTTTCTGTATCTTTAATAAAATGATTTTTGGTACTCCATTGTGGATCCAGTTTCACATGGTATTCTCCCAAATTTCCAAACTTGGACCAGCCATTGTTCAAATCTGACTTCTCCATTATTGTTATCAGATAGACAGACAGATGCTTCTTTACTGAGCAGAGAATTCCAAACCACTCTTTTCTTCCTCTGAGCCTTGTTAGACTCTCTTTCATCTGACTGCTTCTGTTATTCCACTACATCATTTCTTGGAGTAGAAGCAGTGGTTAACTTTTCATAGCATCCAGTTTCCTCTTTATGAAAGGTCTCAAACCTAGTTTTTGTTTTTGGTTCCAAGTATACAGCTGTCATTTTCCTTCCTTTCACCCTCTGTGTGATACTCATCCCCTCATCTACCTCATATCCCTCACTTTTTTGAGGTCACTGAAGTCTCTTTCAGAACATAGCCCTCACAGCCTGGAGTGGGAAGAGGTATTCCTTGAGTTCCTTAACATTCTCTTTGGGGACAGAGACAACACTACCTTTAAATACAGATAGAAGAAATCACTTTGCTATGGCAGAAACATTTTGCATACTCAGTGTTGGTCTGTGTAAGAAATGGGAGGAGGAGTTTTGTTTCCACAGAGCTAAAGGTGTATTTCCCTCCCCTCCCCTACCCCAGCTTTAGCAGAAATCAGGCCTCAAGGTCAGTCAGGTGAGAGGTCAGAGGCTTGTACTAATGCGAATGCTTCTTGAGAAGGCAGTCAGGGGAATTAGAGTTCAAGCCAGTTCAAGCTTATCTAGGGTCTGGTCTTGGTCAAGAATCCAGGCCTACTGATTTGCATAATTTGCATATGTTAAAGAGGGAAAATAGGGGAAGTAAAAGAATATAGTTTAATCCTAAACTAAGACAAGGAAAATCTAATTAACTTCACTTTTGCTCCTGTATCTTTATTATCCTACCTGTATAAACTGTAGGAAAACTATGTAAAAAATAAAGATTGTAAACTAACCATAACTCTAGCAGGAGTGGAGGGAATGGTTACCTCTGCTCCTGCAGCTGTATCAGTGTGAGTGTTCCAGTAAGCACTGTACTTGCAAGAGAGCATAATAAAATGCTTTCCTCTGGTCTGGAGTTCCTTGGATGAGAATGGGCAAATCACATGGATCTTCCTAAGGTCAAATGAAGGGAAGCAATGGACAGCAGAAGCTTGTCCCAGGCTTACTCCTGGATCTTGCCTTGGGGTGTTCTGTGATCCCCATTGAGGTGTTAAGAGGGCTACCACTCCGGATTCCCCTGGGGAACCCTGTGGCCTGCACAGCCTTCTTAAGGGGACATCACTTGGGACTTATGGTCCTGTCTTAAGAGCCTCGTGAACTTACCACTGTCCTAAGGGGCATCACTTGGGTCCTCCTTAGGGTCTGACCCCTAGGAGGCCCTGTGATCCCCACAGATTAAGGGGGGCTACCACTTGGTCTTCCTCTGGGAGTCCTGTGGTCTGTACAGCCTTCCCTAGGGATTATCACAGGGTTCTTCCTGAGGATTTTGGCCTTGTCTCCTTACTAAGATTTTCAGGATTCTGAAAAAACAAAATTTTCAGGATTCTGAAAAAACAAAAAACCACCTCCCCCCTCCAACCCACAAAAAATCCCCCCCGCCCCCCGCCAAAACATAAACAACTCACCCTGCCACAACTTTTGCTGTGTTTGTTCAGGCATTTCAGTCTTGTCTGACTCTTCATGTCCCCATTTGGAGTTTTCTTGGCAAAGATACTGGAGTGGTTTGCTATTTCCTTCTCTAGCTCATTTTGCAGATAAGGAAACTGAGGCAAAGGGTGTTAAGTGATTTGTTCAGGGTCACACAGCTGATGAGGGTACAATCCCTGGGAATCCCCTTGAATCCGGAGTACAGTCTGTGGGAACCCTGTTGAGCCCCACCCTGACTCTTCCCACTTGATCTGGCTTTTCATGCCCAAATAGCCTAGCCTAGCCTTCCATTGTCTGGCTGCCTCTGGATTGCCTTCTGGCTGTTTCCCACCCTTAATCTTGATCAAAATATCTGTACCCTAGCTCTGTTACCCTAGCTCTCTTATTGTCTGTCATCTCCAGGTAGCCTTCAGCTATTTCCCACCCTGGAGTCTGACCTTATCCCAGTCCCATCAAGCTCTTCCTTGGACTCCTCCTCAAGAACCTCCCTAAACCCCTTATCTAGTCACCCTAGACCACCCCTCAGTCCCTCCCACAATCTTTATATATATATATATAAGTCTCATCTTGCCTCCATGAAGGCCCTCAGATTCAATCTAGCTCAGCTCAGATTGAATCTGGCCTGCTTGTGAAAACAGGCATCACAAAGGGTGGGATTTCTTAAGACAACCCATTATGGCAAACCCTTAATAAACTTTGTCTTTTCCCTTGGCTGAGAAGGCTTGAGTTGAATTCTTTTGGCAGGACCCGGTGTGTCAGTACTTTGGGGTGTCACGTACCCCTCAAGCCCAAACCTCCTCACAGCTAGTAAGTGTCTGAGGGCAGATTTGAACTTAGGAAGATAAATCTTCCTGACTTCAGACCTAGCACTCTGTCCACTGTGCCACCTAGCTGCCCAGTTAAAAAAAAAAGCTACTTGGTGGTAGTTATACCTTATCTTTGAGTATTGCCTTAGAGGCCATCTAGTCTAACCACTTCATTTTTCATATGTTGAAAATAAGTCCCAGAGAGATTGAATATTTGTCCATTCGCAAAAACAGCTACTGTCGGAGAGAGAAGCCCAGGTATACCAGGCACCAATTTCCATTAATTCTACATTCACTGTACCACACAGTCATCTTTTTACTCCTCCAAAACTGATGTCTAGCTGTAGTATACCTAATTCTCCCTTGGATTTACCCATAATAACATATAATCAGTAACTTCTATTGTTTGAACATCTGGGAAATTTCTTATACCACCAGCACTGGAGGATTTCCTGTTCTAGCACTTAAAAATCGTTCAAGGAAAACATTCAGATAACTGGTTTCAACAGACAATTCAGGCATTCTCTAGGGATTACATGCTGAACAGAAGAATATGGATATGTATAATAATTACATTTTTATGCTGCTTTTCCAGTTGGAATTTAAAGTCCTTCACAACCTGGTCCCATCCTCCTTTTCCTACCTGCTTATACATCACTTTCTTCCATACCCTATTTGCCATACTAGCAATCTTTCAAACAGGACACTCCATCTCCATCTTCATGGCTTTGCATTGGTTGTATCCTATGTGTGGAATGCCCTCCCTCCTAGAATTTCCATTTTTTTCCTATTACTCAGATCAATTACCATTTTTTTTTTGCATGAGACCTTTTTTTTTCTGATCCTCCTAAGTACCTTACTCTCCAAGGTTACCCTCTATCTCCTTTACGTATGTTTTACATATACACAGATACATAGGTTTGGTATAACAATCTATGTATATATGTGTATGTTTATATGTATCTGTATGTGCACACATGTATATGCACATATACATATGTACATACCCACATGCACACATATACATGCATGTATACACCTATATGTGTACATGGATACATGTATGTAGCAGCAATGTGGTTAGCAGCTACTGTGGCTGTGTAAGACCAACAACCACCAGCACACAGAAGGTGGCTAACACAGATTCTTTGATCTGCTTTTCTAAGGAAAGCAACTTTAGGGTGTTAACAATCTTAATTAATATAAATATATCATTTACTTAGTTCAGGGGGAAAAGAACAGCCCCTGAACTTCAAGGCAAACACAAATAGAAATTACAAATATCAACAGACAGACCCTGTCTGATTCAAATCACAATTCATAGTTACCAGAGAAGCACCAACATCTATCTGGGTTACAAAGCCAAGGAGGGGTGGGTTCAATGGCTTGCCCAGAATCTCTCGTCACCCACATTCTTTCACTGTGTGCCCCCAAAAGCCCAATGCCAGCCTTGAATCTTATATACCCATCTCCGGGCCCTCAGGCACTTGAGGCTCACCATTTAGAGTGCAAGAAATCAGTGGTGTGGGAAAGCTGCAACCACCAGCACCACATCACATACAATTCAATAACCCCGGATTGCCTCAGTGCTGAGAAACAGCTGAGAAATACTCCAGAACAAATACAGCAAAAGGTTTCCCACCCATTCAAACAAAGGGGAGACTTGATAGTCTTAGAATCCCAAAAGGGAAGAACAGGGAAAAGTCTGATTGCCTCAACATTGTGTATATGTATATGCGTATATATACATATATACACAAAAACATACATACACATATATATATATACATATATATATAGTACATGTATGTCCTTTTTCTTTTTATATACACACAATACATAAAGATTAAAATAAACATACAGTTTTTCAGTTGTCATAGGGAAAAGAGATTGAGAGGTCAGTTACCAGCTCTGGACCTCATTTCCCTTGCCTGAAAAATAATGAAGTTTGATTAGATGATCTCCAAGGACCTGTATAATTCTGAAACCTATGATCTGATGAAATAATTAACAGAGGATGGGGAGTTTTTAGTTTTGGGTTTGTGCATAGTTCAAAATAAGTCCTTTGAGTTTCAGAGGGAAATTACTTGATTATCAAGGGGACAGCTATCCAGCTTTTTTACTGCTCATGTCTAGAATTTCTGAACACTAATACTTAGAGAGAGGCAGCTTGGTGTAGTAAATCTGTAGAGTCAGGTACACATGGGTTCTAGTTCCACCTCTGGCACATATCAGCTGTGTAATCCTGAGGAAGTCATTTAACCTCTCAGTACCCTTAGATAACAGTTGTAGAATCTTTCTCAAACTGCACTGGTAGAAATAGTTTCCTCCAGATTGGCTAATGTGACATAAAAGGCTAATGTGACAGAAAAGGAAGATGACAAATGCTGGCAGTGGTATGGAAAAATAAGCACTATTGAACTAATACGCTATTGGTAGAATTTGAACTGGCACAACCATTCTGGAGAACAAATTGGAATTATGTGCAAAGAGCATGCCCTTTACACTAGGCATACCCTTTGACTTAGCAATACCTCTACTAGGACTGTATTCCAAGGAGATAAAATAAAAAGACAAACATGTACAAAAATATTTATAGCAGCTCCTTTTATGGTGGCAAAAGATAGGAAATTGAGGGGATACTCATCAGTTGAGTACTGATGTTGTGGTATATGATGGTGCGGGAATACTATTGAGTAGGATGGTGAAGCCCTCTCATGGAATTTGGATCTCTGCCTTTCTGTGAGTTGAGTGGGATGAATGGGGGTGGGGATTTTTCAGCATGGCTCAGGGCTTCAAATTGTCAGCTAGGTCTAAGTTTCGAATCACCTGACCTGTAGGAACCCAGAACTTAGAGTAGCTGGACCCACTTCCTCCCCACTACATGAGCCTCAGCATGAGCCTCGCCAAATAAGGAAAAAGAGGTTTTTCACTTCCTTGCACCTGGGTTAGATTTCTCCCGAGATTGTGAGCCTGAACTCCACCAATGAGGGTGAAAGTCAGTGGTGGGAGGAGGATGGAACCGCTAAGATATATAGTTACACTTCAGTTCCTGTACCCCGCCTCTCCCTACTGATTGTCTATCGGTTGGGAGACCGCCCTTTCTCCTGAGATCGTAATAAAGAAGTTTTCTGTTTCTAAATTTGGGACACCTCTGACTCTTTTAATTAATTGCTGGCGGGTGAGCCCACACACTATGGTGCTGTAAGAAATGATAGGGAAGTTTTCAGAAAAACCTGGGAAGCCATATATTAACTGATGCAAAGTGAAATGATAAGAGCTAAGAGAACATTGTACACAATAACAATATTGTAATTATGATCAACTGTGACGTAGCTACTCTGATCAACACATTGATATTCACCAATTCCCAAGGACTTATAATAAAAAACGCCATCCACCTCAGAGAGAGAACTGATGAACTCTAAGTACAGAGGAAGCATATGTGTGTGTGCATATACATATTCTTGCTTTTTTGTAACATGGCTATTATAGAAATATTTTCATGATGTCACATGTATAATGGATTTCATATTGCTTCTCTATTCAATGGGTAGGGAAAGGGCTAGAGGGAGGGAGAGAATTTGGAACTGAAAATGAAGAATTAATGTTTAAAAAATGAAGAATATTTATTGGGGGCAGCTAGGTGGCGCAGTGGGTAGAGCACCAGCCCTGGAGTCAGGAGGACCTGAGTTCAAATCTGGCCTCAGACAATTGACACTTGTACTAGCTGTGTGACCTTGGGCAAGTCACTTAACCCCAATTGTCCTGCCAAAAAAAAAGAGCAAAAAAAAAATGAAGAATATTAATGTGAGTTAAAAATGAAATCATTTACTCATAGACAATTGCATATCTGTATCAATAAAATTATAGTTCTCCCAAAATGCTTTGAAAGGCAGCATAGTTTCATAGGTATTTTAATGAATCAATGAATCAAGAATACCTGGGTTCAAATCCCTTTTCTTGCACATATTAATTATTTGGCCTTGGAATTTTCAACTACACCTTCAATGTTCAGTTTCCTTCTCTGTAAAATGGGAATAATGATATATTTAGTAGTCATATAAGGCTGTTGGAAGACTCAAACAAGATAATACATATAAAGTGCTTTGGAAATCTTAAAGTGTTATATAAATGTCAGCTATGACTCTATGACTTAAGTTTGAATATTTAAAAGCCCTAAAAAAATTCCTACAAGCACAAGAAAAAAAAAGTATCTGGCATTTCAGCTTCTTTTTTTGCTCCATAAGGGAAAATACCTAAGGTATCCAATTTTGGCCTTTTAAAGTACAGCTATGTGTGCAAAACATGTCCTTGGGGGTTAAGAGAACCAGCTTGTGAAATGTATTCAATGTTTGCACGATTTTTATGCGCTTTAGAAGTAAACGGAAGTCAGGGAATGACCAATAAACTGCTGCAAGAATTATAATGGTATTAATATCCAGGAAATTTCAAAACAATTCTCCTGTATGCATAGTCATCTGTGAAAAGCCTCTATTCTCACTGTAGAGCCTAGCAAAAGAAGAAAACAAAAACAGCAACACTATTCACGTTGTCTAGAGAATTTAAAAAAAAAAGCTCACAGCCATAAATAGCAAGTAATGCTGAGTTTGGCAGATAATCTTAGCCACATTTTTGACCCAATTACCATCTAAATGGATAACAGTACAATATGGGCTATATTTGAGCCCTTTTCCTTACAATGTTCAATGCTAAAAATAAAAGTGATAGGCTTCCTTGTATACAGATGGCCAATATAAATGAACTTATTTTAGAATATAGTAGAAAACATAATGTTCTTATATAAACTACATTTCTAACTTTACAATTGTTACTAACCCACAGTTACAACAGATTCTGGCATATTATTTCATAATAAACTGAATTTAAAAGTAAACTGAAACATTTGACGGTTATCAAAAGAAACACTTTTAAAGTAAATTATTTACCAGTGCATCCTCTTTACAAACCATCAACTATTTTACATAAAAGCTGGGATGGTTTAGAGATAACCCAAGTTTTTAGAGCCACTGACCAATGATAATCAATTAAAACCAAAAAACCAGTCAACTAATCTACAAGTATTTATTAAGCTCTACTACCAGGCACATGTATTCATTTATTCAGATGGAAATTTAACAGCTCCCACCAACCCTCCTGACCTCTAGAGGAGCTCAAAATTCTGTTGAAGCAGTTTAGAAATTGTAATGTAATTTAATGGGAAAAATTATTTGATTTATAACAATATGACATAAATACAACCTTTTAGGAGTCTAGCTATCACACAAAATATACAAACATCGGTTCTCCCTCTCCCTCTCTCTCCCTCTTCCCCTCTCTCTCTCTCTCTCTCTCTCTCTCTCTCTCTCTCTCTCTCTCTCTCTCTCTCTCTCTCTCTCTCTCTCTCTTTCTCTTTCCGTCTCCTCCTCCTCCTCCCTCCCTCAAACAGAGGAAGCCCAAAGCAAGACAATTCACAATCTATGGATTAGCATTCTACTCATTTGAAAGACAATACAGAAGATTAGTTTTATTTTATGTTTTAGTAACTATCCTATGTTTTACAGGTGCCATTACATAAAGGGTTATCTGTGTCTGATACCTTCTGTGAACTACAATACTGATTAAAATAAATTTTTAAAAATTCAAATTCATTTCCTTAGGAATATTAATGCCTTTTTATCATTATAATATTTGATTTATTAGCTAACATTTATATAATGTTACTAGGTAATTAAATCAGTTTACATACATCATCTCTTCAAATCTCACAACAATTCCATGAGGTCAGTATTATATGAATTATTATTTTCATTTTACACGTGAGGAAACTATGAGTCAGAGGGCTTATGTGACTTTACTTATGATCATACCACTAGTAAATACAGAGATAGGATTTGAATCCAGGTCTCTTTGACCTGGTTCTACTATCCTATGCTTCCCCTCCTTCAAGTGGTTCTTAAAACCAAATTTCTTGCTTTCTGTTCCAAGCCCTCTGCAATTCATAAAATTCTTTAAAGGCATCATCAATGGGGAAAAAAAGTGAAATAACGTAAGGGCACAAGCCAGAATCATTCAACATTCCCTAAGGGATCCAGAGTTATTTCATCAAATGTATAAACTAGTGAGTACCTACAAAGAGACTATATAATATGTAATGTATTTTGTGTATAATTAAAATTCTATAGTATTAATTTCTTTAAGAGAGGGGGAAATATTTAACTATCTATTTATATCTTAAAAGAGCAGCAAAGAAAATCCTGTCTACTAGGCTGCCCTAACCTTCATCTGTATCCACTTTTTGGTGAAAGGAATAAGGACTAATTTAGTTAAACACAAAAATCATACTTATTCAGTTGCTATATGTACTATACATTTTCACTGCCATGCTCTGAGGCTCCACTGCTAATATAAGATATGTAGTAACAAAATACAAGGAATGAATTTTTATTCATCTACAATGAGGTTGTAACACCATCATCTAGAAGGTCTAGCCAAGGGACCACCTTCTACATGAGACTGCCCTGCAATGAGGTCTTTAGGGTACCTCAAAAATTAAGCCTCTTTCCAAAAGGTCCTAATTTGTCTCCTTGACTCATTTTTCCTTCCCTTCAATCCATCCTCCACACAATTGCCTAAGTGATATTTCTAAAGCATGGATCTGACTGTGTCACTCCCACACTTATGAAGTTTTGTGGTTCTTTTCTGCTACTGGGGTGGGGGTGGGGGACAGAACAAAACATACGCGCACACACACACACACACACACACACAAGACTCCAGAAACTCCTCTCTTTGGCACTTAAAACCCTTCAAAATATGGTTACAGTCTCTCCAGAAATAAATTATCAGAAACTTTTTTTCTGATTCTTGTAGTAGTTGTGTTTCAGCCCCTTTCTGTCTGAAATTATCTGATATTTATGTTTTATACATTTGGTATTTAAAGATCTATGTACGTTTGTTTCCTTCAAAGAGAATGCAAACTCCTTGAGTCCCCAAACGGTTTGATTTTTGTCTTTGTACGTATAATACCAAATATAGTGCCTTCCATAAATTAGGGACTGAATAAATATTTGTTAAACGAACAAGTGAGCTGATTGCTTAACATGGAATTTTATCCAATAATGATCAGTGTTGTGAAATTCTGCATAATAAAGGATAGGTAAAATAGTTATGTTGACTAACATTATATTTGATGACTTGGCCATTAATAACCATCAAATGGCCAAAAGGGTTTTCACCAAGTTCCTATAAACATGGCTACTTTTTAGTCTACTGATGACACTCATGGGTTTGGCAGTGTTATCACCATTTTACAGATTAAAATAGTCATGTTATCATATGTTAAGAACTAGAATGGGCCTTATAGATCCTCTAGTCCACCCCTCATTTTATAGTTAAAAAAATTGAGGTGCAGATAAAGGGAAATAACAGTCAAGTTAACAATAACGTCAGGATCTGAACACTGGTCTCATAATTAAAAATTTAGTACACTTTCAACTATATTGCTTTGTGAATATACCCACCCCTTTGCCAATGATAACCCCTTGCATAATCCTCATTATCAGAGAATTATCACTTTAAGACTAGATAATTGTCAAGTTTTCCTACAGGATATTACAACAATATTTGTTTTACTGAAATAGGTTTTAGAAAGAGAAAATAAAGATAGGAAGCCTAGATGGTGAATTTGGGAGGACGTAATTAGGGGCTAATTAGTAGTTGAACTACTCCAACATTCCCCTCCAAACAACTTTAAAATAATGTCTCAAATAAAATTTTGGAGGGGCAGAGCCAATAAGAGGTTAGGATGAAACATTTTTCCGGACTAAGAAAACTTAGGAAGTTGGGGTGGAATGAGGTGGAAGCTTGTCAGTGGCAGCAACAGCAGCTGCAGCTGCAGTTTCTAGAACTCTCAGCCCAGAGATGGTAAGGGGATCAGTCAACTGGCCAGAAAGAGATTACTTTGCTGGCACCGGGTACAGCTGTCTGGTAATTGGAAACTTTATTGTCTCTACAGAGTTCTGGGTCACAGTTCCAGGGAGGGGAGGGTAGGAGAGGAGCATCGGTTGCAAGGGAGCAGCAGCCCTGATCTGTGGTTCCAAAGCAAAGAAGAACATGGGTACTTGTGGCTGCAGGGGAGCAGGAGTCCTTCCTGGGTAAAGACCAGAGTGCAACCTATGAGAGCAGTGATCATACCTCTCCCAGGATCACACCACCTTGGAAGCACCAAAAACTGAGAGATCCCCAGAACTAGCTTTGGAAGCAGCAGCATGAAAAAGTCTGAAGAGTGGGATAGTGCTTTCCCCCCCTCCCCATCACCTCCTTCCCCTCTGCAGTGGACAGAGTTCAACTTTAACATAAACTTTAAATTTGGGAAATAGGCTGGAAAAAGTGAACAAACAACAAAAAATTTGACCATGAAAAGCTACTGTGGTGGTATGGAAGACCAAGACATGAACTCAGAAGAAGACAACAATGTGAAAACATATACAAAAAAGCCTCAAAATGCTAATTGGATCCAAAGGCAAGAATAATTCCTGGAAGAGTTAAAGAAAGAGATGAGTTATAGGGAAAAAAAACCGGGAAAAGAAATGAGATTGAAGCAAGAAAATTATGAATAGAATTAACTGCTTGGTAACACACACACACACACACACACACACAACCACTGAAGAAAATAACACAAGCAGAATTGACCAAATGTAAAAAAGGCACAAAAATCCACTGGAAAGAAAGAACTCCTTAAAAAGTAGAATTAGCCAAGTAGAAAAGGAGGTAGAAAAATTCACTGAAGAAAAGAACTCGGTAAAAATTTGGCCAAAAGGAAAAAGAAGTAGAAAATCTCACTGAAGAAAATAATTCCTTGAACATTCGAATTGGATGAGTGGAAGGTAATGATGCCACAAAACATCAAGAAACAATAAAACAAAGTCAAAAGAATGAACAAATAAAAGAAAATGTAAAGTATGTCATCAGATAAACAAATGACCTGAAAAATAGATCGAGGAGATATAAGTTAAGAATTATTGGACTAATTGAACCTTATGATCAAAGAAAGAGCCTAGACATCATATTTCAAGAAGTTATCAAGTTTAGATCCAGAAGGTAAAATAGAAATCAAATCTACTGATCACTTCCTAAAAGAGATCCCAAAATAAAAACTCCCAGGAATATTATAGCCAAATTTCAGAGCTCCTGGTCAAAGAGAAGAGATTTCAAGCAACTAGAATGAATCAATTCAAATATCATGGAACCACAGTGAGGATCACATAAAATTTAGCTGCTTCTGTGTTAAGGAAGTGGAGGGCTTGGAATATGATATTCTGATAGGCACAGGACCTAGGATTACAATGCAACAAAACAGAATATCTTCCTCCAGTGGGTAAAAATAAACATTTAATGAAATAAAATACTGTTAAACATTCCTCACAAAAAAGAGCAGAGCTGAATAGAAAATTTGACATTCAAACACAAGACTCAAGAGAAGCATAAAAAGGTAAACATGAAAGAGTATCATAAGGAACTCAAGTTAAACTGTTTACATTCCTACATGGGAAGATGATACATGTAACTCCTGAGAACTTTATCATAATTAGGGAAGTTTACATAGACAGAGTTTACATAGGAGTTTAAGTTTATATAGGAGTTTACATAAACAGACAACATGGGTGTGAGTTGATTATGCTGAAATGACCTTTGGAAAAAAATGAAGGGCTGAGAAAGGGGAATGTGGAGAAAGAAGGAAGAGGTAGAATGCAAAAAAATTTTCTCACATAAAAGTTCATAAGGAAAAGCTTTTACAATGGGGAGGAAAATAGGGGTAGTGGTTGTGGGCAATGCTTGACCTTCACTCTCATTAGAATTGGTTTAAAGAGAGAAGAATGTTTCTATAGAAATGTAACTTACCCAATGGGAAAATAGAAGGGGAAAGGGATAAGAGAAAGACGGAGGGTGATAAAAGAGAAGGCAGGTTAAGGGAGTAAGCGGTTAAAAGGAAAATAAACTTTTTTTGGGTGGGGGGAGGGAAGAAACAGAAGAAAATAGGATGGAGGGAAGTACACAGTAATCATAACTGTTAATGTGAATGGGATGAGTTCATGCATAAAACAGAAGCAGATAGCAGAATGGATTAGAAACCAGAATCCAACAATATGTTGTTTACAAGAGACAGACTTGAAATAGAAAGACACACATAAAGTTAAAATAAAAGTCTGGAGAATATGCTTCAGCTAAAGTAAAAAAGGGAGGGGTAGCAATTACAATCTCAGACAAAACAAATACAAAAATAGACCTAATTAAAAGAGATAATCAGAGAAACTACATTATGCTAAAAGATACCACAGAAAATGAAGTAATATAAAAATATATAGCCAGTTTTCCTGATAAAGGACTCTTTTCTCATGTATACTAAGTGGAGAAATAAGCCAAATCAATAAAAATAAAGCCATTCCCCAACTGATAAACGGTTAAAGGATATAAATGGGGAGTTTTCAGAAGAAGAAATCAGAGCTATCTGTAGTCTCATAAAAATGCTGTAAAACATTATTTATTAGAGAAATGAAAAATTAAGACAACTCTGAGGTACCACCTCATACCTATCAGAAATAACAAATGCTTGAGGGGATGAGGGAAAAATAGGTACAGTAATATATTGCTGGTAGAATAGTGAATTATTCTAACCATTCCAACTGAACCCCAACCATTCTGGAGAACAATTTGGAACTATACCCAAAGGGCTATAAAACCACATACTTTTTGACCCACCAGTACCACTATTAGGCCTACATCCCAAAGAGATTAAAGAAAAAGGGAAAAGGACCTATATGTACAAAAATATTTACAGTAGCTCTTTTGTGGTGGCAAGAAATTAGAAATCTAGGGGATGGTCATTAATTATGGAATAGTTGAACAAGTTGGGTTATACGATTGTGATGGAGTACTATTTTACTGTGAGAAATAATGAGGGGGGGTGGTTTCAGAAAAAAAACCCCAAACACCCCAAAACATGGCAACATTTGTGTGAACTGATGCAAAGCAAAGTGAGGAAAACCAGGATATCATTGTGTATAGTAACAGCAATGTTGTAATGATGATCAACTGTGAAAGACTTGACTACTCTGATCAATATAATGATCCAAGACAATTCTGAAGGACTCACAATGTAAAAAGTTACCCACCTCCAGAGGAAGAACTGATTTACTCAGGGTGCACAGTGAAGCATAATTTTTCACTTTATTTTTCTTGCTTTTTAAAAAAATATGTCTAATATGGAAATGTTTTGCATGATTTCATATGTATAACTGATGTATTTCTTGTCTTCTCAGTGGGTATGGAAGGGCATTAGAGGGAGGGTGGGAGTGAATTCGAAACTTGAAATTTATTTTTTTTAAAAAAGAATGCCAAAATAAATAATAAATTGAAATGTTAAAAAAGAAGGCAAAATTGAAGTCTTTACACATAGAAAGTTAAAGCTGGACTGCACTGTTTAGGTCATTTAGTCTATTTTATGGATGAGAAAACTGACACCCTGAGAGGTGAAACTACTTGGTGAAGGAAAAGCAGGTAGTAAGTAAAAAAGACAGGATCAGAATCAATGTCTTCTGACACCAAATGCAGGGCATATTTCAGCACACCATTTTCTGTTTCAAAAGGTGAAGTGACATCATACATTGTCAGGGGCTGATACAGCTGTTGCTCAGTTCATAAATAAAGTCTGTTTCATTCTCTTAGGCATGTATTTGCATAGCCTTCTCTCTCAAATAATCTATCATGGCTTGAATTGAGAATGTATGAAAAACCTAACCTTTGGTGAGGATATTGATGTGACATTTAAAAATTTGATCTAATTTAAAAAAAATTTAAAAACAATTTTCAATAGGAACATTACCTCATTGATTAAATACCGGCTGAAGAATTATCAGGCCAAATTATTCACTTATGTAATTGCCTGTGCAGGTAGATTGTGGCAATCATGATGTGCATGGCTGCAGGGCCTGAGTTTGGGTCCCATTACACTTGATAGCCTTGCTAATGATCTTTCTAGGGTCCATTCAATTTCTACATATAACAAATGACAAGTTTTGAAAATAGTGTCCAAGATGGACAAAATAAAGAGTCCTTAGAGAGAGGAAGATGGATGTCAACCTTGAAAATGGAAAATGAATACTTTGGAGGGTAAATGAGACACAGATACTCAATGAGAGGGAAATACTTGGAAAGCAGTAAAATACTGAAGCAGATTCCAGAGAGTGGACAGCAAATTAGATGGGAGCTCACAGTGTTATGTGCCAGGAAGGAGCGCCAATGTTATTTTGAGCTGCAGAGGCAACAGAACCATGGCACAAAATAAGGGCAGGTGGCCTCCCTTTCTATATTTTTGGAGTTTACATATAAAACAGCATATTCACGTCCAACCACTTTAAGCTTAAAATAGACGTAATGAAGATAAGAGGCATTATAACCTAAATACGATAGAGAAGACAGGATGATGCCTGGCTTGTAAATCTCCACATGATAGTCATTTCCCTGTTCTTTCTTTATTCAGAGCATTGGCTCCATGGAATGCCAGCATCCAGCATGAAACACATGGAATTATACAAGGCACATGAAAAAGGCAAACTATAATGAGAGAGAAGACTCAGAGACATATTTTCACTTCTTCCTTTACTTGTGCTATGGTGGAGGAATTCTTCTTGTCTTTTACACGCTACAAGATCAAGAGGTGCTCAAATGTGACGTTGGATTGTTAAGACCCTGGAAGGTTAAAGAAGACCTGGAATCACAAAGATCTGGGATTACTTCTCTAAAATGACAAAGTCTTCTCTAACATTTATCTATAGACATCCTCTATATAGGATGAAAGATAATCCTTGGGATAAACTAAGAGCTTAGTTTCTTTGGAGATGCTAGTAGTCATGACTGGCAAAACACGTAGGTGGAGAGGCAAGCAGGAGACACAAATGTGTAAACACATGGATCAGTGGATGATAAGAAAGATAATGGACACATGGTAGTAGTAGGCTAGAGCTAAAATAAGGTTTAACTAACAGTTGTGACAGTTTGTAGGAGTGATGTCCAATCAATTTTTTTTTTCACTTATTTTTCCAAAGCACAGTGAGTAGCAAATTTCACTCACAGCTTAAATCTCAGTGGATTTATTTAGCAATTCTGGGAATAGCATAGATGGAGGGAGAAAGAGGTGATTCTTTCTGTGGGCTCCAATCTAGCCTATACGTTGTTAAAATGTTTTTCTGTGGTTCCTTCTTACTAAACTCAATTAATAAATCACATGACCCACTGATTGTACCAGAAGGTGAGGGCTGAGCCAATTTAACAAAGTTTCTGGAATTTTGGTAATTCTGAGATAGCTGACAGAATACTGATTAGATTGCCTTTGAACCAATAGAAAGAAAATTGATAAAGAAACAAGCCAGTGGCAGATATTGGTGAGGTTGATGCAGTAGTCCTTGAATGTATCTGGAAGGTACTGAATAATACAACAAACACCATAATGATATACAGAGAAAGACAAAAGGATAAAGTGAAAACCATAGGCATAAGGAGATGGACTAATACTATCAAATAAGCCAGATAGTCTACTGAAGATGGTATTGAAATGTTAAATATAAATCATATTCATAGAAATTCTTTTTAAAAAAGAATGATTATACCGAGCACTTGGATCCAGATGATGGGAATGCACCTACTATTATCATACAATGAATATGGATGCTATATGGATAAACGATCATAAAACTGTAGCATCTCTCAAGGGAGTCAATAAGGAGACATGGAAAGATTATTGAGTAGGTAATTAAGAGATCTAATTAAGAGACTCCTAGCTTTGGCCCTGGCTTAACTACAAGACCTTGTATAGGTCACTTAAGACTCTCTGAGTCTTAGTTTTTTTTTTTCTTCATTTGCAAAATGTGGATGATACTTGCTTTATTTGCTTAAAAAGGTCATTTTGAGAACAACTGAAGTAATAGATTAAGAAAGGGCTTTGATATGATAGAAAGCAAGATGCAAGATGAGAACCTTAAAACTGAACACATTCTCTGAAATCCAAAAATTTTATTGCTACACACTTTTTTTTTCCTAGACCAGACCTTTGATTCACAGGTACAGGGAACTGTCATGGAGGAAGCTCCCTCTATGAATGGAAATCAATATCTGCTCTTCAACTTACACTCTTAAAGAATTGCCATAAAACTTAAAAGTTGTTTGCCTAGAGTCAAACAGCCAGTAGGCATCAGAGATGGGCCTCAAACCCAAGTATTTTGAGTCTCTATCCATTATGCCAGGTATCTTCTTGCTAGCCAATAATCTATTTAAAACCATGACCACAGAAGATATTTCACTAGAATTATCAAATCCCTTACCTGCACATAGATACAAATTTTCACACTGTATTCCAAATAAATCTCCTGAAAAACAATATAAATTTCTTTTTTTCCCTTTGTGATATTTTATTTACCTTTTGACAAGAGTAAGGTGAGAAAATGGGGAAACTTGGTTCTCACTGTCCTGTGCTGAAGATATTAAATCCCTCTTGATCCTTTATCAATACTTAATAATAGTAAGTTACATTTCTACAGCACTAAAAGTTTACCAAATACCTAGTGTGTGTGTCCTTATGAGGTAGATAGTGTAGATATGATTTTTACCACTTTACAGATGAGAACACTGAGGTTCAGCACGATTGCAAGAGGTCCACATTTAGCAAGTATTGGTGCTCAAATTTGAACCCAGGTTCCTTTTAACTCCTAATTTAGCACTTTTCTCATTACACTACAGCCTCAATTCCTCCCAAAACTAAATGACTCTCTGAAGAAGTTGAACCCTTTGGAAAAAAAGCAGATTATAACTTAAGATTTTGAGAATTAGACTGACTACTTACTAGTAGCAAGATAATACAAAAGCAGAGGAATATTGCTCCATTCTAATTTTTCCCCCGATATAAGATAGAAAGGCAATTGAGGAAATCAAAATATCATGTGTTACTATATCTGAGCTCTGGCAAGTAATTTCTTTAAGATTGCTCAGGGCTTTCTTTAGTCTTAGAGTTGAATATCATATTTTCATCCAAGGCAAGATGAAGAGATCCTCAAACCTGAAATTCTGAGTGTAAAAAAAAGGAATTTGTTAGACAGACAAGCAATCAGTTAACACCAGGCTTCAGTGGTTTCCTGAAGCTGGAAATATAGTGGTTCAAGGGTTCACGGATGGCTGAAGCCTTAGTAGCATGTGGCATACTTCTCAGACTTTCAAGTGGGCAGAAGTGACATCTGTGCAACTTATCTCTGCAAGTCTTTGATGAAGACTTATCTATCATGGGGGATAAAGATCATAAGCTCATAGATTTAGAACTTGAAGGGATGTTAGAGGTCATCTAGTTGAATCTCCTCTTTTGACAGACAAGGAGCTTAGGCTCAGATAGATGATTTGAAATGGCCAAAATCACACAGGTAGTAAGATTCAAATTTCAAAAGGAATTTAACATTAAAGATGTAGGTTTTTATATGGTTATGACTCCAGAGTTGTACTGATAGTGAATCATGTCTCCTTCCTACAGATAAAGAGGTGGTTGACAACAGTTGTGGAATAGTCATACATTTTTTTCCACATGGTCAGTGTGTTTATCTGTTTCACTCACCTGTACTTATTTGTTGTGATGGAGGGTTCTATTGGGGAAGGGAAGTTACTTAGAACTAACAGTAGCATAAAAATAGGATTTCGATAAAGCATTTACCCCCAAGAAAGGGGTGTGTGTGTATGTGTGTAGTTTTCTTGGGATTACTCTCTGGAAACTTGCTCTCTTCTATTTATTTTCATTTTTTAAAACAGAATCTTAACTTTCTAGTGAATTTTCAAGTTCCACCCTTTGCATGTACCCAGATATACTGAAGACATCAAGAACTTGGCTTGCCATTGAAATGCTCACATCCAGGTCAGGAATAGATTGTCCTGGGACACACCAGCACTGGAACAAAGACAAACTCAATTACAAAATAGAGTTGTTGAAGGTTGCTTTTGACAAGCTAGTGTTTGAGGATGACTTTAGTGTCCAGATTAGAGATGGGGAAAGAAACAACTTACATGCTAATATTACTGAATAAGTCAGAGAAATTGATGTCCCCCTTTATTTTAGGAGGTGCCTTCCTGTCTGCTCATATATCCAAGCCTGATTTATTGCTTGATTCTGGTGAAAAAAATGGTCTAGATTGCATTTTACATCCTTCTCAGGCATCCTTATGTACCCCTCCATTTGAAAAACATGAACTGAGGTGTAAAGTCTATATATGATCATAAAGCATGTCCAGTGAAGACTGCAATATTTTGTCAGGCTAGGTATGCTTTCCACCCTCAGGAAAATCAGTTTTACGTAACAGTACCTTCTCACAGATCTAAAATAATTTTGATATGTTTGCCACTTGAAGGAAGCTTATTAAGAGTACAAAAGAACTAAGGACTGAGATAGAACTCAGAGAAAATGCACAATCTGCACAAATCACAGAAAGATGGGATACAATTAAAATTCAGTACATACTATAACTGGGACTCTACAACTGCACAGGGCTTTTCCATAATCTTAAAACTGAATATCATTTTTAACCTAGACCGAGATGAAAGAATTGCTCAAAACTTATTACCTTTGTAGTAACATATAAGAAAGAGCAAGGGCCATATTTCTATGGCTCTATCATAGACTGCACATTCTCTTCCATTCTGTTTCACATGCTTGAAATAGACTTAATTTTCCTCTTCAAAATCTGTGTCCTCCAGCAAGCCTACCAAGGTCAGATGAGAATGGCGAAACATCATCTTGATTCCTCCAAGGGGAAAAAAAAGGTCAAGCAGCAAACCAACCCTCCCTATTTAATATACCACTGGTATATCAAAGAAGTTCAAGAAAGGGAAGAAATGAATTATGGAGACTAGCTGGCTTCTGACTGAAACCCGTGGTTAACAGAATGACTGTAACACATCTTCTCCCAAAACACCAATAGCCCTCAAGGCAATCAATCAATCAATCAATTAATAGATATTTATGTGACACCTTCTATGAGTATGAACTTTCTGTATCATGGCATGTTACAAAGAATTATAAGGAACAGCTCTTATTTCCAAGGAAGTTATAATCAGCTTGAGATAATAACTAAGGCAGCCTATCTATAAATGGCATTGAATAATATAGATAATGAGGATGATAAGAATTCAGAAGGAGAGATCTTGTGAGGTTTGGTGTGCAGAGGAAGCTGGCATTTTGCATTTCCCTGACAGGAAGTACAAGTTTTTGATGGGTAGAAAGGAGGAAACAAGGTATTACAGGTAAGAACGACAAAGTTACCAGAAGCACAGAGGTGTGGATGTGCGAAATATGGAGGCCCCTAAGTAAAACAGTTTTTCCAGGAGCATAGAGGACAGGAGGTCAGACTAGAAAAGAAGATTGAGGCTAGGTTCTTGAGATCTATGAACTCAATAGAAATCTAGAAGTAGGCAGCAATTAAAGGTTTTTGAGGTTGTTGTGTTCATCCTTCGTTTTCGAAGATAACCATGACGTCAGGGAGATGATGACATGACTTGCAGTTGACTTGGATTTGAGTGAAGGAGGGCTGTGCGAGGTCACCAGCCTCACTTTCTCCTCCAGAGCCATCTGGGTCCAGGGACCTGACATTCAACAGGATGACTGGAGATGACCCAGGATGCAATGGGAGACCCTGACCCTTTTAGGCTCAGGCCTTTTCATGCACTCACTTGTGAGTGAGGTAAATGAGTGGAGACTAGCTGGATGGGTGAGTAAGGTAATGTCCATTCAGTGAATAGGCCTCCTTAAGAAGTGAGTCAAGAGATGGCCCCTTTAATTAGAAAAAAAGGAAAAAAAAATCAAGCTGGGAGGGGAAGACCCTCAGGGTTGTTGTTCCAAAGACAGTTACCATTGACATTCGCTCTAAGCCAGGAGGTCCCAAAATGCAGCCATTAAGTGGAGCTTGGACAGGGACTTATTCATTAAGGTTCTATGGAAGAAAGGAAGGAAGGAAAGAAGAAAAGAAGAGAGGGAGAGAGATTTTCATCTGGAGAGTAACAGTGAATAGTTGGAGATGTGAGACTGAAGTTCAGGGAGGAGATCAAACCCAGAAAGAACTCATGGAAGAGCACAAAAAGGAGCTTAAAAATCATATAAGAGAGGTAAAAGGAAATGTGAGGAAAGAAATGAGAGTGATATAACAGAATTATGAAAAAAAAGAGTCAACAGACTGGAAACAGAAAACAACTGCTTAGTAAGTAGAATTGGCCAAACGGAAAAGGAGGCACAAAAATCCACTAAAGAAAACAGCTCCTTAAAAAGTGCAATTGGCCAAATGGAAAAGGAAGGACAAAAGCTAACTGAGGAAAACAACTTCTTAAAAATTAGAATTGGGCAGGTGGAAGCTAATGACTCTGAGAGACATCATGAATCAATCAAACAAAATTAAAAGAATGAAAAAGAAGCAAATGTAAAATACCCCATTGGAAAAACAACATACCTGGAAAATAGATTCAGGAGAAATAATGTCAGAATCATTGGACTACCTGAAACCCATAATCAAAAAGAGGACCTGGAGAGCATCTTTCAAGAAATTATTAAGGAAAACTGTCCAGATATTCTGGAACCAGAGAGTAAAATAAGCAATGAAAGAATCCACTGATCACCTCAGGAAAGAGATCCTAAAATAAAAACTCCAAGGAACATTATAGTCAAATTTCAGAACTATCAGGTCAAGGAAAATAATACTGCAAGGAGCCAGCAAGAAACAATTCAAATATCAGGGAGCCACAAGCAGGATTACACAGGACTTGGCAGCTGCAACATTAAAGGATCAGAGGTCATGGGATATAACATTCTAGAAGATGCTGGAGCTGCTACTACAACCAAGAATCACCTACCAGGTGAAATTAAGCATAATACTTAAAGGGAAAAAATGGTCATTCAATTATATAGAAGGATTTCAAATTTTCATAAGGAGAAGACCAAAACTGAACAAAAGACTTGATCTCTAATATCAAGATGCAAGAGAAGCCTAGAAAGATAAAAAGGGAAAAGGGTTTCAAAGGAGCTGAACTGTTTACATCCCTACATGGGAAGATGATACTTGTAATTCTTAAAAATTATATCACTAATAGTAGAACTAGAAAGAATATACATAGACAAAGGTTATGAATATAAGGTGAATTTGAAGGAAGACCCCAAAATAATTAAGGGATGAGAAAGAGGAGTACACTGGATGCAAGAGGAAGGGAAAGGTAGAATGGCGTAAATTATTTCACATGAAGAGATGTGAAAAACCTATTACAGTGGAAGGGAAGATGGGAAGGTGGGTAATGGGCATCACTTGAACCTCACTCTTATAAGTATTGGCTCAAAGAGGGAAAAAATATGCACGATCAGTTGATTATAGAAATCCATGTTACCCAACTTCAGAGAGGATTCTGGGAAGATGGCAGAGTAGGTCAGAAAATTCCAAACTTTCTAGACTTCCTTCACAAACAAGACAAAATATCACCTCAGGGAGAATGTAGTGGCAAAAATTAACAAGAATTGGGGCAGAACAGTGGTCTTCCTGGGACAACCAGAGAAGATCTGAAGAAAGATCTCAGGATGGAGGTTTTGGCCAGGGTGAAGTGAAAACACTGCCAGGCTAACTCCATTGAAAAAGCAAGCTGCAAGCCCTGGGAGCAGCTGGGTTGGTAGGTAGCTTCAACCTCAGCCACAGGAATTTTCACCTTCTTGAAAGTGTGGGGAGTCTGGCATCTGAGTGGGGGAAGATTAAGGGAGCCTCTGCTGACAAGGGAAGTGAGGCCTAGCTGTGCTGCTGAGATGAAGTCCTGGGCAAGAAGGAACCAGCACACACCTGGTAAATTCAAAAGCAATGCGGCAGGGATGCTGTTGGCTGTGGGCACTTACAGGAGAGCTGAGTTCTTGGCCTTAGTTCCAGGTCAGAGAGGAAAACTGAAGGTCATAGCCACTGGAGGGTTCTCAGGGAGCGAGAACATTGTGAGTGAGGTGTGCTGGGAGGAATGTAATAGCAATTTAGATTTGAAGATCTTTCCCACCCATTAATAGGCCATTTGACCTGCTTATGTCACAGGAAGCCTAAGTCACATGTGGTAGGAGGAGTTTGCTGAGAGCAAAAGGAAGTTGTATCACAGGAAATGCTGAGAGAGAGCTGTTATGGCTGTTAATGGCCATCATGATAGTTAGAGCTGAGGAAAAGACAGCCGATCTGTGATAGCTACACTGTGAATTTGTTTTTAGGAAGACCCCAGTAGGGGGTTGGAGAGGTTTTGGGATGGTGAGGCTCCAGGTTAAGATATTGTGTTTTAAGTTCCTTGCTGTTATGATAAAGTGGGCTAACTGGTTGTGGGATCTGAACATTTGGTAATGGGATATGGTTATCTGGTGTCTGAATAAATGTTTTACTTCTTCTACCTTCTATATAGAGAGCCTCTCATATTTTGTGATACAGAACTACATACGCATATTCACAATTATCATTGATGTTGTGTTTATTGCCTTACGGATACAGGGGACCTAGCTATGGCTTGGAGGGAGAAAGGACTGCTGAGGTTGGGCCCTAAGAAGAATCTCAAAAAATAACACGAAGGACCTGAGGCCAGAGGCACTGTCCCCCATACCCCATAATGAGCTGCTAAATTTTTTTTTAAAAAATGATCAAATGTGAAAGAACCCAACCATAGACAATTATGGAATAAAGAAGACAGGGGTTCATCTTCAGAGGAGGAGACTGAAGCAAAAAAGCTTCTCCTATCCCAAAAAGTAATGTCAAATGGTTACCTGCCCAAAAAGAATTCATAGAAAAACTCAAAAAAGACTTCAAAAATCAAATAAGAGAGATTAAGGAAAAATTAAACAAAAAAGTCAGAACAATTCAATAAAAATAAGAAGCTTATGAAAAGAAAGCTAACCAACTGGAAAGGAAGATCCAGGATCTTAAGGAAGCAAATGACTCCTTGAAAATTAGAATTGGGCAAGAGAAAGCCAGCAAAGTTATAAGAGACCAAGAAATAATAAAATGAAACATAAAGAATGAAAAAAAGAAGACAATATGAAACTTCTTACAAGAAAAACAACAACTTTGGAGAACAGATCAAAAAGAGAAAGCATAAGAATAATCAGACTACCTGAAATCTATGATCAAAGAAAAGAATTTTGATAAAACAATATAAGAAATAATTAAAGAAAGTTGTCCTGAAGTGTTAGAACAAGAAAGAAAAGTAGAAATAGAAAAAAATTCACTGATCACTGCTTGAAAGAGATCCTAGGAGAAAAGCCATAGGGATATCATAGCCAAATTCCAAAATCCCCAGGTTAAGGAGAAAATATTACATGCAACAGGAACAAAAAACAATTCAAATTCAATTAGAATTTCACAAGATCTAGCAGTGGCTACACTAATAGACTGCAGATCTTGGAATATTATATATTGAAGAGCAAAAGAACTGGGGTAATAGCTGAAAATATCATACCCAGCAAAGTTAAATATAATCCTGAATGAAAAAAAGACATTTAATGAATTGACAGACTTTCAGCATTTTGTTGCAAAAAGACCTGAACTTAATGGAAAATTTGACATATAAGATCCAAGAGAAATAAAAAGTAAATGTCAAAGGCTAATTACAAGGGACTCAATAAGGACAAATGTTTACTTTTTATATGTGGAAATGTAAATTATATGTCTAAGATTGTCATTACTAATTGGATAGTTTGAAAAAAAAGAGTGGGGTAGATCTGAGTATGATGTAATTTTAAAAGGTAAAATGCTGTAGGAAAAGGTAAAAAAGTAAGTATCTCACATAAATGAGGTGCAAGAGAAAGAAATGACAAAGAGGAATTAGATGGGAGAGCAGGGTTGGTCGTTCTGGAACCCTACTCTCATCAGGAATGGGTTAAACACAATAAATATGTACCCAGAAGAGTATAAACATTTTCTAAAATCAGAAAGAAATAAGAGGGTAAAAGGATAGAAAGGGGGGCGGGGACAGGAAAGGGAGGGATAGAGAATAGGATAAGATGGGGTATGGAAGGGTGTGTAGATTAATGTTAACGAGATAAAGAGGGAACAACATAAATATTTGGAAGGGTATATAAATATACATTCAGAAAGAAGTAAGAGGGTAAGGGGATAGTTTAGAGGGAGAGGATAAGGGAGGGATTCTTGGAGGGGGATAAGGTTAGGGAATAGGAGAGTGAGGTCTTAGTAGGAGTAAAGTAGAGGAGTGAGTAGGATAAGAAGGATGGTGAGGAAAGTAGGAAGAAAACATACAAAAAGTAATAGTTTAGAATTTGAATGGCATGAACTCACACATAGAATGGAAACTGATAGATTAAAAATTTGAATTCAGCAATATGTTACTTTCAGGAAATACTATAAAAATGAGAGATACATACAAACAAAATAAAGGTCAGGAGTAGAATTTATTATGTAAAAAAGCAAGGATAGTAATTATGATCTCAGATGAAGATAAGTTAAAATAGATTTAATCAAAAGAGAAAAATAGAGAACCTACACTGTCAGCCATATTAATCAACAGTTTTTAACCATATAAATAATTAGACTGTATTAAAAAGAGAGTATACCTGCAAAAACAGATACAGGAACTATATGAATATTAACACAAAACACCTTTTATACAAAAAGTTAGATCTAAATAATTGAAGTAACATATGTTGTGCATGGGTAGATAAAGCCAATATGATAAAAATGACAATTTTACCTATTTATGTAATGCCATCCAATTAAATTACTAAAAAGCATCTTACCAAGTCAGAAAAAATAATAACAGGCTTCATTTGGAAGAGCAGAGGGTCAGGAGCTTCAAGGAAACCAGGAGAAAAATATTTGAAGGAACTAGTTTCAATAGCATCAGACCTTAAATCATATTATAAGGTGAGAGCACTGTTGAATGTAAAATGGATAATTTTGATTATTTTAAAAGAAAATTTCTTGTATAAATAAAACCTATGCAGCCAGGAATATTGTTGTGGTATAAGAAATGACAAGCTGTTGGATTTATAAAAACATGGAAAGACTTGGATTTATGAAGGAAGATGCTATCCACCTTCAGAAAAACAGATGACAAGTTGAAATAACCATAATAGGTCTTACTTATATGTGTATACATGTGTATGTTTATGGATATCTCTATATCTATATCTATATACCTGTGTATATATGTGTATACACACATATCTAACTCTCTATCTCCACACTTAGTTGTAGTCTTGGGGGTGGGGGAAGAAGGGGAAAAATAAAGTAAAAAGTACACAGCAGAGGACAAAAGAAAACCTACAAGGAAGCAAAGAAGAGATGGACAGCTTTGATAATAATGTGTAATATTTATTATATAGGGTTTTTTTGAAATGGAAATTTAATGCCTTACATTGAATCCTCTCTTATGTCCTGATGTGTACATAACAATAGTTTTTGTTCTTTTTTTCTTTAAGTTTAAAATAAACTTAAAAAAGAGAAATCTATCTTGCCCAACAGGAAAGTAGGAGGGGAGGAAATCAAGTAAAGGGGTGGGACTGACAAAGAAGAGAGGGCAGACCAGGGTAGTTGGTAGACAGAAGCAAAACACTACTGAGGAGGGAAAGGGTGAAAGGAGAGAGAGGACAAACAGGAGGGAAAATAGGTTGGAGGGAAATACACAGTATTCATAACTGTAAAGGTGAATGGGATGAACTCTCCCATAAAATAGAAGTGGGTAGCAGAGTGGGTCAAAAACAAGAATCCTACAATATGTTGTTTACAAGAAACACACTTGAAGCAGAGAGACACACACAGAGTAAAGGTAAGGGGCTGAAGCAGAATTTATTATGCTCCAGTTGAAGTAAAAAAAAATGCAAGGGTAGCAATCCTGATCTCATGCAAAGCAAAAGCAAAAATACACTTCACTAAAAGACATAAGGAAGGAAACTACACCCTGCTAAAAGGTACAATGAAGCTATATAAATACTAAACATATATGCACCAAGTGGCATAGTTAATTTATTTTTAGTTTTCAACATTCACTTCCATAAGTGGAAATTGAGGGGAGTCCCATCAATTAATGAACGGTTGAAAAAGATGTGTTATATGAATGTGATAGAATACTATTTTGCAAAGAGAAATTTTAAGTAGGCAGATTTCAGAAAAACCTGGAAAGACTTGTATAAACTGATGCAAAGTGAAATGAGCAGAACCAAGAAAACATTGCACACAGTATCAGCAGCATGGTGCAATCATAATAAACTATGAATGACTCAGCTCTTCTCAGCAACACAATAATCTAAGTCAAGTACAAAGGACTCATGAAGGAAAATGTTATCCCCATCTAGATAAAGAACTGAAGGACTCTGAATGCAGAGCGAAGCATACTTTTTTCACTTACTTTATCCCGTTCTGTGTTTTTTTTCTTTTGAACTGTTTCTTCTTTCACAACTGTGTCAAATATGGAAATATATTTTACATGACAGCACATGTATATTAAATTGCCTACCATTTTAGCAGGAGGGAATGGTAGGGAGGGGGAGAGGGAGAAAAATTTGGAACTCAAAGTCTTGTAAAAATGAATGCTAAAAATTGTCTTGACATGTAATTGGGAAAAATACTATTAGAGAACAGAGATTAAAAATATGTGTACTACCTAAAAAAAAGTATTCACCAAGCTAGATTATTTTTGCTCTTTGTCACAAGGGAGTCTTCAATAGTGGTATTGGGTACCAAGTTTCTTTCTCTTCTTAGAATGTACTTAGGAACTCACCTACTACCACCAAGGCCAGGGGGGTGGCTCAGTGGATAGGGTTCTGGTCCCAGAGTCAGGAAGACTCCATTCCCTGAATTAAAATCCAGCCTCAGACACTAACTGTGTGACCCCAGCAAAGTCATTTAGCCTTGTTTGCCTCAGTTTCCTTATCTGTAAAATGACCTGGAGAATAAAACAGCAAACCATTCTAGCATCTTTGCCAAGAAAACCTCAGATGAGGTCATGGAGTTAGACATGAATGAAATTATCGAATAACAAAACCACCACTAACTGTACACATGCTTGTGAATGACTGTGATGTCAAGGCAAAATGCATCAATAAAACTTTTATGTATTTTTAGAGTTCTATTGATCTATTTTGTTTTTATATTTACAAATCATCCTTATTCCATTAGAAGTCTTGGTAAAACAAAGTAAAACAAATAAGCAAAGCTAACAATACAGGGACCTCATCTGATAGTTTGTATAACATTTGACATTTGTAGCAACCCCCCCACCTCTCTATTTTAAATTATTTCCCTTAGTTAATAGAAATCTATTTCTCTACTTCCCATTCCTCACCCTATTAAAAATAAAAATAGAAAACACAAATTCCTTGAAAAAATAGGCATGCTCAAGCAAAACAAATTCCCTCTTTGACAGTATACAAAAACATAGATGTCTCATTCTACGTCCTAAATTCATCGCCTGTCAGGAAATAGATAGTATATGTCATTATCAGTCCTCTGGAATCATACATGGTCATTGTATTGATTATTCTTCTGGTGGCATAACAGAGTGCTATAGGCCTATAGTTACGAAGACTTGAGTTCAAATCTGTCCCCAGACATTTATTAGATTGTGACCATGGGCAAGTCACTTGACTGCCATTGGCCTCAGTTTTCTGTAAAATGGGAATCCTAATAACACCCTCATCCCAAGATTGTTATGAGGATCCAAGGAGATAATATTTGTAAAAGCACTTAGCACAGTGGCCTGGCACATAATAAATGCTCTAAAAGTGCTTCTTCTTCCCTCCCCCCACCTTTCATAGCTCTTCACACCTATCAAATTTGTTTCTCTTTGAAGTGTTATTATTGTTCTGCTAGTTCTACCCATTTCATGCTTTAACCATTTGTAAAAATCTTCAAAATTGTTCAGTTTCATAATATTGATGTTCCAGTATGTCTTGTTCTTCTGGTTCTCCTTACTTCACTCTGCATCAGTTTGTATAAATCTTTCCACATCTCTGAAATCATCTATTTCCTCATTTCTTGTAGTACAGTCATATTCACATGTCACAATTTATTCAATCATTCCTAAACTGATGGGTATCCTTTTAGTTTCCCAGGTTTTTTTTTTTTGGTATCACAAAAAGCTGCCATATTTTTTGGGATATATAGGATCTTTTCCTTATTCTTTGATCTCTTTTGGGTATAGGCCTAGAAATAGTGTAGCTGAGCCAAAGGGCATATGCCTTTTAATAATGTTTTGTATGTAACTCCAAATTGCTTTCCAGAAGGGAAACTCAGACTACTAGAGCCAAATGAAAATGATTCAAATTATTACAAATTAGAGAAATACAAATAAAAACAATGCAGAGATTCTACCTGACACACATCACATTGGGTCTCTTTTTAGCCTAACCTTGGAGACTCTGAATACTTTTAAGAAACAGGTAAATCCCTAGTTACAGACAAGCACATAAGAAAGGGTTTTGCTGGAATTTTCTATTGATATCCTTAGTCCATTTATCACTCAAGGAATAGATCTTATTCTTGTAAATTTGAGTCAGTTCCAAGTTGGAAATGAAACTTTTATGAGAGAGAAACTTGCTGCAAAGATTTTTTTTCTTAATCAATTACTTTCCCTTTTCATATTACCTTTACTAGATTTGTTTGGATAAATTTATTTTTAATTTTGTGTAATCTTTTCATTATTTCTCTGGAGATTCTTGACCTTTTTTGCCTCCATAGGAAATAAAAATATATATATTTTTTAAATTCCAAAGAAATAAAAGATTGCCTCAGTTCTAGCTCCCCGGGAAAACAAATCATCTATAAATTTTTCTCATGATCTCCCTTAGATCTGTAGTAAGTCAAGTGTATCTATTTGGGTCTCTTTTTAGAGTAACCCTAGAGGCTTCAAGTACTTTTAGATAGCAGGTAAATCCCTAGTTACAGGCATGCATATAAGAAAGGGTTTTGAGAAGGCTGAGAAACATAAGCAGTCTGGAAGAAGGGAGAAAATTTCGTTTTGAATGAAAGTTGCTGATACCCTAGGGAAATTATCCACAGAAGATCAGAGAGATGTAGCAAGAGCCAGCTTGGCTCCTAGATGCAGTATTAGCTGACTTTTCTCCCACCAGAAGGGGAAAGTAGATCCACATAAAGCAGATGAAGTAATAAAAGGCTGATGTTTAGGAAGCCATAAATTAAATTAGCAGCATTCCCATTGGATTGTGATTGGAAAGGGAGGAAATCTCGGGCTAAAAAAGAAGGTATGGTCATTATGAGTTTTTATTTTTAATCACTTTCAGTTAGTACATTGCCGTATTTTACTGGGCACACTAAATCTAATGTGAAGCCACATGTCTCTTAATAGACATGTAGAAGACAAAGTAGAATGAGATTAGAGGAAAGAAATAAGCAAAAGGGAGTTATAAAGATGGAGACTAAAGGAAAGGGGAAAAGAAGGCTTTGTTGAATTGGAAGTAGCTATGCATATAAGATAAGTTAAAATGAGGATCAATTATCTTGAAACTTGGAGGGTAGGACAGAAAGGAATAAATCTGTTACATCAGAGATAGAAAAAGACTATGAATAAGAGATACAGGAGGATGTAGTTAGAGGATTTTTTTAAAGGTCGTACTTTTCCCTTCTTATATAATTGGCTTTGAAGTGACATCCAGGTCGACATGTCCGGTTCAAGAGCCACCTTTCAACATGAAGCCTTTCCTAATCCCTGCCAAAAGCTGCTGGTGCCTCCTTCTAGGTCAATTACTTTGCATTTATTTTATGTATACTTACATAATTCAGTGGGGGGTGGGGAAGTATGATGATCAGGGTGACTTGTAATGGGCTACAGCTGGGCATGCACTCTAATCTACAGGAGGCACCCCAGTCCAGCAGATGGAGAGTGTGTTCCATGATTGTCTCCCCGATGGAAACACATTGTGTCCTCTGATTGAACGGAAGCTTTCTGAAGTCAGAAGATGTTTCATTTTTTTTCTTTGTGTCCTAAGCACCTAGCATAATTCCTGGCACACAATAGACATTGATTGTTTGATGTGAAATGAGCAGAAGTTACATGATGACAGATTTGGCAGTCATCTGCATGGAGGTGATGATTGAAGCCAATGGAGTGGAAGAGACCTTCAAGGGAAACAGTTGAGAGCGTAGCTGTTCTACATCATTATAGGAACAAATTTTCCTCAAATGCACCAAAGGTTTATCTGTGCGATGGAAAGGAAAAAGGTCTGGACTGAGCATCAGGAGTTCTAAGATCCACTTCCAACTGTGCCACTGAGAACCATGTGACCTTAAGTAAGTCACCCAAGGCAAGTGTCCCAGCTCGGTCTCCTCATCTGTAAAATGAGGGAATTGGGCTAGATGATACTTAAGGAGATCTCATTTAACCATCAAGTTCTGTAATTTTATGATATTGTCATCAATTTTAACATTTTCCAGTAAATCTAAGACAGGTCCTAGGTATAGCTCAGTCTCCAATATACAGCTTTAGCTGTGAAGCACTATGGTGTAGTCAAAGGAGTGCGAAGAAGTGAAAGGAAGATTCAGTATGGACCTTAACTCAGATGTTTATCAGCTAAGTGAAAGTGAGCAATTCTTTTAATCTCTCTCAGCCTCAGTTTCCTCATTTGTAAGATGAGAGGGTTGGACTAAATGTCCTCTTATGTTCCTTTCAACTATATCTATAATCAACTATATATCTATATATCTATAATCAGCCTTAAAATTATATAATACATTATTACAATTATATTATATTATACATAATTGTAGCATAACACATATGATAATATTATATAATTATATTATAATTATAATATTTATATTATATCTTTATATGTTTTTTTTACATTACTTTCATTTCCAATATCCCACCCTCCTTCTCTCTTAAGTGCAGCATTCCTTGGAACACCTAGTGGTGGGTGGTAGGTAAGGGGAAGAGTAAGACAAGAGTATGGGGAATGAGCATGATTAGAGAGAAGGAGTAGGGGGAAGGAGGAGAAGAAGAACAAAGAGGATGAGAAGAAGGAGGAAAAGGAAGAGAAATAAAAAGAGGATGAGAAGGAGGACGAGGCAGAGGAAAAGGACATGAGGAAAAGGAGGAGAAAGAGAAGGATAAGTAGGAAAAGGAGGAAGAGGAAGGGGAAGAAAGGAGAGAGGAGAAGAGAGAAAAAAGGAGGGAGAAAGCAGTTCAGAAAAACCAATCCACATAGGCAACCACTTCTGATAGTCTATATAATGTTCCACCCCCAGTGTTTTTTCTTTATGTTATTTAGGATATGGATCCCACTCATTTTAAAGTGTTGGTCTCACATTTACCTATTTAACATGAAATAAGATGATTTGTTGGGAAAATCACACTGAGCACAGGCATGAGGTAGCTAAAGTCTCATTGTGGCAGAGGGCCCAAATCAAGCAGGTGTGTATTTCATTCCTAAGGGACATGCTGTTTTTCAAAGCTTGACACCAGAGAAGATAGGCCATTTATCTATGTGAATTAATTTACCACTACATAGTTCTTAGAAATAATAGACACTGGATAGATAGTATGGGATGAATATCAAGGTGGCTCCTGCTGCTGTAAAAATCCATTGATTGGCTCCCTTGAAAATAACATACAGAAATTGTGATGGCAAATTTTGTGGTTTCAAAGGTCAGTGATGTAGATTTTGCTTTAGCTATATAGGTGAAATATCACTCCCATGTCCCTTGCTACTTACACTACCTTCTTGAGGATATAATTTGTCTTTTTCTCTCTTGGCTCTTTTCTTATAAAAATCATCGATCAGCTAATGTTCTATACTATTGCTCAATCTGACAATTCTTAGAGGTTACTCTAATTATGATCTGGTCCTAGGTAAATCCAGGGTATGTGAGCTTGATTTTTCAAAAAACTTTGATAAGAATATTTTAGTATAATTGATTTCCTTCATAATTCTATGTACTTTATTTTATGCATTTAAAAATATTTTCCCCCACCAGGAAGGGACTTTCCAAAAGGTAGTGCAAAAGGAGGTTAAAAAACCTTGACTAACTGAGGGCATGCTGGAGGTGTCTGATATTGTCTGCATGGTTGTCAACCAGCCTGGTTCTAGTTTGTCTCTGAACCCAGACAAAGTACAGCTCTTGGAAGTGAGGTTCCTAGAACCCGATACATTTGGAAGCATGGAGAAATGGAGAGCCCACTGGACCTGGAGACAGGGAGATCTTGGTTCAAATCTCATCTTAGACATTTATTAGCTGGATGACTCTGAGCAAGTGGCTTAAGTTCTTTTTGCCTGTTTTCTCATCTATAAAAGGAGGGAGTTTGACAGGACTGCTTCTAAAATTCCTTCCAGTAAAAATCTATCATCCTATGAACAATTGTTGGAGGTACAATGCTAACCAAGCAACTGAAATCTGTTCTGAAATGGGTTTAATTAGGTTCAATCTAAGAGACCTAGGGTCACCTATCCTTTGATGGAGAAAATCAGATCCCTTGATTTTCCCTAGAAGTGACTTGATCTCCCCGGGGTCCTCCAGATATCCTAAGGGTAACCTAAGGCAATAATGAACATACCTCAAAGCTGAATTCTATCACCAGGCCTGCAGAATCAAACTGGTCACTGGGAGATAAGAAAGAAGGTAGCTATATAACCTAGGCATTTGTCTCATTCTCATATTTCTAGGCTAGTGTAGGTCAGTGGTATAATATGTGAAACTGCTATCAGAATTTTATAATGGACATTTTATTATCTAGCATCCTGAGAGACATTTTTTTTGCTCCTTAAATGCATGGGTTGTATCACTCTACCTTTCCCTGATAAATGTTTCTTTCCATTACCTAATTTTCTTACTCAAAGATTTTGAAAGAGCCCCAGTGGGCTCTTAGATAACTAATCTATATCCCCAAGTACAGTCCTGCCCCTTTTGGTGAATAGTACCAGTTGCATCTCAGAATCCTCATCATATTTCATTTAATGTGACTGAATCCCTTATGCATAACAAAATGTTCTAAATACATAATCAGTGCCTGCCTAGTGCCAACATTTCTGGAAGCATCCCTTTCTGGGGAGAGAATATTCCCCATGAGTAGGAAACATACACTTTCCAAAAGACTTGGAAAATCCTTTTCCATCCTTCTTTTTTCCCTCGTGCCTGAATCTTTCATTGCATCCTATGGATTACTAAAGGTATAACTCAGAGAGCAGCATGGCAGGTTTTAACCTGGAGAAGTATAAACTACATGTTGTCAGCTATATTCTCTCCTGCTCATGCCACTTGGCCACCCAGAGTCCATTTTTACCATTTGTTGCCAAGTCCGAGCACTGAGGATTAGATCACACATGCAACTGACAAACCTTCTCCTGCAATGCCGTAGATATCAGCACTACAATCACCTTGATGATAAGACCCATCGATCTTGCTCTGGAGCTATAACTCTTCCTTTCTCCTTCCCTCCATCTTCCTTTTAGTCATATACTCATGAGTACCCAGTCACCTCCACAAATTTCCTCTGCTATTAATGAGCGTCTTTGAAGAGATACCTTCTAAGTGAAAGCTTGGTAGAAGTTTGCCATTAGAATGGGTAGCATTAGGGCTGCTAACCACCCCTTCTCAACCATTATGGAAGAAAGGAAGGACACATCTTTAAGTGGCAGCAAGAAAGAATTTAGGTTGGAATGATGGGACACTTTCAGTCTACAAGGTAAACAGAATAGTGGGGTTACTGAAAGTCTTTCTCTTTTAATATTTTAAAGGATAAACTAGACCTTGGCTGGTGGTTCTAAAGCATTTTTATGCCATGGCATCAACTCCATGAATACTTTTATAGCCAAGCATGCCACTAAAAACATTTAAAATTCATGCAGGCTTTCTTAAAGTAATAACTTTCAACCCATCATCTGGGAAGAAGGAAAGTAGAGAATATTTCGTTTCGGTTTTTTTTTTAATTAGCGGCTGCCATTGAGGTAGCTGCAGGGTCACTGCAAGGGGTCCTTTTTATTAAATGGCTCATCTTAATAAATAAGCAAACTTAATTTTAGATTGTTGGCTGTGGACAAAATAAACAATATGTCTCACACACAGTAATTGAGTATAGAATGAAGTCAAACCATAAGTGATCTCAGAGATCAGTTTGTTCTGCAAAGTTTGGATTCAGCCAAAGGGCCATACTTGAGGACCTAGAGAGCCACATGTGGCCTCAAGGCTGCAGGTTCCCCACCCCTGATAAACCAACCTCCCCATTTTATGGGGAAGAAATAACTAAAGCCTCAAAATAATATATTCATATTACGTGGACATACTATACATATATAAATATATACGTACACACATGTATATGCATATATAGTATATAAATATATATTTATATACTTCATATCTATTTTCACATATATGTGATGTATTGTGAATCTAGCAAGGGGATTAACATAGCTATCTGTTGGGAAGTCCTTATCATATTTTTTAAAAAAGTATCTACAATGCTTTAAGTTGCTATAGTAAACAGAATCTTACCATTATATTTTGCATGATGGGTGTGGAAGGGAAATAAGCACTGTGCTTATTGTAAGTACTTTACAAATAACATTTAATTTAATCCTCACAAAATCTCTGGGAGGTAGGTGCTGTTATTGCCATTTTACTGTTGAGGAAACTGAGGCAAACAGGTTCAATGACTTATGTAGGGTCACATAGTGAGGAAATGTCTGAGGTCATATTTGAACTTGGGCCAGACTGAGTCCAGGCCCACTGCTCTGTCCACTCTGCCAAGTAGCTGCCAGACATATGAATAGTGCAATTTCTATAATGTGGAGTTCCACAAAATCTTTTGACTTTGGAAAAGGAGTCCTTCCTCTCCTCTCCCATGTCTGAATAGGTGGGGCAGAGGTGTTCCGGAACCAGCTTTAACAGGCTTAGATGACTGGATTGTCAATTTTTTAGTGTGGCCTTTTATACTTTGAAAAAAATGGCAAATGCTACAAACCAGGGCTTTATTTGTTGTTCTTGGTTGTCTAGATTTAAGAAGGTAATACAGAAAAATGTTAATTATGCCGATTATGCTTAAATGTGTGTTCTGTGTACTTTAAATATATATCTTTATATTTGTGTCTATATATCATAAATGTTGAGCAACCATATCTCCATTATAGATACATTGGAGATACAGTTGCTCAACATTTACCAGTACACCCCTGGGTAGGAAACTATGCATATGGAACACTATACAGGGTCAGACTTTTTTGATGTGTGAGTAGCTTTGCTGAACCATCTCATTCCTTTTTTATTCTTTTCCATAAGGGATAGCTTGCTCTCTAGGAGGAAGCAAAGTGAGGAATATATTGGAAAATTTATAATTGAACAATATATATATTTATTATATTAATTATATATAATATATATATATATAAATATAATTGAAAAAACTAAAAACAGACTATTTATTTAAAAGGGAGGGGGGAGGTATTTCATACAACAATAGAGTCGGAGCCAGAAAGGAGCTCAGAGCCCAACCTCTCTGATTTTACAAATAACGAAACTGAAGAGTGAGTGGGACTTGTCAAAAGTTCTCAATGATAGTAAGGTTCAGAGGCCACACTTAAACCTAGGTCCCTCTGCCTCCAATGGCAGTAACATGTCCACTCTACCATTCCTTAAACTATGATAAGCTGGAAGCCACTTGTTAAGATGTATTCTTGCCTAAAAGGGGATGATTTGATGAGTGGAAGGTATCCCACAGTCCAACCAAACCACACACAGTCAGATTTAAAACAGACTTAACGACGCCCCTAACTCTAACGCAAAGATGAAAATCTATCTGGAAACTGCCACCAAAACCACAAAAATCTGATCATGATAAAGAGAGATAATTACCCATTGCGAAGAAAGGGATCCCCAGGAGGGTGGAATTGTATTTTCCATCAGTGATGAAGAATATCCCTGCCGCGGTTACGCTGGAGATGCAAACTGTCAGCACACCCAGGAGGCCCAGAAAAGGCTTGCTCCGCAGGCAGTCTTTCATCGAGCTGGAGAGGGTGGCTGTGGTCAAGATCAGCATGAGGCTCACCAGGATCTTGCTCCTGGCCAGGATGCTGGTCTTATGAAAGTCTTTCCAGAGGCTAAAGGAAGCTAGAGAGAACAGTTGGAAGTCTTGGTGCTCCTCTTGCAGCTTCCTCATCAGTTTGCAGAACTCACTCTCCCACTTCTCCCCGATGAGGTCTTGGGTGGCAGAGCCATAGGTCTGGAGGTAGTAGGTGATTTGAATGGCTCTGGCTGACTTGACCCTCTGGTCTTTGCTGTTGGGCACATCGACACCACCCAGTTGGTGTCCAATAAAGGTGCTCCTCCCATCCTTGGAAACACAAAAGGATACTCAGGTTATGGTGGGGCATAGCATAGCACACATTCCAGACTGAGGTTCCTTACTCTAAGGGAAGGAGGCCATGAGATTGTGAGCTCCTTGAGGGTCAGAACTATCTTTTGTCTTTCTTTGTAACTCCAGTTCTTGGCACATAGCAGGCACTTAATAAATATTTATTGACTGATTGATCATTAAAGACCAACTGTAAACTGGGAACTGACCAAAATGATATGGATTCAACCTGGGACTAGAAAGTAAATTGAGCCTTTTAAATTAACATGGAACATACCATGCAGTATTATCAATATCAGAAAAGACAGCTGCAAAGCCACAAACCTCACTTCCCACCACCCACATGCACATTAATAACTTCACAATCATCCCACACTTCCATCCCCTAACACTTTCCTTCTTTGGGAGCCAAATGTAAACTCCTAGAACAGAGCAACACATTCTCTGAATCCAATTTCTTCTAATATGAAGCATGTCATGCAAAGCAGCATGGGCTGCTGGTCTGAGAGTTGAACTCAGCTCAAGTTTCATCTCTGATACATGCTGAGTGACCTTGGGTAAATCACTTAACTTATCAGCACACTGGGCAACTTTCTAAGATTGTAAACTGTAGAAAAGGGTGCTGACATCCAGAGAAAGAACTATGGAGTCTGAAAGCAGATTAAAGCATATTTTTTTTCAATTTTTTGTTTTTCCTTTGGTTTTCTGTTTTGTTCTGATTCTTCTTTCACATAACTAATGTGGAAATATTTTTACTATGATTGCACATGTATAACCTATATGGTTTTCTGTTTTGTTCTGATTCTTCTTTCATATAACTGATGTGGAAATATGTTTACTTTGATTGTACATGTGTAACCTATATGAGTTTACTTGACATCTTGGGGTGAGGAGAGGGAAGGAGAAAAAATTTGGAACTCAAAATCTTATAAAAGTGAATGTTGAAAATTATCTTTACCTGTAAATGGAAAAAATAAAATACTATTAAATGGTAAAAAAAGAAAAGAGTGCTGTAGAAAGCCATTCCTCAGCCAGGCAGTTCCCTCTACCAATAAAAACACAGATCTAGTCCCTGTTCTCAGGAATCATGGTATAAGTTATTAGCAACCACTACCACCAACAACCTAATAACTAGTTAATAAAATATTCTACATTTTCATGGCTTGACCAAAGCATTTTTATTTAGCCATGTACACAAAGGGAGAATCATACCATGGGCACACAAGTAGGTCTCACAGCCATATTCTCCCCTGTGGTGGAGTATGACCGGCCAATTGAAAGCCTTACAACTGGGTTAAGGAGATCAAGAATAAATTGAAGACTGTACAGTATAGAAAGATGAATGGGGGATAGAAAAATGTTTAGAGAAATATAGATTTAAGAGACTCAAAAAGGTCTGGAGACCTGACACAATAAGATACTGGGGATTGAAACATTCTGAGAAAAAAGTACTATAGATTTGGGCAAGTTGTTCCATTTTCCTGCTTAGAGGTCGCATTCTTTCCCATGAAAACACCATAGTTTCTTTAAGTTAGCAATACCAACTCTACCCATAGGCCTTTGTTGTAATGTCAATCTTTCTAAAAGCACAATTGATTAAGTGAAGTTAGCTCCTGCTTTTGCAATCAAAAACTCCATCATGCCCTCAGCCGCATACAAAGTTCACTCTCTCTCAGTCAGACTTCCTTAGGATTAATTCATTTCTGGCAAAAAAAATTTTCCTCAACAAGAAATGAACATTCAAAACATTCAGCTCTTTAAACGTCTGCTGTCATCTACACACAGGTGAATTTTCAAGGAGAAAACAAGCAATCTACTTTTTGTGAGTGGCTTTAATGGTAGTAAAGGCAACTAGGTGACACAGTATGAGTCTTCCATCTGGAATCAAGAACACCTGAGTTCAAATCCTGCCTCAGACACATACTATCTGTGTGACTCTGGGAAAGCTCTCTCATCTATAAAAGGAGAGAGGGTTGGACTTGATGGCCTTTAAGATCCCTTCCAGCTCTAAATCTTTGATTCACTGATCTAATGATTGGCAATCAATGGAGGAATCAAAGTAAGAGGAGTAGGAAAGTCATTAGGTGAGAAATTACTTCTCCTCATGGTTCACTTTTGGAACATCAGGATTATAACAGACTTATTTAAGAGAGCTGAAAGGATCTGGGTGAACAACAGAGATTTCATTGCTCTTTCCTTCTCTGCCCTCCCCCACTCCTCATGTCTCAGTAGATGACTTTTATGAATTGCTTTGGCTCCCCCAAAAGAAATAATAATAATAATAATAAATCATCTAGAGGCCAAGCTATTGAAGCTGAACTTCTCCACCTGTAAGTAGTCTGCTCTAAGTACTCTATATTGCAGACACACATTCTGTTGCTGGTCTTGGGCTCAAAGTCCTTTCGGTGCAGTATATAACCTGCAAAAGTTTGTGCTCTCCTAGTATTGATTTTGAGAACCCAGGGTCATTTCCATGCCATAATGAGGCAACAACATAGAACTCTAGCAGGAGTAGCAGAGAACAGTGTGAGACAGCTAGGTGGTGCGGTGGATAGAACGTGGACTATGGACTATTCCTGGACTTAGAATTAGGAAGTCCAGAGTTGGAATCCTGCCTTAGACATTTATTTGCCATGTAACTCCTTGGGCAAAGCATCTACAGGTAAGTCATACAACGTTTCAACCTCATACCCTTATCTGCAAAACAATGCAGATAATAATAGCACCTGCTTCCCAGGGTTGCTGTGAGAACCAAATGAGATACCATATGCAAAGAACTTCGCAAACTTTATTTTATTTTATATTTAGCCATATACATATTATATTTATTTATATTTATTTTATAAATGTTAGTTGTCCTAATACCTAAGATTATTAGAAGGAATTTAAATAGAACAAGTTCAAAAATACTTCTAATAAATGCTTCTCAAAGGGTGTTTCACATAGATTTTAAAAGTTGAGTAGGAAGGGACCACAGATACCATCTAATACGGCCCCTTCATTTTACAGATGATGTGTCTGAAACCAGGGGAGGTTAAGTGACTTGCACAATGTAACACAAAGTAGCCAGCATCAGAGGTGGGATTTAAAGCCAGGACCTTTTACTCTGTAATAAGTGTTGCCTCTTATGCCAAACACATTGTCTGTTTTTTCTCCCAAACTCAAAAATAAAGGTGAATTAACACACTATCAGTTCTACTCAATTCACTCAGTCTAACCAATCCAAGCAAAACTTTATTATTCTGAGCTAGGACTTCAAAGGTTTATTACCTCATTTCTATTAAGGTATCAAATTTTACCCTTTTCTTTCACTCATTCCAACCTTGGGCTCACTTTCTAGCCTTTTTATCTAGTAGGATCACTGATGGAACTGAGGTCTCACATGAGTCTTTTAAGAAATAGCATAGATTTATGAAAAGAGCACTGACTTTTGAATCAAGGGACCAGGGTTCTAATCTTATCTCTGTTGTTTACTATCTGTGTGACCTTGAACAAATCAATTCACCTCCTTTGGCCCAAGTTCCCTCATGTATAAAATGAGGGATTTGAACTAGATGTCCCCTAAAGTAATTTCAGCTCTTACACCGTGATCCTATGGTGTAAACTCTGTGAAATAATGAGGCTAAATGAATACAGGTCAGTAATAAAAAGGAAGAGTAGGTAGCACAACCAAATTCACTCTGGGGCACTGAGACTTTTTTTTTCTTTCTAAATCAAGGTTCCAATTGATCAATTCAGCCTCAGATAGTCAATTCAGATAATTCCCCAGGGACACACATTTATTTGGTTAAGTTTTATGGATTCCTCCTTTCCTCCCTCCCTCCCTCCCTTCCTCTGTTCCACTATCCCTCCTTCCTTTTTTTCCTCCCTCACAGATAACTTGTTTTTGAAACTGCTTTGCCCTTCTGGGTATTTGAAAGGGAAAGTATCATAAAAGCTTGCACTATGTCATTCAGCATGGGTTCCTCTGACTGCCTGTACTCATTTTAGTCATCAAAATGATTTCCAAGGGATTTTTAGCAATTGAATGATCTGAAGATTTATGGGTCCCTCGGGAGTCATTTTGCAGATTATAATGGATCAAAGGAAATGCTGATAATACAGTTGGCCAAAATTCAAAAAAAATTTTTTTTAGGAAATCTAAATATAGGTTTTTAAAATAACAGGTGTTCATTGGCTTTGCTTAGCTGCTAAAACCCCTATTTTGAAGTGATCTGATTTATTTCCTTTTTTTAAACAAAAATTACATCAGAAAAGACATGCTTTATATCATTTTCTTATATCGAAATGGATGGAACAAAGATAATAGATTTCCTTCTCCTTTCCCTCTCCCATGAAAACAAACAAATACAGTCCAAGGTCCTTTGAGGTTTGAATGGAAAATGCTCCTAAAAAAGTTAGTCTGTTTTGTTGCAGTCTGTCCACTCTAATTATTGCAAGAAAGCAAGAATGGGCTTTTCTCAAAACCCTTGGAGCACAATCCAAACATTTTTTGTAAAGGTTCTTTGAAGGAGAAACAATATGAAGCCACCTAAAACAATTTTATCTAAAGACCTTGTCATTTAAAGGGGCAATAAAATAAAATAAAATCAATAAATGGAGTTTTTCTGGTCTTGAAGTACAGAAATCCGCATGTAAGGCAGAGTGCCCTCAAAGCAAAGTTGGGCATGTGTTAAAGAATAATCCTCTTCAGCTGTGATTTCTCTTTTTTTCCCTTTCTTTCTAAGACTGGGGGTCCTTACCTTGAGGGGGCTGGAAATTCAGGGTTTTCTCAGGGACTGAGTCCACTACTGACCTGCAAGGGAGCTTTAACCTCAACTTTTTACTACCCAAGCCTGTTTGACCCTCCTTAAGCCGCCTGGCTCCCCCTCCCTGGCACTAACCATTTTGGTGCTGGACTTAATGCGGACATATAATAGGCCCACTTCAGCTCAGAATTCCTAAACTCAAGAGATCACACAGCTTCACCTTCACCGTTCCTAATAGCAAGGATAATGTAATCCTTGAGTAAACCACTACACCTAGCCCTTGGCAGTGACTAAAGAAGCCAATGGTGCTCAAAGGAACCTCACAAATCACCTTGCCCAGACCTCTTGATTGACAGATGAGGAAAATGAGTCCCCAGAGATATGAAGTGAGTTGCTCAATACCACATAGGGAGTAATTAACTGAGCTAGGATTCAAACTAAGCACCTTCGCTCCCAAACCAAGAGTCTTTCCTTTGTACCATACTGACTCAATCAATATTTATTATTAAGAATCAATCAGTATTATTAAGCACCTGACCTATGTCAGATGTTTTTCAAGGTTCTGGATATACAGGTACAAAGAATGGTCTTAGGGTCTTCCAAAATACTTCCTTTTCCCTCTTCCTCTTGTTCCCCTTTACTTAAAACTTTAGATCTAACTCTAAATCCTTTTTTCTTTTTGTCAGAACCAAGCCTTTCATTCCATAACTAAAGAAAAAAGCAAATTGTAAATGTACCTGGCAATACAGTGACACAAATTCATAGTCATGAGTCAATGACTATATCAGAGCCTTAACTGAGAACATATTAGGAGATTAAAAGAGGAAAAACATAGGGATCTTAAGGGACTTAACAGGAAAATAAAGTGAAGTGGGATAGGAGTTTGGAACAGGAAGGCTGGGGGCTCTGGAGACAGATGATTACTTCTTTCATAATTTGCCTTAGGGCTGACCCTGTCACTCTAGCCTCAGGAAAACCATCTACATATTTCAAAGGCACAAAGGTTAATTCTCTTTTAAGCCAGGATAGCTTGTTGGTGAATTTCCTTGTTGGTGAAGCATATTTAGATAAATGAACATAGTCCTACACAAAAGTTAAGCAAATTTATTTTATAAGGTTACCAATAGTTTTAGTAGTATACAGCACTGCTGCTCATTAGTCCCACTGACATGCATCAATCAACGTTTCCTTTTACTCCCTTCTTCCAATACTGACTCTTTATTTCTTTATTTCTCATTCTACTATCTAAGGAAAACTTAGTTTTCAAACTCCGGGATTTGTATGTAACAACACAAATTCACGGAAAATCTGACCAATAGGTGGGAGAAAGGAGAGGCAGACTGAATACATTTGTTGTAGTTTCAGTCTGATTTCTCTTAGGTTTTCAACTCTATCCTGCCATGTGCAGGGGCAGATTTTCATGATTCACTATTAGGCTATTTTCACTTTCCTGAGAAACTAGTTCCTAGAGTACCAGCTGGCTCCCATTACCTGCCACACTTACCAGTTTATTACCAATGGGTTGAAAGAATGTCTCTTGTATCTTGGTTCATATCCAAAGGAACTTGGGTATGTACATTTGGAGTACTGTACTTCCAACACACATTCCCAGCACACTAGGGGAATTTTGGACCCCAATACTCAAAGCAAAGTTCTAAAACCCTACTATTCCTCACTGTTCCCTAGTTAAGTAGGTGACTGGTTTTATTACTCATGTGACACATGAAAAGAGATAGGGATGAGAGAATGAAGGTCAATCAGATGTCTTTGGGGAAAATACTTTATCTTTCACACTCTCATCCATTCATTCATTAATTCCTTATAAAGCAACTGAGATCAAGAACAAGTCTTAGAAATTTGTGTAGACTCACGCAGCTAGTATGTGTATGGGGCAGAGGAACAACCGAAAAGCAGTTTAGATTCCCAAAGACAACAGACATACTCTGTTGAGCCTTCTACCATAAAGCACACACTGAGGATGCTCTCTCTCTCTCTCTGTGTATATATATATATATATATATATATATATATATATATATATTTATATATATATTTATATTTATATATATATTTATATATATATTTATATATGTGTGTGTGTGTATATATATATATATATATATATATATATATATATATATATATATATATGTCACAATGTCAGTGGCAAGAAGAACTAGGTCAATCAGTAGTCAATATTTCAATCATCCCTGATTGCGTGGGTATGAGGCCCACCAGCCCAGATGGCAACCCAGTCTCTTCCTTAAAAGATGGTCTTTGTGAGCATCTCTAACCAAAACAAACAAATAAACAAACAATTCAAAACCTGGAGGCTAACCTGTTAATGAGACTTTCTAAAATTGGCTACACCGGACCTCAGACAACTCAATTCAATTCTAGTCAACACTCATCTATTAAGCATCTACTAGAGAGGCACAGTAGATACAGAGCCTACCTTGGAGTCAGGAAGAGCTGAGTTCATCTTGACTATGACTCCTAATGGCTTTGACACCCTGGACAAGTCACTTAACCTCTCAGTGTCCTTTAGCAATAGTAAGTTGCAGAGCAGGTACCCATCTGCTTTGGTAGAAGGCATTTCTTCACTCAGAGTTCCATACACCAATTAAATCACAGGCCTGGCTCCCCCTCCCCCATGTGTGGGGGAGGGTTGAAAACCTACTTGAGGCATCATACCAAGCAGTGAGATTACAAAAATGGAAAAAAAAAGATCCCTACCCTCAAGTAGTTTGCTTACTTTTTACTGGGGCGGGGGTGGGGGGCGGGAAACAAACCTTTGAATATAGATAAACTTGGCAATGAACAGTCCATCACTAGGTCTTTCCTCCTTAGGTGATATTTCATTCACTAGACCAAGCATTTGACCCTCAAAACTTCACTCACAAATCCCAGCGACTCCATCTTGAGTTTAAGCTGAAGAATAATAAAATGAATGCTTTCAGCTGGAGGTGAAACTTAGTTTACCTTTGACTGTAACCGTATGACTCTAGGAAAGTCACAAAATTTCTTTAAACCTTAATTTCTTCATCGGTGAAATGGGGAAAATAATCTGTAGTACTCAAGAAATAGGGCTGTTCCCAGTACTAAGTATAACAATGTATGCCAAATATTGAGAGAATCTACAAGTGCTATGTGAATCAGCCATTTTTAGTAACTTGTTTGTCTCAGAATAGCATGGACTTCATCACCCTATTCGGAATCATATGCAAAGGATGAGTTTCCACGAATGTGCTCTAGAGAGTTTTCTACCTTTGACCAAAAATAAGGGCAGGTTCAAGAGGCACAGTAGGATAGTCAATGAGTATCTATTAAGCACCTGCCAGGCGTTGTCCTAAACCCTGGAGATACAAAGGAAGGAAAGAAACAGTCCCTGTCTAAGAAGATCATATTCTAATGGGGAAGTGGGGGAAAATAAGCAATTGGATTGGGAGGGGAGGGGAGGGGGTCAGAATAATTAGATCTAGGAGTCAGAAGCCAGTCCTCCCTCTGTCACTAGCTAGTGTGACACAGCCTCTCTGAGCTCCAGGTTTTACTTTTATAATAAGAGAAGAATAGAAGTACAGGAAGTACTTTGGAACCATGAAGACTTTAGCAGTGTGACGCTGGGCACCTCTGTCGGCCTCAATCTCCTCATGTGCAAAAAATACCAGCACCTACCTTCGAGGGTCGTTGTGAGGGTCCATGAGATAATGTTTGTAAAATGCTTTGCAAACTTCTAAGTGCTATATGTTGTTCAGTTCTGTTCAACTCTTCATGACCCCATTTGGGGTTTTCTTGGCAAAAGTACTGGAATGGTTTACCATTTCCTTCTCCAGTTCATTTTACAGATGAGCAAACTGAGGGAAGCAGAGTTAAGTGACTTGCCCAGGGTCACACAGCTACTGTCTGCTAGATAATAACTATTATTATAACAAGCTATATAAATGTAAACCATAAATGTTATTAAATTATTTGGAACATCTTTAAGAGGCATTAAAATTCATCTACCCATTTATCATATAGCCAGATAAAACATTATTAAGCACTTAGATTTTGCAGATCACTGTCAGGCACTGTGGGAGATAAAATGTGTAGAAGTGATCAAGTGCCTGACTACACAGAGTCTACAGTCTGGTGAGGGCATTAGACAATTACAGTGATAACTAGTATGAGCTATTATCCAGTATGTTCATAGGCAAGTGTTATGTGTGGGTCCAAGTGGAAGCTATTAATCAATGTTTTTTTGCATTTGTGCATTTTAATTCAAGGCAAATTGCTCTCCTGTAAGGTAGTGTGCTTCAATAGAAAGAGGACTGGGAGTCAGAGGCCCTGGGCTCAAACTCTAGATTCATCACTTGCTACTCATGTGACTTTGGTCAGGTGACAACCTCCCCCCTCGCCCCCTCCCTGGGCCTTGGTTTCCCCAGAAGTTAAAGGAGGAAGTTGAACCAGATGACCTTCAAATCTTCAGTTGGAATCCTAGGAATGAATATATTTCAAACTATCCCCTTGTGGACAAAGTCCCTCCATGCGAATCCCCAAGAAATTGGAAGGAGTTGCAGAAGATTGCTCCTGCCACCTGAATCCTCCACCCAAATTCTGAGCTCCTTCAGTTTATGTCATCAGCTGAAGTCATCCCCTCTGCAGCATTTGAAATTTCCTCAAGCAGTCCCCACCTTCACAGTTGGGAGGAGGATTCAATATTCACAAATAAAATCAAAGAGGAGATTCCTATCACCAGCCTAGAGGGCTGAGCCATTAACATCAGAACAAAATTAAGGCAGTGAAAAATCTCCAGGTGATGCTTCGGAAACAGAGGGGAGCAAGTGTCATATTTACTCGATATACATCTATTCAATGTTGACATTCAGATGTTTTCTGTCACTGCGGGATAATTCAGCAGCCCAGCCCCTGCCTAAGACAGAGTATTGTAATTCAGGTTCTATCGATTTTCAATGCGGCATAGACTGCAAGGTTACTGGAAACTCCTGGATGGTCAGCTGCCTCTTTTGCTAAACAGAAAATTACCTCATGAAAGGTAAGTGATGAGGTGTCTAAGGAAGCAGAGAGATTCTTACCACGAAAGCATTTTCTTATATTTAATATCTCATTTATAATTCATTCGGGGCATACGAATTATGAATTGAATCCTTAGTTACCTGGACTCCCCCCGCCCCCCATCTCTTCACATTCAGGAGAAAACTAGGTCTTATAATTATTTTGTCCAAAAAGGCACTTTCAATATGTATCTTAGGTTCTGTACCTATCATCCAATTTTCCATACCTGTGTTAACACCCACTGAACTGCACAATGACTATTCATATTCCAAATGATGACCCTGAGGCACTAGGAGGTCCACAGCCATCGAGGAAAGATTTACTTGCAGCCATGTATTTTTCAAGACCCTTGTGAACACATTTTAGAGGTAGAATCCAAAAGGCGATCCTACTTTTAACTATAGATCAACAAGAAAATTCAACTAGCCAGCATCTTGGAGGTGAACTGGGAAAAAAAAAAAACTTAGCTTAGCATCAAAACATCTAGGATAAAATCTCAATTCTAACATGAAATACCTAGGTGACCTTGGGCAAATCAGACTCGTATTCTGGGCCTGAGGTTCCTCATCTATAAAATGAAGGAGAGGGATTTTTAGATAATCTTTAAAGTCCTTTGCAGCAATGGATACTACGATCCAATTAAAAGATGTTCGAACAAGAACGAGCACGTGCATGTATGTTTATATATGTGTGTGTACAAGTGAATACACATGTATATATAAGCATTCCTTTTTTGTGTGCACACTTTTTGGGGGATGGGGGGGAAGGAGATCTAGGCCTTTGATGGCAGTAGGTGCTGTAGCCAACAGACTTGTAGCCAGGAAGGCCTTAGTTTGAATTCTACCCCTGGGGTAGCTAGATGGTGGAGTAGATAGAGCACTGGCCCTGGAGTCAGGAGCCCCTGAATTCAAATCCAGACACTTACTATTTGTGTGACCCTGTAAAAGTCACTTAACCCTAATTGCCTTCAAAAGAAATGAAGAATGAATTCTACCTCAGACATTTATTTGCTTTGTGACCCTGGACAAATAGGTTAACTTTTGTTGTTCTGTTTCCACAACTGTAAAGTGGGGATAGCAGAACCTACCTCACAGGGCTATTATATGAGTATCAAATGAGATTCTATACGTGAAGAGTTTTGTAATCCTTAAGGCATTATATAAATGCTAGTTATCATAATTTTCATTGCTATAGGCATTTCCTATATATAAACTTCCTCTACTGATAAAAGATTAACAATTCCTCTGTAGCATGTGGTTTTATTGTATTAACATATAGTTTCTGAACAATTTACCCTTTCCAACAAATAAATATAGTTATGTAACTCTGGTCAGTACCTGAGAAATATTTTAATCTTGTTTTCTGTTAAGGTAAAACCATCCCTTTCACTACTATTTCAACCTTGGAACAGTCTTGGAGAGCTGTCTGGGACTCAGAGAGGTTATGTGAATTGTCTAGAACCTAGATTCTAGGTCACACAGCTAGTAAGCGTTAAGTGGCAGAACCTGAACCCATCTTTTCCTGATTCTAAGACTGGCCGTCTCTCTATCCATTGTATCAGGTTGCCTCTGCAAGACAAATTCTCAATTATTTATTGTATGCTCATTTACAAAAGAGCATTTGTGAGAAGCAGTCAAGAAACATACATGAAACACCTACTATGTGCCAGGCACTGTGCTAAATTCTGGAGATACAAAGAAAGGCAAAAGACAATCCCTGCTCTTAAGGACTTCACAGTCTTCTGGCGGAGACAACTTAATGATAACTATATACACATAAGATACACATATCTTATATGTATATAGTTATAACTATATAGGTATATATGTGTATATACATACACATAGACACACACAAACACAGGATAAGCTGGAGATAATTATGATTTAGTGGATAGCATGCTGACTTTAGAGCTCAGAAGATGCGGGGTTCAAGCCCCACCACTGTGTCACAGTGAGAAAATCATTTAAGCTCTCTATGTCCCTTGCTGCTCCCTAAGTCTGTCAGTTACAAAGCAGATGCAGACCTGCACTGGTAAAGGGAATTTCCTCACAAGGATTTTCCAATATTAATGAAAACATGGAACCAATACAATTATTATGCTCAATACTCATTATGACATGTGTACATGATTATATATACTCATCTACATACCATAAATATATTCCATTCAGATATATAGAGAGATTGCCTCTACTTAGCAATCTAAAGGCATGTCCTAAGAAAAAATTAATTAGAAAAAATTCATAATGATAAAGTTTATTAGACAATACACTCCTGGATATGATTTCTGAATAGAAGACTTAGAAGCCTATTTGTACTAGATGATGCGGGGCAAATCCTAAGAGGAGGCAGGGACATAAAGAGGGTATGATTCTCCCGCTCCTGGATATTCTTTGGGTTCACTTCCAAAGGATCACAAGCAGTTGCATCTCCTGTCCTGAATCTGATCCAGCTGTTATCAATACTGGACCAGAGAACACCTTGTTTCCTTGTCTTTCTATTACTTCTGGGAGACCTTTAAATAAGGCAATGGACAGCTGGACTAGACAGTTACGAAGACTGAAAATATCCCATTTCAATTCTATGTATATTATGTTTCCCTAGCACTGCTAATTCACCTCATTCCTAACCTCAGTTTAAATTTATTTCAATTTCAAGTCTATTTTTATTGTTTCTAGTTCTTCTGGTGTAATGCATAATTCCCTTTATAATACTACATACTACATTAACCTCTTCTCTTCCCACTGAAATATTCTACAAACATTCCCATTAAATTTGAATTATCTTAATGATGACCATTTCTTTAATATTCTTTAGTGTCTCTAAAACACACACTTCATATTTTATCCCTGTGATTTACATAAAAAGTCATATCAGCAATTTTTAAATGAGTCTTTCATGTAATGACTTCAGATGTTCCACTTTATACAGGACTTATCACCAGGGCTACCTTGAGGCCTAGACACTCCTTCCATATGCTTTGAGAATCATGACAAAGTCCTGAAAAGACCCTAAATATTTCCCATTTATGGCTAGCAGCAGTGTCCTAAATGGCAACTACAATTACTGCCCTGGGACCAGAAGTTTTCTTTAGAAGGCTCCTGTTTAGCGGCATATGTTAAAGACAATTATGGTAATGCTTATTTTGTTTCTTAAGTTCAGAATAAAATTTAGAAAAATAAAAAAAACAACAATCCACCAGCAAACATTTTTCAAGCCCCTACTATGTGCCAGGCACTGGAATAACGGGGGGAACTCATTAGCATAGATTAGTTCATCAAATTATCTGCATGCATCTTAGAGCAGACTGGGGCCCTAAGAGAATGGAATATAGGGGAAAGTTTTTTTTTTTCCAAGAAAAAAGGAAAATACTTGTGGCAACAGAACGAGTGGTAGAGTGAGAATAGTGTTTATCAAAATGAGAGCCCTATGTGCTGGTTGGAGTATATTGGGGGAAATGTTATGAGAAAGGGAAGAGATCAAAAGAGGAGCAAGAGTAGGGATACACTGGAGTCAGCTTGTACAGACTGGAGCCAATTGTTAAATTTTTAGTGGAAGCACTACAACCTAGATAATGAGCAAACACTCAGGGCTTGAAAAAAATCAGGGCTTGAATTAGCATTTTATTGACTGTCAAGACTCAAGAAGGTGATGGGAAAATTTAATAATGCAGATTAAGCTTAAAAATGTGTCAAGAATATTACCCCCCCTCTCCCCCAGAAAGCCAGTTGTTAAGCATTTATGATCCTACCATTGAATTGCAGGAGGCCCTTCAGGAAGGGTAGTGAGTAGCGGAAATCTGGCTTTTAGTGCCAACCACTAACTCACCGTATATTCTTGGCCAAGTCAAATGTTTTGGCACTGCAGAAGACTGCTCCTGCCACCTGAATCCTCAACCCAAATTCTGAGCTCCTTCAGTTTATGTCATCAGCTGAAGTCATCCCCTCTGCAGCATTTGAAGTTTCCCCAAGCAGTCTCCACCTTCACAGTTGGGAGGAGGATTCAATATTCACAAATAAAATCAAAGAGCAGATTCCTTTATTTTCCTTTCCAGAAAACCAAGATCTATAGAAGTATAGTGACTTGACTGCGGTCAAACAGGTAGGAAGTAGCAGAGCCATAATTTGAACCCAGGTTCTCTGACTCTATAGCCACTATATAACACTTCCACTTAATCTCACTGAAACTCAGTCTCCTCCCCTATAATGTGAGGTGGTCCTTTTTTTTTGTTAGCATGTTATCATTATGAACTGTGTTGCCTACTTCAAAATTGGTTCATTTTAAGATCTCAAAAATTCTTTATAATAATGGAACTCTAATTGACTGCATCCCATGAGAAGTACCCTATTTCTTGTAGTGTAGAAATACACTGCTATCTGTAGAAGGATAAATGATCTTCTATGTGGGATATGAAATACCATAACAACTTCAAAATAAATAAATTGCCTGAATAGTAACCACCATATAACAAAGGAATTAGGAGAGGATAAAATTATATATTTTTCACAGCTTCATAAAGGGTGAATTCTTAGCTCAAAAAGGGACAGAGTCAAGGACAAGTGATAAATCAGATAATTCTGTTTATGAAATTGATGTTTTTACATGAAAAATAATGCATTTTGGATAAGAAGGGAAATAGTTGACTGGGAAAAAAGAAATCTTTCTATCAAACATCTCTGAAAATAATCTGATGGATATTTAAGCTATATGGAGAACTAATAGGAAACGAAACATCATCTCCAATAGTGAAATGGCCAAAGAATATGAACAAACATTTATCAAAAGAACAGTTTCAAAATATTAACAACTATAGGAAAGAATTCTCCAAGTCAATATTAAAATCAATGTGAATCAAAATAACCCTGAGGTTTCACCTCATATTCAGTAAACTGGCACTCCAAGACTTTGTCGATTACATTGTATATTAGTACAACCATTCTGGAAAACAATTTAGAATTATGCACTTAAGTGATGAAAATGTCCATGCCCCTATAATGTCCAGACCTAGAGATTTTACTGTTAGGTATGTACCCCCAAAATTAAATTAAGAAAAAATACTGGATAGATACCAAAATATGTGTAGTAGCATTTTTTATGAGAGCAAAGAACTAGAAACAAAGTAGGTGCCTATCATTTGGAATATAGCTATGTTGTGGCATATAAGTATAACATTATTGTGAAATAATTATGATAATTACTGTGAGATAAATATGAAATACTACTATGGAAATAATTGTGAATTATTTCAGAAAATCATGGAGTGACTTATATGAACTAACGCAAAGTCAAGCAAGCAGAATTAGGAAACTATACACAGTGAATACAACATTGGATATGGAAAAACAATACAACAGTCAAATAATTGAAGCAATCTTGTAAAATTTTAATATTCCAGCTTGGCTCCAAAGAAGAGATATGAGAAGACACCTCCTCAAAATCCTTTACAGGAGGGAGTATTGAGAGGTGAAGAACACTGCATATAATAGACTTCTTCAATATCTCGATTCATTGTACTAAACTTTTTTTCTTTCTCTTTTATAGATGACTTTATAGGAAGGAAGAGAAGAAGATATAAGGTAGGACATAGATGATGTAAAAACAAAATATATCCGTAAAAATTAAAAAAATAGTGGCAACTAGCATCGTACTCATGCAGAGGAGATCTTCATTGACATCTGCTGAATCAATAAAAAGAATTGATGAATGATTGAATAAATGAATTTTACTTAGCTATCATCAAACAAAATAATCTCCATTAGAATAACAAAAATTGGTCCACTAAAAGAATAAGCTCATTTCCTAAAGGGGTGGTGTCTATTCATACAGGTGATCATATCACTTTTAAAGAGTCCAAGGAAATAAAAATAAAGGGAAACTTCATGTCAGTGAACAAATCACTTATTAAGTCCTTATGTGCATAGAGAGCGCACAGGTGATGGGGTGAGAAAAGATACATAAAATTAACAAAACATGCAATATCTTTTTTTATAAGTTGTTACAGTCAAGGTAGAAGAGGCAGAACACACATATGATATGACATGGAAGAATTAAGAAACATTTCATACAGAATCACAGAATCTTGGAGTTGGGAGGGACCTCAGGAGGAATCTTGTTCTGTATCTGAATAGAAATTCCCTCTAAAACATCTCCACCAAGTCTTCATCCAGTCTTCAAAGCAGTAAAAGTAGTATGATATTGGGTATGGCTCAGTGCAAATGGGTGTTGACAGTATAAAGGAATGATCAAAGTGGCATGTGATTAATCAAGGCAAGGTCACACAAGCAATCCCAATTTCCAATCTTGTACTAGACCAGTGGTCACCAAAGTGGAAATCACAGAATGTTTCCAAAGGGCACATAGCTTGAACTGCAAGGGGTGTTATCAACCAATCAGAAGGTGAAAAGATGAGCCAAATACCACCTTCCCCAGCCAATCACGGGCATCTCTAAAAAAATTATACCCACTTTGCCCTCTCCTCTTGCTGGTCTCATGTGTTGTGGGCCCCTCAAGATTGTTAGAACCTAACCTGACCAACATACCACCAGCAGTTCTTATGGGTTTAATTATCATCTCTAAACAGATGACTCACAGACTGATATGTCCAGCCCTAATCTCTCTCCGGAACTCCAACACGCATTACTAACTACCTATTAGACATTTTCAACTTGATGTCCCATAGGCATCTCCAACACAACATATTTAAAACAGAACTCATTACCTTTATCCTCTTCTTCTAAAATTTCCTATTTTTGTTGGAGCCATCACAAGTAACCCACGTTTTCAACGTTGTTTGTTATTTTGGATTTCTTCACCCCACATATCCGACAGTTCCTGAATCATATTCTGCTCACCTATATAATCCCTCTCACATCTGGTTTCTTCTCTCTACTCATACTCATCCTGCCACTACCCTGGTTAAGGCCATTATCATCTCTCACTAGGCCTACTTGAAGCCATACTAATTGGTCTTCCTACCCTAAACCCCTCCCCTCTCCAATCTAGCCTCAAAATAGCTATCAAAATGATTTTCTTAAAGTGAAGGTCTAACCATGTTTCTCTCTTCCTAACTCAGTAATGGTGGTTCCTTATTGATTGTGGGATCAAATATGATTTTTACAATAAAAGGATATCTTTAAAATTTTTCTATATTTTAGTTTAATAAGATACATAAAAATTCTTAGTAGCATGGTGATGTATATAACATAAATGGGCAAAGATACACATATTAGGGATACATACATAGTTGTTTTTCTCTTAACTGACAAATAGTACATTTAAAAAAGTTTGGAAAATACTGCCCTAGAGTTCTTAAATGGGACCACATGTGGGGTCAGTTTGGGGTTGCAACCCACAGTTTAAGAAGCGCTGAAGGGATTGCAAGTGGAAAAAGTTTAAGAAGCGCTATGCACAACCAATTTCACTGTGTACAAGTCAGCTTGTGCCATGCTGACTTACTTCTGTTTTTTGATAAAGTCCTCTTCCACTGAGACACTTGGCAATGAAAGATAAATCATAATTCAGATTATAGGCAAGTTACTGTTGGGGCCTATGTTACCTGGCTGCTAACTTGCATGTACTTTCAAGGCTGTCCTTCATGATAACTAGTCTGCACCTCTTTAAAGAGAATCAGAGAGTATATGGAACTTATGAAATCAATATCAGTTCTCTTGCAAATCCTGATTTGGATTTGCATTCTTTGGGGGAAGGAGTTTCTTTTCTAACTCTCCTACCCTAAATAACCATTTTCCCTCTGGTTACTTTGGACTTGAAAACCAAATTAATCAATAAAAATTTGCTGAGAGCCTACTATATGATGAGCAATATGCCAATATGCTACACCAAAGTTAGATGATGTACCCCTAAAATCATCAAACATTTATAGTCACAGAGGACTGGCTTGAGAGCCCTGACAGTCCTCTATGGCTGTCTTTCCTTCAAAGATCTAAGAAAAATCGGTGGTTTGTCCCATGTGGCAGAAGAGGAATTAGAAATTTCAGTCCCTACGTTCCTAAAACATTTCTCTGTACCTGAGTCATCTAATGATTAACATAAACATCCCTCCCAAAATAAACTCCAGAGACTAGAGATGGATGTAGCACTGTTCCAGAGCCAAACAAAGCTAATTTGAGGCTTCTGTCTCAAGGAAACTCAGTGACCTGAACATATTTTGATGAAATCAATTGCACATCCTCTGCCCACAGATGCAGCTAAGAAGATACCTCAGAATTTAAAGGTGTTCATTTCCCTAAGAGAGCAAAGTATACCATTCCCATACTTGTACTTACGACCACGCTGGTTTTAGCATCGTACAGTCATCCTTCAGAGTGGTGCCTTTTAATTTTCTTTTTCTTTCTTTTTTTTAGAGACATCTATCTCACCGGCCCAGTGAAAGATAATTACTGGACAATGTCAGTAACACACACAGATAAAGAATATGAAGCAGGTTTAAGCCTATTTCATCTTAACTAAATTACCTTTTCTTTTTAATTCCCCAAAGGACAGGCAAGGTTAGGAAATATTTTATGTGGCATACATCCTAATATGATCCACACCATTGCCCATCACTGCTACCTAACCATCCAGCCTCCCAAAGATATTAACATAATTGAAACTGGTGACTGGTTTTTTTTCACCTTAGGAAAGCAAGTACTTCCCTATCTTACAGGACTGTAGGATTTAAATACCAAATTCTTTCCTTTGTAGGAGATCAAAGTAAAAATGTACACTTTTTTTAGATGTGATAACTTCTCTTTTAGGCTGATATGATACATTTTCACCAAGTGCACTTAAAATATATTTAATATGCTAAGTTGAACTCTTGTGGTAAGAAAGAGTTCCTGGACTTCTAATAAATGAACACTTCTTTCTCACTGTAAGATAAGCACCAAAGTGTGTAAAAATATTTTAGGCTATCTAGAGGGAAAGGTACTTACAACAACAGAAATACTTTATTCACAATAGGTTAGGGGATTCATTGTCTAATTTAAGGAGGATAACAGAAATTATCTTTGGAGATACCTTCAATTGAGTAAGTTCTCTAGTGCCTCATGGTGGCACAACGAGAACCCTGTGATCTCAAAGCTATGGCAGTGGAACACAATGCTACCTACTATGTTGGAAAGGCTTTAGACACAGGCACAACTATAGATCACTGGTGTGTAGGACAAGGACTAGTCCAGGTAAGGGCAGAGGGGTGCCAGTAGATGACAAACTGTCTGGGTCATCAAAATTCATAAAAAAATTCTTAAAGGGTAAAGAAGTTATGATTTGCATGGGTAGAGGAAATGATCAGACCAATGAAATAATGGGTCTTTTGAAATATTTAAGTGTAGTTGGTTAAGTTAGGGCAGCTAGGTGGTTCAGTGGATAGAGTGCTGGAGTCAGGAAGACTCATCTTCCTGAGTTCAAATTCGGCCTCAGACACCCACTAGCTGTGTGGCCCCTGGGCAAGTCACCTAACCCTGTTTGCCTCAGTTTCCACATCTGTAAAATGATCTGGAGAAAGAAATAGCAAAAGACTCCAGTATCTTTGCCAAGAAAACCCCAAATGAGGTCACACAGAATAGGACAGGACTAAAAATAATTCAACAACAAGAAGTTGGTTAAATTAAATCACCAAGCATTCTTTTTTATATAATTATTTTTTTTTGTTTGCAACATTCACTTTCATAAGATTTTGAGTTTAAATTTTCTCCCTTCCTCTTCTCCCCCCTCCCCAACATGGCATGCAATTTGACATAGGTTCTACTTACACATTCATATGAAATATATTTTCACATTAGTCATGATGGAAAGAAGAATTGGAATTAATGGGAGGGAACACGAGAAGAAAGAAACAAAACAACAAAAGAAAAGGAGAAAAAAATAGTATGCTTTCATCTGCATTCAAACTCCAAAGTTCTTTCTCTGGATGTGGATTGCATTTTCCAACATGATTCTTTTGGAGTTGTCTAAGATCCTTGCACTGCTAAGAAGAGCTAAGTCTGTCAAAGCAATAGACACAATGTGTCTATTACTGTGTACAATGTTCTCCTGTTTCTTCCCATTTCAGTCAGCATTAATTCATATAAGCCTTTCCAGGTTTTTCTAAAATCCACCTGCTCATCATTTCTTATTCCATTACATTCATAAACCACAATTTTTTCAGCCATTCCCCAATCAATGGACATCCCTTCCAACAAACATTCTTTAAGTGCATTGCTATTAACCAGCTCTGAGAATATCAATACAAGCAGGAAGACAGTCCCTGTTCTCATGAGAGGTTTACTTTCTAACAGGGGAAGATAACACATAAAACAGAACTGAAAAGGGGAAGGGGTAGAAATGAAGATACCCATTGGATAGGCATTGTACAGAAAGACTGGGAGAGTATTGAGTGCAGCATGGAGAAGAACAAAAACATGACTGACCCTTAAAATGGAGGCTCTGGGAGGAGAGGGGAAAAAGAGAAGGAGAGAAAGAGGTAGAGAAAAGGCGGGAGGGGAGGGGGTGTAGCAGCAAGCACCCTAGCATACCCAGGATGGCCTGCTAGTGCAAGTTATTTAATCTGTTTTTCTAGGAAAGACTGCTCAAAAAGGGGTTAACAATCCTACTTTTAATTACATTCACTAGATCAGGGGAAAAGTCAGAACCCTGAACCTCAGAGAAAATACAAGCAGAGAAATATACAAAGAAAACACAAGCAGAGAAGTTAGCACAAAGATCAACAGACAGGGCTCTGACTGCGTGAATCAAAGCAATATTGCTATACACTTTACATACATCACTGGATCGAGAGAGCCTTTACATCTGAGCAGGCAGGGGTGGGGGAGGGGTGCGGGGTGCGGGGAGGGGTCTGAACAGGCTACTCAGAGTCTTGACCAGGTACCACAAGGTCCTACTCATAAGGGAGCCCCCAAAGCAAAATACCAACTCAGAGTATATATACTCTTCTCAGAGCCAGAAGGCATCACAACCCTCAAGACTCAGTGCCCAATTACAAATTAGCAAACGGTGTGAAATCTTTCCCGAAAGCAAGCCTCCCCTAAGCAAGCTCCTCCTTAGGCAAGTCCCTCCTCCAATGGGCTCTATGTGACTCAGGATGTATCACAGCCTTGAGCTGGGTCAGGGCTCAAAACAGGTCACATAGGCCTATTAATGGAGGGGGAAGATATTCCTGTTCCATTAACAGTACAGAGGGAGAGAGAGGAAGAGGGAGAGGGAGAGGGAAGGAGAGAGAGAGAGAGAGACAGAGAGACAGAGACAGACAGAGACAGACAGAGAGAGAGACAGAGACAGAGAGAGAGAGAGAGAGAGGGAGAGAGAGAGAGAGAGAGAGAGAGAGAGAGAGAGAGAGAGAGAGAGAGAGAGAGAGATCATATGGTAGAGGGCTTCGTGTAGGTTTCTGAGGTATTGTAGAGAAAGTTTGGGAAAATTCAGGAATGAAGTCCACTTACTTTCAATGCTGAACCTCAGGCTTTCCTTATTTCTCTTGTGGCTTGGGGAGGTACAACCACTGTTTAATCCACATTGTAGCTACTCCTTTTTCAGATATTCACTAGTTTCCAATCACCATACTAGGCACTCAAGATATAAACAGAAAAGTGAGACAATCCCTATTCTCTAGTGAAGGAGATAACTTATAGGAGATTGCAGCTGCAAGTCCAGTAGAAAAGTGCCATGGTCCATAGGATGCAATGGCCAAGCAGATAGTTATGGCTCTTCTTTAATATTATTTTCACTAATTAAATCACACTAATTTCTCATGTTGAACAATTTGACAACACCAAAGACTGGTGGCAAGAACTTTCTTTTCTAGGTCTTCAATAGGTGTGGTTACAATACCTCCAGGAGCATCTGCCAGTCTTCATCCCCACAAGAGTTGCTTCCCAGGATGATGGCTGAGAGTCCTGGACTGAAAGCATTGCTATTCCAAAGGCTGTTGGATTCAGAGTCCTGGCCTGTTTCCATCAGTCTCAGGTCACAGTGATGATGGTGGTTTGATTTTTTTGTCACATGCTGCCTTTTATCTGTCAGGATGCCTTGATGCTTCAGCTAGGCTGGCTTGCCTACTACCTGTTGATGGTTGGGATGGCTATTGCCATTTCCACAGGAATTATTCACCAAGATAACAGCTTTAAGGGCTGGTTTAGATGCAAGATCAGTGGGTGCTTCATTTCCCAGGGCTCTTGTGCCCAAATGGTTAGCTGATGCTTTCTATGGTTCATTGAGGAAAGATATTAAATAGAGCAAAGAGCAATGACTCTGTACTGCAGTCAGAAGACCTAAGTTTGAATCCTGGCTCTGAGCCTTACTACCTGTATGGCTTTAGGCAAATCACTTAACTTCTCTGTTGCTTCATCTGTAAACTGGGACAATAATGAGGAAGGTTGGCTGGTTCTCCACAATGATTTCTCCCTCCAGGGGCTGAGCTAGAAGCAAGTCCATTGGCTTAGGGAGACATTGCTATTCATAAGGATTTTGGGTTCAGGGTCTTGTGCTTCAAGATCTGAAGAGCAATGATGGTTAATGTAGTGTTATTAGCTTGATTTTCTTGGTACATACTGCCTCCTGTTTCTCCCTTAGGGTTCATTGATTTGAAAATAAATCCTCTTCTACTTTTTCTACTGGAGCCATGTTTTCACCAGCTTGTATACTTCTTTTAGTGATGCTGACTATAACCCTTCCCTGTCTTAAGAGATGGTATTTATGAGTTACTGTGTCTGAAAAAAAATCATTCCCTTGTGGTCTATTCTCTAGTAAGCTCCATATTTAACTACTTGGTCTTTGTATGACAAGAACAAATTCTGCTTCCCAGTTATCAGAAACTTTCTAGTTTGGGGGTGGGGGACTGTGTATTTTGGGGTCTGCTACTATGCTTATTGAGACTACAGGATCAACTCAATACCATGAAGAAGAATCAGAGGAGAATTTTAGTTGAGGGCCAATTTTAGTATTATTTAAATTAACGTATGTATCTTGGAGACACATCTTCAGCTGGTAACTTCATTTCCTGTTTGATACTGGTTTTATTTGGCTTCTAAGTTGTCTCACAGGAGTAACGAGTTTTAACAATCTCACTCTTCTTAATCTAACAGCTAATGTTTTGCTTTCACATTTACTTCTGATAGCAAAAAATTACATAATAAATACTCTAGAAGTTTATTTTTTACTCTTTAAGAGGCAGGTACATAACAAACTGTGCCACATCTTTCTAATTTCTGAGGGCTAAAGTGGGGACTGAAGTACAGAGAGGCCATTTGGCCTGCCAAAAATTAAAAATAAAGATACGTTGGATTGGTATTAGAATAGTCTAACAATATGAAGCTTTGAAAGACACTAAAGCTTTCAGACATGGGATGAGTGGGCCATTACACCATCAATAATATCTTATATTCAATGAAGTTGAGACTTTTAGAAGCTTGTATTTACAATTCTAAGAATCTCTAGGGTTCACTGAAGAAAGATATTGAGTAGAGCAAAGAGCATTTACTCTGTAATCAAATGACCTAAGTTTGAATCCTGACTCTGACCTTTACTAGCTATATGGTTTTAGGTTAGTCATTCGACCTCTTTGATCCTCAGTTCCTCTTCTGTAAAAGGAGATAACACCATTTATCTTTTGCCTAGCTCAAAGGGCTATTGTGAGCATCAAACTTTAAAAAAAATACTTGTCCCAGAGGAGGCATGTAATTAATCATTTGAGACTAATTTTCCTCTTCTCTCTGTCCCAAGGATTTTGTTCTATTCTTAGTATAACTCTCAAAGCCTAATCTCTAGGTAGGCCAATTTGGTCTGGGATACTCCTATGACTTTGTTTAGAGTAAGTAAGGTGAGTTTGGTTCAAATTGGACACCTCCAAAATACTCTTTTGGTTCTGAAACCCTCGAAACCAGAAGTTGGTTCATCTCTGAAATCTGACAAGGACATATCAACTCGCATATCACATAGTCTAGTGCTTCTGGATTTGTCAAATACCCCAAGTGGAAAGAATGCCTGAGACATTGGGCCATTCTCTGCTCACGTCATTTTGACACAATATTCAATAGAAGTAAGGAGTTGCTCCTTGCTCAGCAAATTTTAGCATTCAAAATCATCATTCAATCATGTCCAAATGAGAGGTGAGGCAGAGAAGAATCATCTGCGGACACCTTTATTATATCAGTGATAATTTGACCTAGAACATGTGAATAATACCACATACAAACCCAGAAGATTATTATATTCTCAATTATGGTATATCCCAATTGCCCTTCTGTGTTTACTATTCTATTGCTTAAACATCCAACATGACTTTTCAAAGAAATGTGATTTGAATCACAGAATTTAAGAAATAAAAGGGAGTACAGCCACCATTTAGTACAACCTACACGTGAAGGGAATTTTCACTGCGACATACCCAACAGGTGTCTAGCCTCTGCTTGAAGACTTTCAAGAAGGGGAAAACCATCACCTACCATTCTACTCTCAGACGGCACTAATAATTAAGAAGTTTGTTTTTCCTGTGATGTCAAGCCACTTTCGCCTCTTTTACCCATTGTTCCTGGTTCTGTCCTATGTGGTTAAACAAGTCTATTCACTATTTCATAAGACAGTTCTTCTAGTACTTCAACACAAATCTTACATTCCTCCTTCAGGGTCTTCACTTATCCAGGATAAACATCTCCAACTCCTTTAACTCTTATTTATTTTACGTGGACTCAAAGCCCTTGACCAACCTAGTTGCCTTCCTCTGGATGCTCTCCAGCTTATCAATGTCTTTCTTAAACTGTGGTGCCTACAACTGGGTAAAATATTCCAGATGAGGTCTTAGGAAAGCAGAAGCAATGGAGCTATCAATTACTTGTTCCTAGAATGTGTCTCCCTAAGAGACATTCCCCACCACCACCATCATGCAGCTGATTCACATTTAGTTTAGAGTTTACTAAAACCACCAGATCATTTTTGGTCAAACTGTTGTCCAACCATGCCTTTTATTTGAGAAGCAGAGTCTTGGATTTGTTCTAAGAGCATCTGCTGTGCACCAATCTTAAAATTTATGTGGTTCCTAGTGCTTTGCAGTCACAGAATCAGGGAAAGGACCGAGGTCCAAAAGACAGGTGACTTAGTCCAACCTACAACTGAAGGATGGATTCCCCTCTATGATATCCTCACACATGCCATTCTAACTTCTTGAAAACTTCAAGCAATGAAGAATTCACCACTTCTCAAAGTTCTGTACTTTTTATTTGGACAAGTTTAATATTTAGGACATTCTTTTTAAGTGATATGCTGTTTTTTACCAATTACATGTAAATTAATTTTTAGTGTTCATTTAAAAAATTGAGTTCCATATTCTCTCCCTCCCTCCATGTGATGGAAGCAATTTGGCATAGGCTATACATGTGCAATCATGCAAAACACATTTCTATATTAGTCGTGTTGTGAAAGAAAACACAGATGAAGGAAAATAAAACATGAAAAAGATAAAGAAAGCAAAAAAACAGTACACTTCAATCTGCTTCAAGACTCCATCAGTTCTTGCTCTGGTCGTCAATAGCATTTTTCACCATGAGTCCTTTGGAATTATCTTGATCATTGCGTTGCTGAGAATGGCTAAGTCATTCAGAGTAGGGCATTGTATGATATTGCTGTTAGTGTCTACAATCTTCTGGTTCTGCTTACTTCACTTTGCATCAGTACATTTAAGTCTTTCCAGGTTTTTCTGAAGCCATTCTGCTTATCATTTCTTATAGAACAATAGTATTCCATTACAATCATATGCCACAACTTGTTCAGCTATTCCCTAATTGATGGACATCCCCTAAATTCCCAATTCTTTGCCACCACTAAAAGAGATAATTTTATACGTGTAGATCCTTTCTCCCCTTTTAAAAATCTCTTTGGCATAAATGTCTAATAGTTGTACCGCTGGATCAAAGGGTATGCGCAGTTGTAGAGCCCTTTGGGCATGGTTTCAAATTGCTCTCTAGAACGGTTGAATCAGTTCATCATTTCACCAACAGTGCATTAGTGTCCCAATATTCCCACATCCCCTCCTACATTTATCATTTTCCTTCTGTGTCGTATTAGCCAGTCTGGTAGTCACCTCAGAGTTGTTTTAATATGCATTTATCTGACCAAAGGAATTTAGAGCATTTCTTTCACATGACTAAATAGCTTTGATTTCTTCATTTGAAAACTGCCTGTTCATATCCTTCGACCATTTATCAAGTGGGGAATGACTTGTATATTTAGGACATTCCTCCACCCATTTATCCTAGTTCTCTTTAGCAATGAATTCTTCTCTTCCCAAGCCTTTTTGTCCTTTGGCTAGGCATCCACAATTCCATCAACGAGATCATGAGATACAATTTCAGGACTCTCCAACATCCTGGGCCTCATTTTCAAACATTCCAGTTTGTCAATCCTGACTGTGAATGTTCTTCCCAAAACGTGGCACCCAGTACTAAAGCAATTGCCCCAGATGTGTCCTGAATGCTGAAGCCATCACCTATCTCACTTTGGTCACTGAACTAAAGAAAAAAAATACAAAGGATAACATAATTCCATCTTTGAATCACTGTAGTAAGGTAACGTACAGGGGTTTTCTTTATAACAACTTTGTAAGGTAGGCAAAGTATCATTACCCCCTTCTTACACAGGAGAAAACTCAGACACGGAAAATTTAAGTTCCTTGCCTACAATCATACAAGTAATTCACGGTGGAACTACGGCACAATCCTTGAGTATCTAATGTCTTACCCAATGTTCTTGCATTGCTTCTCCTTTGTTTTTGATTTTTAGGCCATCTCTAATACAAGGTAAGCTCAATGAGACAGATATTGTTTTGTTTTTGCTGTCTAATCTTCAGTAGCTAGTACAGTGCAGGGCACACAAGGCACTAAATGCTTGTTGAACTGAATTGTTCATAGATAACAAACATATTCTCAAAGATTCTGTAACATATGTCTTAAGCATAACTGATTCTTGCTCAACAACTCTGAGATTTATATAGAGCGGATTCAAATTAAAACTTTTCTATCCATAGCAAATGTCCTCCTTAAAATGTCTCAAAAGACAAAAACCAAGACAGTCAAAACAAAAAGAGAAAAAGAGCATATCTAAGAACAAGTGTATCTATTACTCTCAAGTTAAAATTCCAACCAGCAAATGTTTAATGTTAAGCACTCAAATTGTGGACAACTCCTCAGTCACAGACATCCTGGGCTGAAGTTCCATCTCTGATATATGTTGTTTATGTGACCCATAACACCTCACTCTAACTCTCAGCGCCCTAGGGAGTTCTTTGTGATTATAAGTTTCAGAACAGTCCTTGATCCACTGCTGTAGAGAATATTTTCTACCCAAGAGTCCTCCATACGAATGAAATCACCGAAACACATGCACATACACACACAAAGAACACTTACTATGTGCTGATACTGTTTGAGGCACTGTGGAGTTCTAACAGAAATATGAGATATGGGGCCTACCCTCCAGCTGCTCCCAATTTTTCATGAACCTCCTCCTTCCTCTGCAACACCCCCACAGTTCCTTACAGTTCTGATGAAAGGCCAATAATCTAAAGTAAATGTCAGGTTGCAAGAGTAGGATAGAATGGGAGATGTTTTTAGATGCAGGTTTTGCAAAGAAAACAATTCAACATTTTGGATTTATACAAAGGCACTCAATGGCAAGGCAATTAACTTTGTAAGTGGAGCTGTGCTTTGCCTGACGGATCAAGGCTATTCGAAACCACTGCAATCAGTTACATAAGTAGGTGTATCAGGCAGATTTTTCAGATGCATGTTATATCAACGAGCAAACACACACACACACACACACACACACACACACAGAAATATACACACACCAAAATCAACACTCCTTCAGATCCAGAACATGGCAGCTGCCAGAACTTAATCTGAGATATTTGTAACAAAAGTATTGAGTGAAGCTTGAGGGGTAGAACTGGGATAACCAAAGGAGAAATTAGGGAAGGATTTCTGAACTTGGGCATGGATAGATTTCAAGGGTTCTGAAATTTAATGCAGACAATCGGGGAGGAGAATCATTCTTATTTTTAAATAATCCCTTCTAACTATAAACTCTTTTAGTTCTATGATGGAGCAATTTTTAAGTTCAAAGTGATTTCATTCGGTTATTTAGAAGCATTTCCTTCACTTGCTTAAAAACATTATTCTGAACAGGAATCTATAGGTTTCACCAGCCTGCCAATGGAATCCACAATTCACAAAAAAGGATTAAGAACCCCTAAATTAAGGGAGATGAGTGGTGTAAATAGATTTGCCAACTGACGAGTATTTAACTGGATTGCCTAAAATTAAATTAAAGAACCTGGACTCACTCTTACTGAGATGCAGAAGAGTAGATGAGGCCCATGACATCACATTATCAGGGTTATTGAACAGTCTTGGTTGTTACTGTCCCTCCAATTATCATGTATTCTATGTGACTGTGATCAGAGGGCCTGTCCTTTTTCTACCTAAAGATGCCGGGAAGAGGGCGACTAAAAAAATGGCCTGAAATGAGAGCACCGCGGCACCTGGGTTTGAATCCCAAGTCTTCCACACACTACCTGTGTAACTTTGGGCGATTCAATTCACCTCACTGCACCTCAACTTGCTCATCTGTAAAATGGGGGAGTTAGATTAGATGGACTAGTGACAGCAGGACATAATGGATAAGGCTTAAATTTTGGAGATGGGAAGATTTGGGTTCAGATTCTGCTTGAGACAGTCACTAACTAAGTGACCTTGTATAAGTCACTTAACACCTCTGTGCCTCAGTTTCCTGAAATAGAGTTGAGCCCAATGGACTCTAAAGTGCCTTCTGGCTCTACACTTTTGATTTTCTGCTCTTTCAAGTTACTTCCAGGTCTGTCTATGATTCTATTAATTGGAGTGGGTGAGGAGAGGCAGAAACAAGTGTTTCCCATGGATTAAATCTGGTTATGGTTGGTGTAACCAGATTACCAAAAGAAGTTAATTTGCAATCCCACTCGTTTCATGAGCCTCTAGAAGGAAAAGCAGATGGAGGAGTAAATGATGTTAGGGAAGAATCAGAGGTCAGAGATGGTTAGGCAAGATGACCTTCTACCTCAGTAGATAAAAGGCTCAGTGAATGAAAACTAGGAGAGGGAGGGAAAGGTGTGACTCCCCAAGAGTGACACAAGAATGGCAAGGTAATGTATGACCCACGGGGGAAGTCAATGTCAGCATTTCTTAATCAATCTCAAAAAAGCATTACACTAAGTATGGAGCCATCATTGCTTAATGATAACCAGTAACATAGAAAAGGAAGTATTACTGCACACGCTGACATGACTGATGAGATTTGCTTAACTATTACAGAGTAAGTTCTATGAGGCTTATACTGAATAAAAATTTAGCCAATGAATAATTAAATGAAAATGGTACAAGTACAAAGAGTATTTAAATGTTGGACTTTCCGCCGGTGAATTGAAAGGGCATTGTGGCTGGTTAAGTTAAAGGTGCTTCCTTTTCAACCCTTTGAGATGAACAATTCACCTTTTAATAAAGCATATGCATTTTATTATAAAAACATACTCATTGTCTTCAGTATAGGTATTCTCTACAAAAGGGGAGCAGTGAGTACAGCAAATTTATTTGAGATAACAAGAAACAAGACCTACATTGTTAATGATGACTAATCTCTACTTTCAGTGACCAAGTGGCATATAATAGAAATTTTCAGAAGTGACACTACTAACTTTCTGTTTCACCAACAAGAAAGAGTGCTGGGTTTTGGGAGTGAGAGGCCCTTAGTTCAGATTCCCACCATTCCAGAACTTCTCCAGGCTTTCATTTCTTTGTTTGTAAAAGGAGGAGAGTAAGGACTAAATGATCTCAAATATCCCTCCTAGCTCTAAATTTATATTTCTATATTCTCCAAGCACAGAGATAGATGAGAAGGGCACAATTTTATATTAAATAATGGGACAGAAAAGAGAATTCGGTTATTTAGAAGCAAATGAGCTGGGGACAAATATTAAGAAAAATGAAAACAAGCCTTTTATGTACTATTTTAGGGTTTCCCAACAACCCAGGAGATGAGTAATACAGAGATCCCTATTTTAAAGAGAGGAAAATGGTCAGTCAGAGAGGTTGTGGCTTGTCCAAGTTTACCCAGCTAGCAAACGTCCAAACTAGGATTGGAGCTCAAATCTTTTCATTCCTAATCAAATATTCTTTTCACATAATACTAATAACAATATTAATAACAACAGCTAACAATTATATGGTGCTTTGAAGTTTGTAAAGTCATATTATCTCATTTTAATTCCACAACAATTTAGAGGGGTAGGAGCTATTATTATCCCCATTTTCAGGTGAGGAAACTAAGGCAAACAGATTTTTTTTAACAACTTGCCTAGGGCACACAAACAGTAAGTGTCTGAGACTGGATTTGAATCCAGGTCTTCCTGACTCCAGGTCTGGCACTCTATCCACTGTGCCACCCAGCTGCCCTAAAGTAACTTTGGGGGTCTATAACAAACATATAGACATGTTCCTAGATAAAATGATAAGTAATTTTTTTTGAATGAATGCATATTTCTCTGAAAAAATGTGTAGCAAAGGAAGTCAACTGAAATTGACCTTTCCCTTCACAAATTTCTTGGAGCAATGTGTTTGACTCTCCTCTTTGCACCTATTACGCTCTAACTCATAGTGTACATTTTTGTATGCATGTTATATCTCCTTCTTAGCCAGTGAGGTCCTTGAGGGTAAGGTCTCTTTCATTTTTCATCTTTGTATCACAAATGCCCAGCACGTAATATTTTAAAAATAGTGGACATGTAAAAATACTCATTGAAATCAGTTAAAATGCTCATGAAACATCAATGCATTATTTAAGGAAAGTAATATCTTGATTAAGTTTTTGCTTTTGATTCCATTTTGATTGTTTGAATCTAGTCGTAGTTAATGTAGTAAGATCATCAGAAGACTTCATTATCCTAACTTATTTTCAAAGCACTTTATTTCTACAGTAAGTTTCCCATTTATCTAAACTATCTGGACCACTTTAAAATAAAATAGGAGCTGATGAAATCTGATACAATTCTCTCAGAATTTCACTCATTTCTGAATTCTTTAGACGTTCTGATAACTTTTGGCTTTCAAGTGTTTTCTTCTGTCTCTTATTGTCTAGAATAGTCTATCTTTGTGTCCTATGTCACATGTTTCTTCCTTGTCTCTTTTCCTCTCTACTAATTCCCTATGTGAATGTCTATTTATACCCACTTTTGATGGTAAATATACTATGGGAAAAAGACACATAGAGTTGTATTTTTTACTTTAAGAAGTCAGGAGTCCTTTTACTAACCTCTCTTTGGGATTAAATGAAGTAAGCTGTTGTCTAATTTTTTTTAACATAGCAAAAGGGAAAACTTCACCTTTATATAAAGAAAAACTTCTTAACACTTAAAGATGCACAAAAGTGAAATGGGAAGGAAACTAAATTTCTCAATAATAAAGATCTTCAAAACCAAGACTGGATAATCATTTATCATTTTTGTTGTACAAAGTTATAAGACCATAGATTTATAACAATCCAAATCCTCATTTTACAGATGAGAAAACTAGGGCTGAGAGATATTAAGTGAATTTCCCAGGGTCACAGAACCAGTAAATGTCTAAGGCAGGATTTGAACTGAAGGTGTTCCAAATCTCAAGTCTACCACTCTAGTCACTGTGTCACCTCATCTCTAAACCTTGAGTCTAAGGGAATTCTTTTTCCAATAGAGGTTAGGGTAAAGGCCCTCTGAGGTCCCTTCTAACTATAAACTCTTTTAGTTCTATGATGGAGCAATTTTTAAGTTCAAAGTGATTTCATATGAAATAACTGGTTGTGCCATATACTTGTGAAATCAGGACCAATTTATCAAAGTACAGATGAGCATACTAGTTGTTGGAAACATAATTCTTTTTGATCTCCAGAGACTCACTGAGGCAGAAGATTCCTATCCAAAATGAGGGAAGGATGTGAAAAAAACAAGTGTTATAAATAGATGAATAGATGGACAGGATCCACATAATATTTTTCCTCCTCCCCCTCCTCCTTCTTTCTCTTGTTCTTTGACTTCTTGTTCTTGTTTTTCTTTTATAGCTGACATGGTTTGATGTTGCTAAAGACCATTCCTGCTCTCCCTCCCTTGTGCCATGACACGAAATTCTACTCTCTGCTCTGAAGTGCTTACTATTATGGTCAGAAAACAAAATTCCTTGGGCCAGAAAATGAAGGCCTCTACAAAAATGTACATATTATCTCAGTGTAGTCTTGGATGTTATTCCAAACTGGTACCTAAATGTATATTAATTAAACATATTTGCTAGTTTTGGAAACAACACAGCAAAACCACTGAGTAATGGGGCCACTAAATAAGTAAGTTTTACTGTAAGATATCTGTAAGAAATATGGGGGGATGGTGGTGGAAAGACCCATATGAGGTTCCCTAGTTCATAGGATCTTAGATTTAGAACTCAAATGACCTTAGAAATTATCAAGTTTAATCTTTTAATTTTATAAATCAGTTGATGGAGGGTTCTGTGCCACAGAAGGGATGGTAACATGAGAGAATTGACACCTATAGAAGAAGAGGATACATATTTCCAAAATTTGACCAGGGCCAGCCCTATAATCTCTCTTATATAAAAGTAGTGAGCAGCATTTGTATTTTACAAATGTAAATATAAATAGGATATGAAATATATTAGACTACTTCTAACCTTAATATGAAAAATGATGAAAGATGAAAATATACAGTTTCCTGGGGTGTGGCTTGTGGACAATGCTATCTTTTAGTTTTGGGGGGCTTGGGAGGTGGGAGAATTTTCTTTGTCATCCTGAGCATCATAGTATACAAAGAACAGGTAAAGGGGACTGTTTATAAAACTATGAACTTCTGTTAGGCCTAGTGTTATTGAGTTTGACATTTGAAGTTGGCAGGGATAGGGAAAAAGGCAAAGACAGAGTTTAGAAATTGGCTGCCTCTGATCTAATTTCCCTGAAAAAATGAAGGCCACTGAGAAACCCATGTAAACCAAATGACCAAATGTGTCTTGGTGAGTTGGAAGCACACAAAAGGAATTTTTTAATTAAAATTTGTAACTTTTTAAAATTAAAAAAATTAAGCCCATAAAGCCAATGTCTTTTTTTCCTCATTTGAAATTGTCAAAATTAAGAGAGGAAATTTTCCAGTGGGATGTTCCCCTGTTAATAGGTTCTCTATGCCAAGATAGCTTTCTCTTACTCCTTAGGCTACGCTTCCCTGATCTGTCAGCAGATCCATCACTCAAGGCATAAGTGCTGCAGGCACCATCACTTCTCAGAAGAAACACCCATGAAGTCGAGGAGCATTTTCTTTTCACCTTGTTTTCTTAATTCCTACTCTAGATGGGGATTAAGAAAGCAGGTGCTTTGAGAAATAAAATTTAAAAAAATACACAAAAAGCAATTACTTGTTCCAGATAGTAATGATGTCATAGAACTCTGGGGAGCATTGAGATCTGTCTCCAGGGACAACCTATCTACCCTAAAGATGCCCTCATTTTCTAGAAAACGCATTGACTTTTATTGCCACAAAGACATGCTCTCACTTGGCCTCATTCTCCCTAAGAGAAAGAGAAAAAAACATTTCCTCCAAGGGTTAAATCATGGAAAAGCAATACTGGTACTCTTTTGCATTGTAACATGCATTATAAATGCAAAATATAAAAGTTTCTATTTTGATTATTTCTTATCACTACCCTCTATGGCAAGTTAATGATTCTTGTCTCCACTGTTCAGAGAAAGGCACTGAGATTCTGTGTCTCTTTTATATTTACAGAGAAACTCACTGGCAGCACAAAAACCCTCGCTCACAGCTCTGTCAGGAGCTACCTTGGGCTCAAGGGCTGAGTCACATCATACAAACAAACCAATATATCATATTAGCAAAAAATAAAACATATGCCCCTGAAGCAATAATGTATAGGAGAGGTAAGTTTTATGGAGAAGACAGAGGTGGTTGGGAAAGGATCTGGAGAAGTCTGTCTCGTCCAGGGGAATGACCCTCAGTGGGGCACAATAATGAGGAACATGAGCAGCAGGGGCCCACATAAGGGCACTAGGTACATCTTGGAGGTACATGGGCATTGAACAATTAAAGAAAAGCTTCAATGGGAGAGTGCACTGAAGAAAAGCAATAGATAGGTATGTGAAAACGTTACATAGAACTTCCTCTATTTTCACAGTAGGGAAATATAAAGGTTAAATTAGTTATTTTTATTTCATTTTAACTAAATGGATGTGTCATCACTATTATACTCAGACCACAGCTACCACAGGGACACTGTCACAAATAAAAATAAAGGTGACCTAATAATACAAGGGAAGAATGCAGGCTTTCTCTCATTACACACTCCACCCTCACTGTGACTCTAAATATGGTCCTTTTAGTTCATATCTTTCCAATTGGCATCCTCTTTTCTCAGTGACTACATTAGGGGTGTCCAGGTGGCATGCTCTTTTTCCATGGCTGCATTAAGGGATTCTGAGATTCTCAGGAATATAAAGCTATATAAGACTTTAGAGATCTTCTAAAAAGTATTAATTCCACATTTTTTTGGTCTGTACTAAGTGACAGAGGAGGAAGGGAAGGGCAAAATTCCTATGCCTGCATCAGATTTCCATTATCCCACCTTCCCTAGTGATATTATTTATTCCACATGAGAATGTAACACCCAGTCCATTGATTGGGTAATGGCTGGACAAACATAAGATATTTAGAGGCATACCAGAAAACCTGCATGAACTGATGGAGAACGAAGTAAGCAGAACTGGGAGAACAATGTACGTGATCACATAGATGAAAAGAATTCTGAAAGGCAGTCGAATTCTGATTACTTATAATGAACAATTTCTGTTCTGTGGTACAAGTGATGAAAAATATTTCCATCTTGGTACACATGTGGGAGATTACTTGTCCAGAAGGCTGCCTACCATTTTAGATATAGCTGCTGTGTTTGTTGGCATAATCTAAGTTTTAAGCCAAGGTCAGAGCATTTTCTATGAGACTCTCCCAATTGATGAAGAAAACACTGCTGGTGTGATTTTTTTCGTCCCTATGTGCCATTCTTAGTTCTAGATTCTAGGACAGACTTCAAGCATGAGGGAAGGGAGGGAGGGAGGGAGGGAGAGAGAGAGAGACACAGAGAGAGAGAGAGAGACAGAGAGACAGAGACAGAGAGAGACAGAGAGAGAGAGACAGAGAGAGACAAGAGAGACAAACAGAGACAGAGATTCACACAGAGACAAAGAGAAACAGAGACATACAGAGACAGAGACACATGCACAGAAACAGAGACACAGACAGCGATGGAGAGAGACAGAGATAGAGGCAGGTAGACAGAAAAACACACAGAGAGAGAGAGAGAGAGAGAGAGAGAGAGAGAGAGAGAGAGAGACAGAGAGAGAGACAGAGAGAGAGAGAGAGACAGAGAGAGACAGAGAGAGAGAGAGAGACAGAGAGAGAGACAGAGAGAGAGAGAGAGACAGAGAGAGAGAGAGAGTTTGGAAGTGGTAGATCTGTAGATGAGTCTAGTTCTTCAATATGCCCCTGATTTCTAGCTTGCCCCAATATAGCTTAAGAGTACACTAAAACTTTCGGGATACTCTTATATATGGTTAACAGCCTTTCAGAGTTATTTTCATCTATGTGATCATGCGCATTGTTCTCCAAGTTCTGCTTACTTCATCCTCCATCAGTTTACGCAGGTTTTCTTATATTCCTCTAAATGTCTTGTGTTTGTCCAGCCATTAACCAATCAATGGGCTGGGGGTCACATTCTCTTGCAGAATCAACGATATCACTAGGAAAGGTAGGATAATAGAAATCTGAAGCAGGAATAGGTATTTTGTCCTTCCCTCACCTCCTCCCATAATATAAATATATATACAAATGTACATATCCATACATATATACATATTATACCTATATATATGTACAGATACACATGTATCTGTATGTATGTGGTGATAGAGAGAAACAGTGACTTGCACATAGTAAGTTAAGAAAAATAAGATAAATGCTTTATCCATATATGTAGATATACATTTTTGTAGTTACGAAGATCTGGAAACCACTTTAACGTGCAATAGTGTGTAAAAGGTTAAAATAACCCATGGTTTAGTAATATAATGGGGTACTGTGATGTGATTAAAATAATAAATATGAGGATTAAGAAGAAATCTGCAAAAGCATACAATTCAAAATAAATAGATTCTGAAGAATAGCATAATACTAAGACTACATGAAAATTTAAAAAGTATATTCACAAATACAGAGTTGAATGGACAAATAGAAAAGAAGAGAATGTGGAAGTAGTAACTAATAGAGAGTTATGGATATGGTGTACATATAAATTATTTTTTAAAATATAAAGAGTGTTAAATGTCAGCTTATCTGATTGTGTTGTTCATTAAAGTGTAAGATCATTTTTAAAAAGAATCTGAAAATTCATGCAGCTAAGCTGAAAGCTGTCTACATGTCCTATTTTAATTAGAACCTTGCTTCACTCTCTAAGGTGGGAAGTCACTTTTGTAGATTAGCACAAGGCTGAATCTGGGTCCAGGGAACATTCCCTGGGGAGTTCAACACCCACTGATTCAATTTAGTGGGAAGTGTTAGTGCTTAAACTATAGCAAGGACAGAAACAACAAGCATCACAGACATTTCTGCAGCATAAAGAAACAGACCTTCTAGTGGGTCAGGTGGAATCTTTTATATTTAAGCCTAGACAGAGACCACATTCTGAGCTTCTACAGTGTAGACTAGGCTTTCAAAATTTTATTTTTATCATCTTAAGGACAGTGGGAGTTGACAAAGGTAGGCTAATGTTTTGTGGTGCGTAGTGTAAACATCGTCTACTTTCATTAACTCCAAACAAAGAGAATTAGAGCATTAGAGTTAGACAAATTCTTCAGGATGATCTCTTCTGAAATTCTCATTAAATAAGGAAAGCGAAAGGTACAGGGGTCATAAAACTAGAGCTACAAGAGACCTCAGAGGTCATCTAATACAACCCCTTCATTTTATACTTGAAGAAACTGAGGTACAAGGAGGTTAAATGTCTTCCCCTAGGTCACAGGGGGAAGTGTCGAGGTAAGATTTGAATGAAGGTCCTCTGACAAGAACCAATGATCTTTTTACTACACTAAGTCACTCAACAAGCATATATTGAATGCCTATATATTGTATATTGAATGCCTATTATGTATCACTGTGTAAACAACAGCGATACAAACGAAGGCAAAAAAATGGTTCTAGCCTTCACAGAGCTCATATTTTAATGGAGGAGAGGACAACACACAAATAATTATGTCCTGTGTGTGTGTGTGTGTGTGTGTGTGTGTGTGTGTTTGTGTGTGTGTGTGTGCATGTGTGTGTGTGTGTGTGTGAGAGAGAGAGAGAGAGAGAGAGAGAGAGAGAGAGAGAGAGAGAGAGAGAGTCATTTCAGAGAAAAGACAGGTGTATGTGTAGGGAGACAGGAAAGGAGGAAATAACGAAGGAAGGAAGGGAGAGAAGAAACAATCATTTATTAAATACCTCCTATGTGCAAAGAACTTTACAAATATTATCTAATTTTTCTCTCATAACCTAGGGAACTAACTGCTATTATTAGCTCCATTTTACAGATGAGGAAACCGAGGCAGACAACAGATAAGTTACTTTGGAAGGGTCACATGGCTTTTATAAGTCTGAAGCTGGATTTGAATGAAAGTCTCCTTGACTCTAGACTCAGCACTCAACCCACTGTACCACCTGGTTGCCTCTGACTGAGCAAAGCCTCCTGTAGAAGGTAGGATTTGAGCTGAGTCTGGAAAGAAGTTGAGGAAGCTAAGAGATGTTGATGAGAAGGGAGACCCTTCCAAGCATGTAAGACAGCCAGTGAAAATGCCTGGAGGAGGAAGATTGAGTGTCACATGGGAAGAGCTTCCAGTAGTCCTGGGTACTTGGAGTGGTACCACTTATACAAGATCCACAACCATTTTTGAAAACCTATTACCTACTAATTATGGAATGTCCAGCTCCTGCCTTCAATAAAGATCTTTTTGTTTGTTTTGTTTTATAGCCAAAATTCCAGATTAGAAATAAGCATGGCAACTATAGGCTCATAGAGCTCAAAACTAGAAAGGACCTCAGAAGCTATCTAGTCTTCAGCCCTTCCACCCCACACAGATGAGGAAACTGAAGCCTGAGAGACAAAGTGACTTGTCCAAGGTCATGCAGCTAGTGACAGAATTGCTACTTAATGCATGTATTCTGACCCCAAATCAGATGTTCTTAACACAATACCCATGCTTTCTGTAAATCAGTGGCATGAATACACAATGTTCTCATACTCTACATACTTTTATAGTCTGCACATAGACAGCTTTGAAAACAATGTTTAGTTGGCAGGCCATCTATTCATTTTCAAAGTGCAGGCCACCTACTCATTATTAAGAAAGAATTGTGTGTCTTATTTGTGGTATTTTGCAGCATGGTGGAATCTCTGCTCAAATATCATAATGTAAAACTGGAGGGGTTTCCAAAATCTGGGCTGGGAATGAAAATTTTTGTGATAGTGATATCACTCTCACTGGGCTGGGAATCAGACACCCTAAGTTCTACTCCCGGCTCTGACACTTACTATATGTGTGGAATTACTTCACAATCTGGGACCCAAGTGCCTCAGATGCAAAATGATAAGACTGGGCTAGATGGTCTCTCTGGTCCCTTCCATTTCTCAATCTGAGATCCAAGGAGAGTAAGATAACTGTCATTTCTCCACTCACCCTTTCTCTCTGCCTCATTTTTTCTGACTTCATTTTTTGCTGGACAGCTCCCCCCGGGCTGATCTGCCTGGGCCCACTGCAATACAGTTACTTCTCTTTCCTTTATCCAGCTAAGACTTCACAGTTTCATCTTTGGGGTAGTTCTTGGTCATTGCCTCAGTCCATACCCTAGGCAGGTGCCTTGTAGATATCAGATAAATATTAAATCATTTGATAGGACAATGAGCCAAAAAATCAAATCCCAACAAAATTTATTAGCAAAAACTGCTAATGGGATTTTCTAATTTTCTTAGTTTCTACCCAGGGAATTTTAGCCAGAGGGAAGTCCTGGTGCTCATTTGACTTCTACTGTGCTGTTGGTCATATGCCAGTAGCTTTTTGTCTGTCCTGTTAAGAGTGTTTACTGTCTAATAGGGGGAACCCAAAGATATGCTCCTTGAGGACAGGGACCACATCTTTTATTCGACAAATTCAGTTCCACAAATAAAGGGTCTACTATGTGTCAGGGACTGTTCTGGGTTCAAAGGATATAAAGCTGAAAACAAAAACAGTATCTGCCTTTGAACAGTTTATATATGGTGTGGGTGGAGCCAAGATGGCAGAGTGAAAGCAGGGGCTTGCTTGAGCTCTCCCCCAAACTCCTCCAAATACCTGTTAAAAAAGTGACTCTAAACAAATTCTAGAGCAACAGAACCCATAAAATGACAGAGTGAAACAAATTTCCAGACCAAGACAACCTAGAAGGCTGACAGGAAAGGTCTGTTGCAGTGTGCTGAGAGAGGAGCGCAGTTCAGCATGGGCCGTGCTGGTGCTGATGGGGCTGGAGCAGACCTCAGGGCACCGAATCACTAGTAATTGTGGTGGTTTCCAGACTTCTTAACCCACAAACACCAAAGACAACTTAGAAAGTCAGTAGGAAAGGTCTGTCGGACCTAGGTGAGAGAGGAGTTCAGTCTGGCTCTAGCTACGGGATGGCGGCTATAGCAGCAGCAGTGTCAGTGGCTTTTTTTGGAGCTCTTGGCCCACAGGCATTGGGGGGATCAAGTGGCTGATCATGGGGGATTGCAGGGATCTCTTTGCTGGTGCCGAGGCAGGATTCTCTTGCTTTGCCCTTCTTGGATCTGGGTCGCAGTCCTAGGTGACGGTCCTTGGGTGAGAGGAGCTCTGACATGGCGGAGCTTGTGGCAACAGTGGAGAAGGAATCCTCTTCACAGTTTGAAGGCAGAAAAGAGTTCTTGTGGTCACTCATGGACTGGAGCACAGACCACGAAAGGAGTAAACACCTCTCCTTTCATCATACAATCTTGGAAGAACTAAAAATTTACAGGCCCTGGAAATTTGACTTCCAAATACAAGACTCTAGAGAAGCATGAAAAGGTAAACAGGAAAGAGAAATCATAAGGGACTTACTAAAGTTGAACCATTTTGTTTACATACATGGAAAGATATCTGTAACTCATGAGACCACTCTCAGTATTAGGGTAGCTGGAAGGAATCTATATATGGACAGAGGGCACAGTGTGAGCTGAATATGTAGGGTTGATATCTAAAAAAAATTTAAGAGGTAAGAGAATGTACTGGGAAAAGGAGAAAGGGAAAGGTAGAATGGAGGAAATTATCTCACATAAATGAGGCAAGAAAAAGCTTTTACAGTAGAGGGGGACAGGAAGGAGGTGAGAGGGAATGAGTGAAACTCACTCCCATTAGATTTGGCTGAAGGAGGGAATAACATACACTCAATTGCGTATGGAAATCTATTTTACCCTACAGGAAAGTAGTGGGAAAGGGGATAAGGTGGGGGGGGGGATGATAGAAAAGAGTGCAAATGGGGGGAGGGGTAATCAGAAGCAAATACTTTTCAGGTGGAACAGGGTCAAAGGAGAGAATAGAAGAAATGGGGGGCACATAGTATGGAGGGAAATACAGTTAGTCTTTTACAACATGACTATCATGGAAGTGTTTTGCATGACTACACATGTATAACCTACATCAAATTGTTTGCCTTCTTAGTGAGGATGGGTGGGGAGGGAGAAAGAGAGAGAATGTGGAACTCAAAGTTTTAAAAAGGAATGTTAAAAATTGTTTTTACATGCAACTGGGAAATAAGATATACAGGCAATGGGGTATAGAAATCTATCTTGCCCTACAGAACAACAGAAGGGAATGGGATAAGAGAAGGGGGGAGTGATAGAAGGAAGGGCAGATTGGGGGAAGGGGTAATCAGAATGCACTCTGTCTTGGGGTGCAGGGAGGGAAGAGATGGGGAGAAAATTTGGAACTCAAAATCTTGTAAAAGTGAATGTTAAAAGCTAAAAATAAATTAATTTAAAAAATAAAATAGTTTACATGCTACTAAGGGGATAAAAGCAGAAGCAACATGAACATCTTCCAATGCTTTGTTACATCAGACATATCCTAATAATATTATACAATAAAATGATGAAATTTTTTTGTACCATTTGATTCAGAGATTCTATTGCTAGGTACGTACCCTAAGAAAGTCATTAATAAAAAGAAAATTCCCATATATACAACAAACTATTTATAGCAGCACTTTTTGTGATAGCAGTGAACTGGAAACAAAATAGATGCCCATTGATTGGGAAATGACTAAACAAATTGCCTCTGAACAAAGCACAGATGCAGAGAGAAGTATTGGAACACTACTAAGCAGTCACAAACCATAAATATAACTAGCACTGTAACAGAAAAAGCATTAGATATGTTATCAGGAAGACCTTGGTTCAAATCCTGACTCAGCTATATGTTAACTGCTTGAACCTGGGCAAGACACCTCAGTGCCTCAGTTTCCTCATATGTCAAACAAGGGATTTGTACTCCATGGTTCCTCCCAGTTCTAAATAAATGGCCTTATTTTATTAAATGCAGAAATCTATCAATACAAGTAAATGTCAAGGTTGGGGGGCTGACAATACTCATAACTCATTTGACTCACCAGAAGCCTCATCTAGGAGCTTTGTCAAGCTATACGTTGAAGGATGCCACTAAGGCAGAGGTGAAGACCCAAAGCATTCTGGACATGAAGGACCATGTGAGCATTATAGATAAAATGTCTGTTGAATGTTGAATTAAAAAGGCACGGAGGAGGAAAGATGGCATCAAAGGAACATGTAACACATTTCTAAGGAAGCTAAGTCACATTAGGAAACACATACACAAAGGGTTGTATATATGAAAGGGCTTCCTTTATTTACTTATTTCATTAGTTAGTTAGCTAGTTTCCATGATAATCATTATTAACCTGACCAGGACAGGATCTCCCTCCATTTCCCGCTCTAGCTTTTACGTTAATTCATCGTATGTTGAATTGAGAAGAATCTTACAGATCAGACTTACATATTTACAAGCATATAGACTTGCTGTTTTATAGATGAGGAAGGCTGAGGTTACAGGAAATCAAATACTTCATCTAAGATGCTTCAGTGATAAAACATGAGCTAAGATTTGATCCCACCTTATGATTCCAATTTCATTATTTTTTAAAAATTTTTTCTGCTTCTACCACACTACTTACCATTCAAAGGCAGGCATAAGCCAGGGCTCCACTCAGTGTAGTGGATAAAGTCCTGAACCTGGAGTCAACCACAACTGCATTTGAATCCCACCTAAAGTATTTACTGCTGTATGACCACAGGCAAGTCAAATAAAGACTCTCAGACTCAATTTCCTTATCTGTAAGATGGAGATAATAACATCTACTTTACGAGGTCGATGTGAATGCTGTGCAAAGCTTAATACATCATATAAATGTAAACTATTACGTATATATTCAGGCATTTAAAAGATAATCAATCAAATAATCTAAAATATATCCTAGACTCTGTTTAACCTACCAGCCAGTTACCCACCCTGGGCATTTTGCCGTCTAACCTCCCATGGATATACATCTGCCTCTTGCTTTGGGAAGAGTAATCAAGTGCCATGACTCCAGAAAATGAAGGACAAAATGTGCTACATGGCTCCACACACTATCCCTGTCATCCTCCAGGCCAGAGCTCTCTCCCCTAGGGTCAAATCCCCTACATTCATTGCATTCCCTTACTGCAGTGAGAGGTCCTTGAGGGCAAGAAGTGTCTGAATTTTGTATTCGAATCCTGAGCATCTAACCCAGTATCTGGCACATAGTAGATGCTCAATAAATGAATTTTAATTCATTCATTCATTCATTTATTCACTTATTCATTTATTTATTCACAAACTCATTCTCAAACTATTTAATCTATTCCTGCCTAATGGAGGCCTAGTTTTATAACTTTCAAAATCCTGAAAGTAGGAATCTGAATTTTAAATTTCTGTTTCTCATTCTTTTTTTTCAATCAGTTCAAAGTTTTGCCTTAGGCAACTCACTCACCCTTCCTATACCTCCCTTTGGCCTTGCTACTCATCCAATAAGATTGCTAGTCATATCATCCATCACAGGGGTTGTAATAAGGATGAATTAACCTTGGCAAAATACTGGATGAGATTTTAAAATTTCTTATTTTTAATATTCAAATACATCTGCATGATGTTTCTTCTTCATGCAATATAACACACACACACACACACACACACACACACACCACCACCACCACCACCACCACCACCACTACCACCACCACCATCACCACCACATGGCAAAAGCTCTCCAATAATTTTTGAGAGAGAGAGAGAGAGACAGAGAGAGAGAGAGACAGAAAGAGAGACAGACACAGAGAGACAGAGACAGAGACACAGACACACAGAAAGAGACAGAGACACACACAGAGACAGAGACAGACAAAGAGACAGAGAGAGACAGAGATAGACAGAGAGAGAGGTGCCAGTATTTATAAAAATGAAGATGTTTGGCTCTGGTTAGTAAGAGTGGGAGGATGTAAGGAGGAGGAAGTGGGTATTATGAAAGACACTACAACATTTACAAGTAACTGTTACCTATGGATCAAAAGAGATATGACATTTAACCTACAGGTACAAGGTGATAGTTTTCACTCCAGACCAAAATCTAGGCTGAGCCACCCTTTCTCCGATATATAAGATTTTTTAAAGTTAAAAAAATGGAGGGTCTTAAGGCAAGGAAAGAAGCAGAGGGACAAAAACCTCAGAAAGACCTCACCCTTCCCATGATGCTTATCCTCTCCTTTCCCCTTCCTCTCCTCCTCCCTTTATCTTTCAAAGAGGCCGACCCGTAAGGGGACTTAATGCAACACTAACTGTAGCCATTTTGTGTATTTTCATTAATATTTTAATTTGTGCACTGGCATCCTGAGGCAGTTTCATGAAGGGAACAATTTTAGACTCTGAAAAGGAAAGAAAATGACATTTTGAATTTCCTGCTGTCTGAAATTTCTAAGACATCACAAAGCAGGGTCTTTCTTATGCAATTTCTAGTAATATTCTCTTTCCCTAGGTCAATCCATCTGAAGGGATGTACAGCACCCCACCTTTCCCCCCCCACAACAAAAACAAACAAAAAACCACCTGGCAGCTGAGGTCTAATTCCATGATTCAACCTGACACATTTGCTTCATTTTTTTTCCCATTTGAGTCTCCCTGAAGGAATATCTTTGGTGCTACAACCATTATCAAGTGAGACTCTGAGAAAGTTACGGTTGGAAGAAGTGTTCTCAGGACCACTGGTCTGGGTGCTAGGTGGGTGTCCTTGTGTCCCCTTCCCTCAACGGCTAGTTTTCTCCAGCCCAAACCACCTTCTATTTAATTACTTGGCATGTTTTAATTTTTATTCATGTTATATTTTTGTGTCATACTTATATTTGTACTTGTCTCTCCTGTTAGAATATAAGTTTTAGGGAAGTAGGGATTGTTTCATTCTTTGTACTTGCATCTGCACTGCCTAGCACAGTGCCTATAAATGCTTAATAAATACTTTCTGATTGATATAGAGGTCTATGATTCTTTGATTCAGGAGGAAAAACAACTAAAAAACTCAATTTTCCCTACTCCAGAGAATAATTAGATATTTAAATCAATTTCTCTGTCTCTCACACCCTTTCTTTTTCTTTCTCACCTCCCTCCTACTCTTTCCATTATATTCCTTCCCTCTTTCTTCCTCCTCCCTTCTGGTTCCCTCTTATTTCTTCTCCCTTCTGTCCCTCTGCATATTTGCCTTTCTCCCCTTCTCTCCTTCCTATCCAATTTTCCATAATGTTTCTTCCCATTTGTTTCTTTCCCTGTCACCCCCTCTTTCCCTCTCTGTCTTTATCTTTTGCTCTCTATCTTTCTCTCTCTCCCCCCACCGTATCTATCTGTCTCTGTCTCTGTCTTTCTCTCTGTGTCTCTGTCTCTCTCTGTTTATCTATCTCTGTCTCTCTGTCTCTCTCTCTCTTTCTGTCTCTCTCTCTCTCTCTCGCTTTCTCTCTCTTCTTTCTCTCTTTTCTCTCCTTTTCTCTCCGTCTCTGTCTCTGTGTATCTCTCTCTGTCCTTGGGGTCCAAATCTTGGCACAAGAACATTTCTCATCACTTTTAAATGAGTGACTATTTTCTGTCAAAAAATATACATTTCTCCCTCTATTTTTTGTGTGTGACACTCCATAAGTTAGAAGAGTCCTTTCCCATTTAAATGGGCAAATTATAAAGTGTTGAAAATGCAGGCACAGAGAACTTAGAGGGATAGGATTTCTGAGAGTTCTTGACATGCATTCCAAATGACAAAATCATCAAAATTCTGTCAAACACCATCTGATTGATTGAAATGGGAGCTTGGCTTCAGAGGAAGAACACCAGGGGACATAAAGGCCAATAATATTAAGGATGCTTGGGTAACAACTCATCCTCCAGTGCTTTAACATCACACACACACACATACACACACACACACACACACACACTTTTAAGAGTACTATGCCATAAAGTGACTAAAATTTCTTGCTATTTGACTCAGAGATTCTACAACCAGGCATATACTCTAAGACAGTCATTATTAAAAAGAAAGTACCCATATATACAACAAAATATTTATAGCAGCATTGTTTTCTGATAACAAAGAACTAGGAACAAAATAGATGCCCACTGATTAGGAAATGGCTAAGCATATTGCAGTATGTAAATGTATTATAATATTACTGTGCCGTCATAAATAAATCGGGTGAATACTGTGCAGAGAATAACGGAAAGACTTACATGAACCAATGTAACAGAAAATAAGCAGATCTAGGAAAATAATACACCTAATGGCTGCGGTGATGTATGTATCAAAACCAACAACCACAAAAAATCCAAAGTGAACATCGCAAAATGATAAAGAACAAGGAGAGATGTGAGAAGACACCATCCTTGCTCCTTTGCAGAGGTGAGAGGTCTATTCCTATGCAACAGTGCACATACTTTCTACGTATTGACCACTTTGCTAATCCTTTTTTTCTTTTAAAATTTATTCTTTATGATGTGAGATGGTACTCTGGGAGTAGGGAGAGGAAGGGATATGGGAAAATTTAGTTGACATAAAATCAAAAGATATCAGTAAAAATTGTGTTAAAAACCAATAAAAATATTATGCAAATTTCCACATTTTGAGATATTTCCAAGCTCACCAAATCTTAAAATTTCTGCACAACACGTCTCCTGACCTTTTACTGCTTCCTTTCCGTCTCTGCCAGAGTGGTTTATTGTGTAATGTCAGCTCTGTATATCCTCCCTGCATCAATCATGAGATACGAAAGGACCTAAGTAGGCCATAAAGCCGAGGCCTTTGGCTCTAGTCAGGCCTACAGCTAAATCATCCAAGCAAGGCTGTGCATATTCCTAAAATTTCCTAGGAGAGGGAATTCCAGGGCCACCTTCAGCAATAAATTTTACCAACAAATAACCACAGTACCACAGACTGAGAGCTTGAAGGAACTCAGAGGTCATTTGGGCCATTTTATTGGTAAGGAAATTGAGGCCAAAAGAGGTTAAATTACTTACCTAAGATCACAAGGGCAGCTAGGTGACACAGTGGATAGAATGCCAGGCCTGAAATCAGGAAGACTCATCTTCCTGGGTTCAAATCTGGCCTCAGATATTTACTAGCTGTGTGACCCCGGACAAGTCACTTAACCCTGTTTGCCCAAGTTTCCTCAACTGTAAAATGAGCTGGAGAAGGAAATGGCAAAGCACCCTGGTATCTTTGCTAAGAAAACCTCAAATAGGGTCACAAAGAGTCAGACACAACTGTAACAAATGAACAACAAAAGATCACACCAGAGATATGATCACCAGAAACAAGAGTTGACCTCGGTCTCCAAAAAGACTGTTTTTTTTCATTGTGCTACTTGTTTACTTCAAGGTTAATCTTCTATCCACTATGCTTTCTTGCCTCAAAAGTATTATTCATTCATTCCATTCTTATGTCAATTAAAATACAGGGTGTCTCTGAAGTCTTGGTAAAGTTTAGAGCTTTAGTAGCTTCGAATCACACTAAGATTCTTACAACACCTTCTATATCGATACTAACAGTAGCATCGTGTCCTTCTATTGCTCTACAAGTTGTATTTTCCTTGTAATGGCCTATAAAAAAGGTCCAAGTATTATTATTATCACTATTTTATAGAGGAAGAGTCTATGGGTCAGAGAGGTTAAATGATTTATGCTTAGGGTCACATAGTTAAATTGTGCATAAGAGTCCCTAGGTGGTACAGCTGGGCTTGGAGTCAGGAAGACCTGAGTTCAAATCTGAACTTAGATACTTTCTAACTGTGTGACCCTGGACAAGTCACTTAACCTTTGTGTGCCTCATTCTCCTCAACTATAAAATAATGATCATAATAGTACATACCTCAAAAGGTTGATATGAGGATCAAATGAGATAATATTCACAAAATGCTTAGCAAAGTACCTGGCACATGATAAGCACTTATTAAACGCTTGCTGTTTCCCCTCAGGACTTGAAGCTATCTCATTGACTCAAAGGCTGGCCCTCTATAGACCACACCATGTTTCCTTAAAATTATTCTCTATATGCTTTATTCTTGCTGATCTTCATCTACTTAAAATATGATAACAATAATAATCATATGTTTTAAATAATTCTTGACCACTTTTCTAAAGAGCTTTACTTTACAGATTAGGGAAAAAATGAGATGAAATGAGTTTCCCAGCTAGTAAATGGTAAATCCAGGACATAACCCTAGTTCTTCTGATTCCAAATTATTCAAGGATAATCAATTAAGGCCCTATTCAATTCAAACACTGACTCCCTGTCTCTTCTTTCTAGCACCTTCCTCCTTTCACTCTCTGGTCCAAGCATAGCGATGCTCTGGCCCCTTGGACACCGTAAGCAGCAGTGAGCTCTGCTAGGTTCCCCAGCTGCTAGAAGATTCTTACAAGTGGTTTCTCTTTGTCATCACCCTCCAAAAGGGGGTTTCTGGAGTAACCATTATATCTCTAACATGCTGGTTAATTTTGAACCCAGTTAAAGTGACATTCACTTAACGAAATGGAAAAAAAAATCTTTTTCTGTTAAAATGAGTCATGTTAAAAAGGAGTCTTCAGCTCAGGGCTGTACCTACCCCATCTAACATTGCTATATCAAAAATACCAGAACTAGGATACCAGAAGGAGGTCTTCTGAGTCAAAGAACTGTGTTCTTTAATAAATAATGTAACACTTAGCAGTTTTCCAACAAATGTAGAATTTACACAGGTGCCCCTGGAAGGAACTATCATTGAATTTATTATAAACAAAAATAGGAATGGATTCTTGATTTCTTAGAGGAAGGCATGGCATGATGTTTATAAAGGAGTTCATCATGTTAGGGGTAGGGTGGCGTAGAGGAATTTCTTTAATCTCCAAGGACAAAATAGAACTACAGAATGAGAGCTGGAGGAGATCTCACAGACCATCTAGTCCAACCCTCTAATTTTACATATGAGGAAACTGAGGCTCATGGAGGCTAAGTACCTTGCCCAAGGTGACAGGTAGAATATTTGCAGAACATAGATTCAAAACCAGCTCCTCTCAACTCAAAAATCAGTGATCCTTATACTATAACAGGAGCGTGCACCAACAAATCATCTCTTGGCCCCACTGTCCGAAACATGAGCCATTGATCCAATCTAAGAGAGTATTTTTTTTAATATTCTTATAAGATGGGGAATAAACTTCATCAAATGAGTCAAAACTTAGGCTTTGTTTACTCATACCTGGCCAGATTCCAGGTATGTAATTCAATTTAATCCATCCATGTGACCTGTGAAATTCCCTTAGGATAAAGTAATTAAATTATCATTGAGGATCATGCATTGCATTGATCATCCAACTATCTAGACACAGACTTTCCCAATTGTCTTTCTTCACTAAGTCTTAGAATTGCTCTAAGTGGCTTTACAGAGGCCTGAAGAACCAGACTGATGGAAAAATTAGATGGTTCTGATTAGTCATTATGAATAAATGGGCGTTTTGGACAGAGGGATGGAACAGACCAGAATTGTTGTGAGACTGGAGACTAGACAGACCTGCTAAGTCAGGACAGCTGAGCCAGCAAGGTCCCTGTAGTAGGCGATAGGTCGGACAGGTGGAGGGTGTGTCAAGGGATTATGACAGCAGGCAATAGGCAGAGATCCAAGAAGACAGATGGTTGGCAGCAGGGAGGTAGGTCTAGCTGTGGGCGGCAGGTGGGTGTCCTAGAAGGCAGGTGGAGCAGAGCATCAAGGTAGTCTGGCAAAATTCAGAGGACCAGGCATGCAGGCTAATGAGGTTGGGCTTTGGTAAGGGTGAGGAGGACTCTGTCAGCAAGTAGCAACAAGTCAGTCTCTGAGGTTAGATTCTAGGAGGGGACCCTAGTCCTAGAAGAACTGGGGTATAGGTCAGGGAACCATAATAGGGAGATAGACCAAGACAAGCACATAGCTGCCAGGATTGATGCACACAGTAAGAGAGGTGGTCAACTTAGACATAACAAGAATCCAGTTATTAGAAATAATATATCACAAGGTCAGAACACGTCCAACAGTCAGCATTACAGGCAGGTGACATGATGGTGAGGTATACACCCATGAGAGTCCATTGCTTAGGTGCGGGACTGGTTCCAGATCTTGGAGTATGGCAGCCTCTGGGTGGGATTTAAGTGGGCAACTAGAAGAGTTGGTGGGCAGTGAGACAAGCCAGAAAAATTTAAGTTTGAGACAGGGAGAAACTTCCTAGCAATTAGAGATCTCTATGAGTGGAACAGATTGCCTCAGGAAGTAGTGGATTTTCCTGAATTACAGGGCTTGGGGCACAGGATGCCATTTGTTGGGCACTCAGCAGAAAGGGATTTTTTTCAGGTTTATGTTGTGTTAGATAGTCAGAGAGTCTGTGATCAGAGAGTCGTGGAGTTAACCTCTTTTTAAACTCTTGGAGCTTAATTCTTTAACTTCAAAAACTCCAAGAGTTAAAACATGAAGTAGAAAATTCCAAGAGTTAAAACTCTTTAACTCTTTCAAAATCAGAGGTCTTGGAGTTAACCTCTTGACCTCTCAGTTTCTTCATCTGCCTGAGCCCAGCTCCAAATATATTATCCTCTAATAGCCTATGATCATGGCTTATCAAGATGGCCATGAGCATAGCAAATTCAAAGGTTCCACCCTTGTTAATCATTTAGTCATGTCAGTAATCAATAGTAGTTGACATGGATAGAAGGCTTTACAATTTACGAAGGACTAATCTGATTCTCACAACAAGTACTGAAGGTATTCTTTCCCCCATTTTACAGATAAGGAAGCTGAAGCACAAAGAGGTTAAATGATTTACCCAGGATCCCACAGATTTTAAGTGGCAGGACTGGGGTTAAATTTGGAATCTCATAACTACAAATCTAGGTTCTTTCCATTACACTACAGCAAGTTCATATTGTTTTATCAGAATATATATATATATATATTCACACATATGTCTGCATATATACATATATGTATAAGTATATGTATATATTACCTATAATTGATCTCTGCTTATAGTTTTACTGCACGGATAGATTCATCCTATGTCATCTCTTGAGCTAAATTCTATTTATACTAGATAAAAATCAGGCACTTTAGAAACAATGTTAAGTCTTTCAGGCCACTGGGACACCATTTAACAAATGACTTTTCCAAGATTCCCATTCACTGGAAAAATGCTAATGAACTTCCCAAAGTGCTGAAACTTACTCAGCAAGTTAGTTACTTCTGGCCCATTTTAAAATTACTGTCATTTTTTAAACTGCAATATTATTTGCATTTCATAAAGCTGACAAATGAGCTAGGTTTTACGATCTGAAGCCCAGGAGGGCCCAGCTTTCTCAGTCAATATGATTCAGAGCCCTAGTGGCTAGGAATGGTTACTGCAGCTTTCCAGGCCTTTTATAGAGATTAGATGATGTACTAGGAGAATTTGACACGACGTAGACATGCAGGCAATGGCAATGAATCTATATGGAAACTCAAAGAGAAATACTTATCACCACGAAGTCACTCAAACGGTGCCTTTCTTAATTTTACAAACTACAGGTGCTTTTCCTTCCTTCTTCAATAATTACATTCAGATTTCTGGAGACTCATGTTTTTTCTTTATTTTTTTTAAAGACAAGTCAAAATATTTCACTTTCAGACAGAACCCTGGGTATGAGTGGCACTGTAATGACAACCTATGAAATGCAGAATGGTTGGCTTAGCTCCCCAGAGTTTCATAACATGATCCCAAGCAAGCCAGTTTCCCTCTCTGTTCTTGGGTGGGATGAAATCAAGCTAGCAAAAAGCAGTGCCTCCCCAGCTTCTCCCAAAGCCGTGGGAGGAAGGACTCTGTGATTTAGGAGACCTTTTCCATTTTTAGTACCAGTGACTAGGTTTTGCAATATTACCTTGAGATTTACAGCATCTCCGCTCTGCAGTTTCAGATTCTTCATTCAGAGGAAGATGAATTATTTAACATATAGGAAGCACCAGCTGTGCAGTGTCCTAAACATGGAACTTTTCCTGCCCACTGGATTTACAATTGAAATAGGTTCCTAATCTAAATAAGCTTACAGCTTTGACAAGTGAAAAGAACTAACAGGGCTCTTCCTCGGTGTGAGAGAGAGGTGTCTGAGCAGTCATTAGTCATCCCTTTGATGGGCCTTCTGGAATTTCTGCAGGGACTCCATCCAGGCTTCCTGCCAAGGGGATTGGATCATTTTAAAGAAGGTCCTGGGGTCTCCATTGGCACCAAAGAAGGGTATTAAAAACAGTATCATGGGAGGGTTAGCTTTAAAGTTTATGTTATTGATGGTGAGGGAAGTTCAATGAAGGATCATAGAAACATTGATTTAGAATCAATACAATCAATTGTAGCTCTTAGAGCTGGAAGGGACCTCAGAGACCACGTAGCCCAACCTCATTTTACAGATGAGAAAACTGAGGTCTCAGTAGGTAGAGTGACTTTGCTCAAAGTCACACAAGGAGTATTAGAAGTGGGATCTGAGGTCAGGCCATCTGACCCCAGAGCTATACATATAGTGCTGTACTTTTTTCTCAGAAGGCTTTTAGAAACAGGGTGAAGCAATCTCTTTGGGCTGGCTTAAGTACGGGCCAACCTGAAGACAGGGAAATGGATTCATGCATCTCTGAAGATCCCTCCCAATACTAAAATGTAAGACTGTAATTGTTACTTTCTTGTTTTTAACGAATAATTAATTTATTAATAAATTAAATTAAATTTAATAATTAATTATTAATTAACATGTTGGATCCTCCCAGTAGAGTACAGGCTCCTTGAAGTCAGGCAGGGGCTGTTTTGCTATTGTCTTTATATCCCTAGGACCCAGCACATTGCCTAGAACTTTTTTTTAACTTTGCTCGTGATTTCATCTCTCTAGAGAGCTCCCAGTGAGGAAATTTCTTTGCTAATTAAGGTCATCTTTCTGGCAACTTAGAGAGGAGATGTTAAATGACTTGCTAAGGCTCAAACAGGCAGGAAGTATGGAACAGAGACAGGACTTGAACTCAGGTCCTCTTGGGTCCAAGGCATGCTTTCTGTTCACTATAACCAGGCTGGGTCTCACATATGCCCTGCACATAACACATGCTTAATAAATGTTGTTGAATTAAGTGTTACTCTGAACAAAGAAAGGAAGAGCTGGGAATGTGGTACTTAGTAAATCTGTAAAATGGGTATATATAATGTCAGCCTACCTACCTCGTCTGTGCATAGTAGGACTGTGAGATTGATACTTACTCTCTTCCCTCTCCTTTCCACATGCCTGAGTCCTATAGTTCCTTTAAGGCCAACCTCATCTCATCTCCTCCATGACACTACACCAGTCCAAAGTGATCTCACTTTCCTCTTAAATCTTTTAGCACCCAATGACTGCACCACTCTTTTTGGCGCTTACCTCATACTGCCTTGCATTATTACTTTTCCATGTGACCTTCGGTTAGTGTGGTGTAGTGCATAGAGAGTTGGCTTCAGAAACAGGACAGATCTGGATTCAAATTCTGCTGCTGACATGCGTGGATTGTAGGATGGTGGGCAACTCACTTAACTTTTCAGGGTTCCAAGCAACTCTCTAAGACAATAAGGTACAGAGCAGATATGGATCTACAATAGAAGAGGGGGTTTTACTGGGAGCCACCAATATCAATGTAAGTATAGGTCCAACAAGGGGGAGGTATCATTCAATAAGTATTTATTAAAACTCAGTTCAACACAATGGCCAGCTGTAATTCCAGAAGACTCAAGATGAAGCATGTTATCCACTTCCTGATAGAAAGATGATAGACTCAGAGCTCAGACTGAGACTTATTTTTACATAGACAGTATAGGAATTTGTTTTCGTAACTACATACTTTTTTTGTAATAGAGATTGTTTTTCTTGTTTTCTCAGCGTGCGTGTGTAGGGGGTGGGAGGTGGGAGCAAAAAGAGGATCCAAAAATAAAACAAAATATAATTAAAAAAATAAAACAAATCATTTATTGAGCACCTCCAGGCACTGTGCTAGGTCCTGAGGATTGTTGTTGTTCTGTCATTTTAGTCATATCCAATTTTTTGTGACCTGATTTGGAGTTTTCTTGGCAAAGATACTGAAGTGTTTTGCCATTTCCTTCTCCAGCTCATTTGACAAATGAGGAAACTGAGGCAAACAGGATTAAGTGCTCTGGGTCACACATTTAGTAAGGGTCTTAGGCCAGATTTGAACTTGGGTCTTCCTGATTCCAGGCCTGCAGCTCTATTCACCGTGCCAAAGACAAAAATAATACAATCTAGACTTTTAAAGTGGGCAGCTAGGTGGCACAGTGGAGAGAGTGCCCGGTTGGAAATCAGGAATATTCATCTTCATGAGTTCAAATCTGGCTTCAGATACTTACTAGCTCTGTAACTCTGGGGAAGTCACTTAACTCAGTTTCTTCATCTGTAAACCCAATTCACCCTGGATCTCATGGATTCAACAAGTACCACTTAATGGTTATTTTGGGGGCCCTCTTGGCTTAGAGTGAATGCAAATAGTAACTGTTTCTCTTTCGGCCAGCAACCCTGAGGGTCTTCCCCTCCCAGTTTGATTTTTTTTTTCTTTATTGATGTGGCCTATTCACTGAATGGGCATTGCCTCACTTGAAGTGAGAACCTGAGAAGACCTTATCCTAAAAGGGCCAGGGTCTCTCATTGCATCCTGGGCCATTTCCAGTCATCCTGCTGAATATCTGGTCACTGCATCCGGATGGCTCTGGAGGAGAAAGTGAGGCTGGTAACCTTGCACAGCCTTCCCTCACTCAAATCCAAGTCAACCGCAAGTCATGTCATGGTCCTCTTCAAGAACGAAGAACAAACCACATCTGTCAAATGATTTGGAGAAGTGAATGGCAAACCAGGATTTTTTCCAAGAAAATCCCAAATTGAGTCATGAAGAGTTGGACATGAGTGGAAAACAGCTAAACAACAGGCTCTCAAGGAGTGAACATACTACCAGCTATGAAAAAGCTGACATTCTATTAACTCCCTAAGGGCGAGAGACTATAATTCCTTGAATCCCAGGGGAGAGAGTAAGCATATTAGGAGTCAGAGAACCTGGGTTTGAATCCCAACGATGCTATCCAAGATCTGTGGGATCTTGGATAAGTCATTTACCTTCTCCAGGCCTCAGTTTCTCCATCTGTAAAACGAAGGGTTTAGACTAAAGTGTAATGGGTGGCCCTAACCTTTTTCCATTACCATGCCCCTTAACTTTTTTTAATCATATTTTATTATTTGATATTTTTAGTTTTCAACATTGATTTCCACAATATTTTGAGTTACAAATTTTCTCCCCATTTCTGCCCTCCCCCACTAACTTTCAATAAACCTTCTTCTATCCTTTATTCAGTACAAGAGAAAATAAATTAGACTCTATCATGTATATGTACAAAAGAAATACAATGAAATTAACTCATTTCTTATTCACCCTTGACAAGCTTCCCTTACCTCTCCTCTGCTCCCCACCCCCACCCCAGGTCTATAAAGTTCTATCAAGATCCAAAATGCATCAGACTTGTGCATATTAAGGAATCTATAAATATTTGTTAACTATACTTTTTTTGTAGGGGGGAAGGCAGGGCAATTGGGGTTAAGTGACTTGCCCAAGGTCACACAAGTGTGTCAAGTGTCTGAGGCTGGATTCTGAACTCAGGTCCTCCTGATTCCAGGGCTAGTGGTCTACTCACTGTGCCACCTAGATGCCCCTATACTTGTGTTTTGTGTGCCTATAAGGTAAAATCCTCCATTTTGTTCAAAGTAAGGAGATTTGATTAGCTAACCTCTAAGATCCTTTCCGACTAACTCCTATGATCCTAGCTGTCAAGTCTATGCTATTTGTCGCTAAGGGCATTTGGGGAGACTAGAGCTATAAGCATCCAGAAGTCTGAATTTGGAGCAGGTCCAGGGGTGTGCTGATTAATGTTTAACAATTAGCTCTCTGAAAATGTAGCAGGAAACACTTTTAAGTTTAATTTGTATTATTAATATTTGCCCTATCACTTTCTTAAGTCTGAGATCTTTGAGCTGGCTCCAGTATACTCCTAGGTTAGTCCTCAAAGACTTGCCTCTAATATTATTTTTATTCAATTTATTATTATAAAATGAGCTCAATTTTTTGGATAAACCTGGGCATAGATTTTTGGGGGTGTTTATAAAAACTCATATTTACATATCTTCTCAGATAAAGAAGAATTGTTTGGGGCAGAGTTTCTTAACTTGGGGTTCATAGCCCCATCCCCCTACAACAGGACCCATGGAGAAATTTTAGGAGGCTTCTGAATTTGTTTTTTTTTCTTAACATTTTGATAAGGATATTTTAATATAAGTAGTTACCTTCGTAACTTTATTTTATTTTATGAACTTAAAAACTTTCCGAGAAAGTCCATAGGCTTCACCAGACCGCTAAAGGAATCTATGACACAAAAAGGTTAAGAACCTTTGGTTTAGGGTCATCCTAGGTAGCTATTGTAATTAGGAATAATGGAATTAAATATTAAAGGAAAATAGCCCCATATCAGTGAGATTTATTATGACTTTTCAATAGCACTCTAGCATAAATGGCAGAAGCCCCATCAATTGACTGAGATGCTCATAAACTGAGCTCTAATAAAACTGAATAAATTGCTTGTGAAAAAAATTGCCGTAGGGAATATACCTTTATTAATTCTTGGGTGAAGATGATTTGATGATGCAGTGAATCTATTTTTTCATTTCTAATCTTTAAGTTTCAAAAATAACCATTAGGAGTAACATTAGGAATTTACGCTGGTATATTCAAAACACAAGGAATTATAAGGCTAGGCAACTAGTGCATCTTATTCACTCGAGGCAAAGCTGCACTTATATACGACATAAATGAGTATCCTCATTTCAAAGTAGCTGCACTGAAACTCTATGACATATACAACCAGAGAATGCCTAGTTTAGTGCCTGAAAAGGCCCAACCAAAGGAACCTTTCATCCCTATACTTTGTTGTCTCCTTTATTGCTAGCACAATTGTCTTTACAATTGTGTCTTTACATAAATACTTAGGTGCAAATTGGAGGTGGTGGTGGTTTTTTAAGTAATTGAAGCCACAAAAGACTCTTTTGTTTTAGGGCAGGTAATTATTCTTCTGAAATACCCAGCCTGAATGTCTAAGCTGACCAAATTTCCTGGACAGTTATTCAAAGCAGCCTGGCCCCTAAAGTTCTTTCCAAATCTCAATCCATGATAGTATGATAGTAAACTGGTCTCAGAATCAGGAAAAACTAACTTTAAGCCCTGCCTCTGACATACACTGATGATATGATCCTGACAATGATTTAACTCTTTGGAGTCCTCCGGGCAACTCTATGAAGAATCTAAGTTGCAGAACAGTTGCCTATCTGTGTTGGTACAGGGATTTCATCGTTGGGGGTTTTTTATGTTAATTAGATCACAGATTTGGACTCTGATTCACACTGATGAAAAGTATACTGCTCTGAGTAACAATGGCTATTCTCTTGACCCTGGTTTTCTTAACACAAAACATTTCTATTTCGTGATGATCTACAGAGTCAAAGACTAAATAGCTATCAGACAAATATTTATTGCTCAAACTTTCAGAGAAACTGTTTTCATAAACCTTTAATTTTTTTAAACACAAGCATGTCTCCAATTATTAACAAAATAATTAACTTCAGTGATGTAACCTATTTTATAGCCATAAATCTGGGTTCTTCATTTATTATCCTCACTGGAGATCATAGCTGTGGTACATTGTAAAGAGCATTGGCTCTATAATTGAGAAGATGGGTTCAAATCCCACATCTTTGGCTTACTTGTGTCAACATGGGTAAGTCACTTACACTCCTCAAGCTTCAGTTTCTTCATCTATACATTGAAGGGTAGGACTGAAGGACCTCTGTGGTCACTTCAAGGTTTAGGTCTATGGTATAATCCAATAAATTAAAAGTTCTCAAACTTTTTAAATTCAGTACCCCTTTTACAACTTTTTAAAATTATTGAGGACCACCTACCTAAAGAGCTTCTATTTATATAGGTTATATCTACAACTTTTATCATATTAGAAATGAAAATATTTTAGAATTTTTATAATTTTGAACCCCTGAAGAGATTTCAGGGTCTCCAGGCCACATTTTGAGAACTCGTGTAATCAAACCCTTTTTCAGGGACTAGAAAGCTTCATCGACCTTAAAAAGTATGAGATACTTATTATGTGCTTAAATCTTTGTTCCCTAAAATCTCATGCATATATGTTATATTAAAATACATGCATATTATGTTAAATACTTGATACTGACTAGTGAAGGAAGGGTTAAAAAGTTTTTACTGGGGAAGAGGGAATTTTTATGGTTTTTTGGGGGACATGGGAATCTCCAGTATGAAATAACTTTAGTTCACTGCAACTTTGCCTTCTGGTGAGTTCAGAGGAATGATTTTACCAATACATATATATTTTTATTTTGACATTTCCTTGTTCCATATCCATGCAATTTTTCTGTCCCATGTTCATTGTTTTTGCTCCACAATATCAATGAGTTCTTTTTTTCTGACTTCATAGTCTTCAGAGTGTGATGATTTCAAAATATTTTCTTGCTTATAAGTCAGAGAGGCAGAATAAATCTTAGTTGGCCTCCATTTGAATGCTTAGAGTTTTCAAAAAGAAAAATATTTTATATTATTCACCCCAAAAAGACTGCCTTCCCTGAGTAAGTCTGTTTTATTTTGTTATAGCTTTTTTGAAGAGGAGACAGATGGTTAGGCTGATTATTCAGGTGTTAATTTTGTGGTTTGTGTATTCTCTGGGACCTTAGCTTCTCCTCATTCACCTTGCTTCTTGCCCTCTCTTGGCCCTTATAGACTTCAGCTGAGGGAGCACAAAAAAGGGAGGAAAAGGAAAGAAAATGCAAGGTAATCAAGAAAGTATTGGATAAAAACAAGGTTTGTGCATCGCTGAAGGAGTGACTTTGTCTGTGCTCCATTATCCCATACACCTGAGAGATGAGTAGAGATGACCTCCAGGCAATGCAAAGCTAGACAAGCTTTGCTTTGGCTACATGTGCTAAGTCCTTATAAACCTAATCATCTCTATGGTTCAAGTTTTCCATTTAAAGAAAAATGCCATGGAGATGCCTTATAAAGAACAAGTTTCCATGTGTAGAAACAATATTTTAGCTATTAGTTTTTGTTAGAATCACAGGTAACACAACCTAGGATTTAAACAAAGAGAAGAAACAACGAGCAAATTTAGCTGGGGTCTGAGATTTTTCAGTGGAGAGATAAGAATAATTTAAAATTTTATCCAAAGACTAAAAGACAGGCAATATAGTATAGTGAATGAAAAGTCTGCCATGAATTCAGCATGGTTAAGGCAGGCAGATGATGCAGTAGATAGAATAGTGTACTTGGAGTCAGGACTTACACTCAAATCTGTCCTCAAACACTATTTGTGTGACCCTGATCCTCAGTTTCCTCATCTGTAAGATGGGGATAATAATGATAACATCACCCTCCCAGGGTCATCATAATGAGGATAAATGAAATATTTGTAATGTACTTTGCAAACCTTAAAGTGTTTGAAATTAGGTTCAAGTCCAGCATCTGGCCTATGTGTGATGCTATATAAATCACTTTAACCTCTAACTTCTATGATTATAAGTTTCAAATGAGTTGCTGATCTCCCTTAGTGGTGGGTGTTTCCGAGCTAGGAGTTGGGGAGTCCTCATAATGATAAAATAACAGGTTGGAACTATTTTCTCCCTGGAGTCTACCCCCCACCAAAAAAGTAAGGATTCTGGCAAATGATAGACGGCATACAGGATGGTGTCTAGTTTGTCATTTCCCTTGAGGACAAATGGCTCAAGCTTTAACAATTTTGATTGGCTATAAGGAATCATTTCCTATTGAGGATAGTTGCTCAACATTAGCCTGATTTTCTGCATGAGCTGTGGAATCTTGATTCTTGAAGAGTAATAAAATATGCAGTCCTTTTGGAAAGCAGGGAGATAAATTAGATGACCTTCTAAGGTCTCTCCCAGATAGTGTCCCAATTCAATGATCTCATGCCCACTTAGAAACCAAACATAGTATTTATTATGTTAGTGAATCTTTGAAGTAGGTGAGAACGACTCCACATTTCACAGATGAGGATACTAAACGTTAGTTGCTATCACATTACAGAGGGTTGTAATAAGGAAAAAATCCCACAAGCATTTAGGTCTTCTCAGGTTATTTGACCTACTTGAGAAAAAGTGTAGTATTTAATAAAAGTATTTGCGGGACTCTAACCACTTCAACGAAGAATAATTTTCATATAGCAGTGGTCAGTGATGCACGTACATACCTCCCACCAGCTGGGAAAATATCATTTCTGTGCAGTGTGGGAAGTGATTTATAATTGCCATTTTAAAACAAGAAGAAGAGGTAGGCTATGATTTGTGAACCCACTCAGCTGCTAATAGATAAGCTTTTTACTGACCCAAGAAGAGCAAGTAGATTGTTATGACTTGTTATAACTGGAATTCACTTCAAATATTCACTCTATGTGAATGAATGCACTTTTCTGTTAAGCTGGACATTATATTAATTACCCTCTAATATGATTTAGAATACCACACTGGTCTGGGGAAGCCAAGATGATTTTATGGATGAGTTAGGGGTTTCTAGCTCACTACATTCATTAATTAATCTTGCCACTACTCATGTCTCAAGAGAGGTAGGGCAGTATTATTTCTCACAGGTAGAGAAACAGAAGTTGAGAAATTAAGTGACGTGGCTGAAAGTCATCTAAAATACAAGCTAAAATGGAATTCCAGGCCTTCACAGGACCTGATACTGTGCTTATAATGCTAAAAACGTGATAATTGAAACCATCATTCTTAATTCATTCAACAAATATTTGTGAAGTTTTTATTACGTATAAGTTATATTGCTGCAGAAGGAAAAAAGGAAGGAAGGAAGAAGGAAAAGAAAGAAAGAAAGAAAGAACGGAAGAAAGAAAGAAATGAAGGAAGGAAGAAGGAAAAGAAATGAAGGAAGGAAGAAGGAAAAGAAAGAAAGAAGGAAAGAAAGAAAAAAAGGAAGGAAGAAAGAAAGAAGGAAGGAAAGAAAGAGAGAGAGAGAAAGAAAAAAAAGGAAGGGAAAAGGAACAGAGAGAGAAAGAAAGAAAGAAAGAACGAAAGAAAGAAAAAGAAAGAAGGGTAGAAGGAAAGAAGGAAAGGAAGGAGGGAAGAAAGCAAAAGACAGAGGGAGAGGAGAGAAAATTATATAAATTAGCAAGGACCATAGCCTCAAAGTCTTAAAGAAAACAGGGCTTATGATGATAACAAATTTTAATAAAAAATATAAAAGTCTATTATAAGTGGTAATATGCTTCTTCAGGTTTCAGGACCATATTGTCCTCTGATCACCAAGACTACAATACCACAGCTCACTTTTCTTTCTTTTTTTTTTTTTTGGAACTCACTTATCTTGGTTTAACTTACCTGCAGGAATGAGTAAAGTAATGGCATCCTTAAAAATATCATGTACTATTTTTACAATGACTCAGAATCCAGGACGTCTTTTAAGCATAGTAAATAGACATCGATAAAGACATGTCTATACAATAGAATCAGCCAATCAATGACAGTTTGGAAGAGACCTGTCAGTGGCTCAAGGGGTGGCAGTGGAAGTGATGGTGACAGTTTCTCAATTTTTCACACACTCCCAAAAGCTAGATAAAGTAACTGTGGTACCAAGCATGGGATGCTCCTTCACTCAGGGTTTTATTTTAAAGAAAAGACCATTACTCTTTTTTTTTTTAAATTACACATTCTCCTATGGCTGTGGTGCTTAGAGGGGAACATGGATTCTCTTCTGTGGATGAGGAGGGAGGAGGGTCTCTTATTCTGTTCTGAAATAGAATCAGGCTTCAGGCTGCCCTTTGTCCAGGGTATATATGCCAAACTATAGACACACTGAGAAGTAATAAGAATTATTCTGTGACGGGACAATTAATAAAATGCCTCCGAAATTTTGATGTGTGATATGGTCATTTACAAATCACTATACTTCACTTTTTATTTTCCTTATAAAACCATATGAAGATCTTTTTCCTGGTTTAGGGTTTCCTAAACACCTGCTTACTTTGCAAAGGTTAGACAAAACTGGAATGTCTGGTCATCTTAAACTGAAATAGGAAAGCAAAAGTTTGAGTTACATTAAAAACTATCCTTTTGCTTTCCTCCCTTTCTTTATACAACAGAAACTCATTTCTTATTGCTTCTCCCTGAGACTGCTAAAAGTAATATAAAACACGCTCTGATATCCTAGAAATGCTTAAAAATTTATAAATAATAATATGTCCAAACCTTTCTATAACCAACATGGAAAAAAAAACTAGAATAAATCAGTCTATAGTATTTTTCCACTGTATTCTAAATTGGCCAGGGAGTGAATGACTGGGAGTAAGCTAAATGCAACATTTTAATTGACTTTGGAACAGAATGAGATTGGGTCTGTAGAGATGAAAAAGCTCTCCTTCATATTTTTAATATCAGCTACTAAAATCTCCATCTGTCAGAAGGAGAAAGATGATGCCACCAGATATATATACACACATATGTATATGTATGTGCATACATATATGCATATGTATGTGCATACATATGCATATATGTATATATGTACACATACACATACACTTATATATGTGTGTATGCATACACATATTTTTGTGTATATGTATATTATCTATATACATACATACATATATTCCACACGACACCTTTTTTTGGGGGAAACATAGAAAAATAGGATCAGAGATATAGAATTGGAAGTGACCCAAAAGGTTATCGAGTCTGACCCCCTCATTTTACAGTTGAGGGAGCTGTGGCCCACATTGAGCAAGTGACCCGCCCAAGGTAGGAAGGGGCAGAGTTAGCTTTCAAACTCAGGTCCACTGACTCCATAGCCTCTTTAATGACCCCATCTTCACTCTGCTTGTCCTCTTCCTATCAACTCTCAGATCCTTCATGCATACACTAAGGTAGGGTCAGAAGATTAACTAACATTTATTAAATTCTTACTTCCTTTCTCAGGGTATTTACAATTATCTTTCTACTGAAAAGCATAAGTCTGAACATAAAAATCCAATAGATAGAGAGGAGTATGCTGGGTTAATAAAGACATCATCAGTAAGATTGGGAAGATGCCCATGTAAAGAAAAAAAAAGAACAAAAATCTTTCCCACCCACTGGCAGCTGCATGTTATTCCACTATCAGAGGTTCATCCCTTTAAGCTAACTCTTTAATTCATTAAAATGTAAATACTATGGACACTGAAATGCTATTACTAGTCACTATATCTTTGGACATGTGAAGGGTCTGGGAGCAGTTTTTTCCAGGTGGCAGAAGAGAAAAGTAACAGGACGAAGACAATATTACTAATGGGGCCAAACAACATGGAACAAAGAAGCTGAATGAGTCCAAGCCAAACCTGACCTAATTCACAGCTATGCTCTGCCTTGACCCTGAATAAAGGTGATGCTCCTCAAAACCCCTATGTTTGGGTCACACAGTGAGATGATGTGACTTACCTAGCATCAAACAGGGCTAACACCGGAAAGGTAAACCTGGAATTCAGTCAGACTCTGATTATGTCTTAAATGCTCTTTTGCTTCAATTCTCTTGGCCCTACCATTTCCTGGGAAAAAACATCTGATTCCCTGACAAATGAGGAGCTCAATCAAAGTTTAGAACCTCACACCTTCCTGTGACATTAGAAATTGCTATTACATGGTGTTGGTTCTTGTGGCAAGCTGGATATCCCCAATACTTAGCAGAGCATACACAGGGTCACTGGTTTTTCTGCAATGCAGCCCTCCCTCTCTCTATTGCTATGACCCTTTTCTATCCCTACTTACACAGATAGTTGCCTCATTAACTCACTGTATCATACACACTGGCTAACCAAGGGCTCTTGTTTCCTCCATTGCTTCCCACCCCCCATGAAATTTATCTTTCTGGATTTTCAACCCCATAGCTAATCTAATAAACCAATCCTTAAGGTGTACTGAGGAGGAAAGACAATCACCAAGTCTTTGGAGTACTGGAGAGTACTGGATTTGGAATCTGAGAATCTGAGTTCAAATCCCATCTTCTTACTATCTGGGCAACCTTAGGCAAGTCACTTTGTCTCTGTGAGCCTCAGTTTCCTGAAGCAGAAAATGGGAGCAGACAAGGGGTCGAACTGAATGGCTTCTAAGGACCTTTCTGGCTCTAAATCTGGTGGCAGCTAGGCAGATCAATAGAAAGAACATGGGACCTGAAGTCCTGAAGATCTGAGTTTAAATCTTGTCTCATATAACTACTAGCAGTATGAACCTGAGCAAGTTGCTTAATTTTTTTCAGGATCAGTTTCCTTATCTATTACAGTAATAATTTAATTAAATATTACAAAATATTAAATGATTAAATATTACAGTAATAATACTGCTGTTTGGTTCATTCCAGTCACACCTGACTCTTTGCGACCCAATTTGGAGTTTTTTGGAAAAGATAATAAAGTGATTTGCTATTTCCTTCTCCTCATTTGACAGATGAAGAAACTGAGGCAAACAATGTTAAGTGCTTATACAAGTTTACACAGCTAGTAAGTGCCTGGGTCCAGACTTGAATTCAGCTCCTCTTGATTTCAGGGTCAACAATCTACTCATTTCACCATCTAGTTGTCCCCACAGTAATAATAGCACCTATCTTATAGGGTTGTTATGGGTGCAAACTTTGAACTTCCATATTACTGTCTCTTCCATTTCTAGTTAACATTGGATCAAAATGGAGCCATGATTGCATTGGTATAAAGAACTCCTCTCAATGAGGAAACAGATTACCATCTGCTCTGCAACTTATAATCTTAGACTTGCCTAGACTTACAGCTCTGAAAGGTTAAGTGATGACCAGGGTTATATAGTTAGCATGTTGTCAGTGGCAAAATTTGAACTCAGGTCTTCCTGATTCTGAGTATAGCTCTCTACACACAAAACACTGTGATATTTTAAGTTGAAATTCCAATTATATGTTTTATAACATTGATGCATCCTCAGTTTCATATTGATATCAAAATCTTTATCATGATTCTTAAGCTTTAATTTTTTTCTTTTAAAATGTAGAAAATATATCTGAAGCAACACCTAATTTGGTTTTATTATGGAGTTTATGCCACCTCTCAAGTTTGGCCTTGAGAATGAAAAACACCTTTGAAAAACGTTCTAGAGCAAAAAACATTCTAGAGCAAAAAGAAGGGGCCATTAAGCTTTACACAGGGATCCCTGCTGGCTGCATATTGACTTAGAAACCCACATATTAGCATTATCTATATTTTATGTATTTTTATTTATTTTCAAACATATTTCCCAATTACATTTTAATCTGATTATGCTGGACTGTCATATGTGGCCTGCGGGTCAGTGTTTGATCCTTCTGGCCTAACAAAGAATCTCTGGGTTGGAGCTGTTGAACAGTGAAGCTGCCAACTGATTGTGAATGAGGAAATCGTGGGCTCCCTAAGGAGCTGGTAAGAAAGCCCTCACGGGAATACCAGTGTGATAGACCAAAGCCTGCTGTGAAGAAAATACAATGAAATCTTGATTAAACAAACCTAGTGAAACTAGAACACTCAATGAACCAGACTCCCACGCATTACCCTTTCTCTCTCTTCTTCTTGACCTTAGCACTCTATTTTAAGGGAAAATATGGTGAATTTGATTTTTATTAAGATGTGGTCCAATGGGGGTATCCCCAAGCATCAGAAGACTGTCAGCCCAAGTTCCTTTATGGACTATATTACGCTGTACTAAACAATGATAATTTGTTTCCAGAAAGAAGCCTTGAGAAGAGAATGAGATTTCTGTAGATCATTCTAGCCCTTCCCAAATAGGGAAGGAAAAGGAAGGGAACAGACGTTAAAGTACCAACCATGTGCCAGGCAGTGTGCTAAACCCTTTACAAATATTTCATCATCACAACTCTGTGAGGTGAGTACTATTATGATCACCACTTTATAACTGAGGAAACTGAGGCAGAATAGTTCAGTGACTTGCCCAGGGCCACACAACTAGTAAGTATTTGAGGACAGATTTGAATCCAGGTCTTCCTAACTCCTGGCTTAATGATCAATAGATTTCCATCTGCTGTATCAATAATAGTGTATCACCGAGCTGCCTTCACCAAAAAAAATGTGTTTCTGAGAAAGGGGTTAAGCTTCCACATGATCTCCATACTTCTGTTCTCCTTTCCATGCCAGAGATCAAGGATCCTTAAAAGTATTAAAGGAGCAGGCAGTTTGTCTCAGTAAAAAGAGCCCTGTTTTCCTTGGCAGAGTATCTGGGTTCAAATTCTGTATCTGATGCTGACTCTTTGTGAGACCCTGGATGAGTAATTTAACCTTCCTAGTTAAATGAGGGGGTTGGGCCATGAAGTGTATGAGGTCCCTTCAGACTCTGAATTTGTAGTCCTTGTAAGTATCCAGTTCATTATAGTTATTTTATAATTGTGGAATTATTTGTTTGTATTATCCATACCTCCCCTCAGTAGAATATAAACTCCTTGAAGATAGTGGCTATTATTCATCATTATATACCTCCCAGGGCCTAGTACAGTATTTTACACATAAGAAGCATTTAATAAATGACTGGTAAGCGAATGAGCTGAATAAATGGTTTTGAGCTAAAGTTTTATTAAAACAAAAGGTCAATGCTATAATAATAAAAGCAACTTTCTTTTTTAATAAACATGAGGTGCATGAGGTGACCAAGTTGAATAGATTCATCCTATAATCATTCTAGTGTTTAATAATAAATGGTGTATATAATCTCTCTACTGTCTATTTCTATCTATATGTCTATAATCTATCTATTTATATGATCTATCTACTGTCAATTAATCAACAAGCCTTTATAAAAACGCTACTACATGTTAAACACTGAGCTAAGTGCTGGGGATACAAAGACAAAAAATGAGCTGTTACTTGCCTTCCAGGAGTTTACAATCTATTCATAAGAGAACTCAGATGCTATAATACAGGGGTTCTTAACCTTTACTGTGTCATAAACTCTTCTCAGAAGCCTTCTCAGAATAATAATTTAAAATGCATACAATAAAATACAGAGGACTATAAAGGAAACCGATTATACTGAAAAATAGTTATCGAAATGATTTTTTTCATTTATAGACTCCACGTTAAGAATCTCTGATGTGGTATGTAGTAGAGTCAAGAAAACCGAAGTGGAAGGTCTGCCTCTAACACTTATTTATGGTGTGACTATGGCTATCACTTAACTTCTCCTCAGGAAACTTTCTAAGACTATAAACCACAATTGAATGTTTTAATCTGCACTGGTGGAGGGAGTTTCCAGGAATCCCCCTCACAGATTAAATCATAGTTAAGTCTAGTTCCTTCCATCCCCCTTTCTTCAGATAAATAAATTAAATCATTTCTACGGTCAGTCATAGAATACCGGCCCTCAGTGGCATCTCAGAGACTTTTTAGTTGAAATTTCTTATTTTATAGATGAGAAACTGGGGTCCTGAGGGTGAAATGCCTTTTCAAGGTCAGACACCAAGTAATCAGTGCCAGGATTCAAACTAGTGTCTTTCAATTCTGAGTGAATTGTTCTTATTTCTACACTTCCCTAAGATATCTCATCTGTGTGTATTTGTGTATGTGTGTGTGTGTGTGTGTGTGTGTCTGTGTGTGTGTGTCTGTGTGTCTGTGTGTGTGTGTCTGTGTGTCTGTGTCTGTGTGTGTGTGTCTGTGTGTGTCTGTGTGTGTGTGTGTGTGTCTGTGTGTGTGTGTGTGTCTGTGTCTGTGTGTGTGTGTCTGTGTGTGTGTGTGTGTGTGTCTGTGTGTGTGTGTGCGCGCGCGCACGCGCGCACATGCGTGCATCTATGGAGAGAGAGAGACAGGGACAGACAGAGAGATGGACAGACAGAGACAGAGGCAGAGAGAGAGAGGAGAATATATCATAGCCAGAATTCTCCAGAGGTCAAGAGGTCATCATGCCTGGACATGATTGCCTATGCCTCTTTGTACTTTTCTAGGGGACAAGGAGAGAGCGGCAATGTCTAATGACTAATTGCTAATATCTCTACCCATCTCCTAACACTGTCGCATAGACGAATGATATAAAAAGCAGTAGAAGCAGTAACCCTTGAAAGCAAGAGAAACAGAATTGAGCCTATATTCATGAGGATCTATGAGCTCTAGGAGACCAAGAAATGTGGCCTTTTTAAAAAATATTGGTTTATTATGATGTAGTCCAATGAATATGGATGATCAAAGGACCTGGATTCAAATCCCCACTCCACTGCTTAATATTTATATGACCTTGGGTAAGTCACTCCATCTCTGTGGTCCATAGCTTTGTCATGTATAAAATGTATGGGCTGGACTAGGTGACCTCAAAGGTCCTCCCCACGTTAGCAAAGACTTTATATCACATTTGCCCTTGGATAGTGTCTACTCTACATGACTGGGACAGCTAGGTGGTGCAGTGGATAGAGCCTACAGTCAGGAAGACACGAGTTCTAATTTGGCCTCAGACACGTACTAGGTGTGTGACTCTGGGCAAGTCACTTAACCTCTATTTGTCTCAGTTTCTTTTTCTGTGAAATGAGCTGGAGAAGGAAATGGTAAACCACTTCAGCATCACCCAAAACACGTAGCTTCCAGGGTTATTGCAAGGATCAGATGACGTATCAAGTGCTTAGCACAGTGCCCTGGCACATAGCGACATATACATATTAGCTATTTATTATGATTATGATTATGATTATTACTGGGTTCAGGCAAGCTGAGCAAACAGACTTTGCAGTGCAAAGGAGGCACCCAATCTTTGGAGGCCAAAGGTGAAATAGGCTGCCAAGTCTGCATTTGCCTTCAGTATGGAGAGCTGACTGACTTTGGCCCTCTTTGCTTCTATGCAGAATTCCTTTGGGTTTGTAGTTTACTTTCCTAACACCTCTAAGCACTGAATACCTCTGGACCAAGAACCTTGAGAGAGCTAACTAAGGCTGTGGTGGCCCAGGTGAAGCTTCCCCAAGTGGAGAAGACAGATCTGAAAGGAAACATTTGCTGCTCAAATTCATCCTGTGACTAAATGAGACCACGAGTTTTGAGTGCTTTTCATCAGGAACCTTTCAGAAACCCCTGAATTGCCTTGAATGACAGAAAATGAGCTTTGATTTCAGTGGATAGTAGGGCAATAATTTTGTCTCAGGATAGCAGGGATTGGAGTGATGCTTTAAAAATACACTCCACTTTAATTTTGTGTTTCACTTTCCCTAAAATACTCTTGCTTCTACGTAGGGTTGACATACCTTGGCTGCTTACATAATCTTAACATAATTGACTCTAATTGACAACGTAATGCTGCTGGTGTTGTGGAATAAAGGCAAAGAAGCCCAAAGAAAGGGAAGCTGATTTTTTTTCTCCTTAATGGTTAGATTTAATTTCAAAGTTTTCAGAAAATACTGAAATACAGCAATCAGCATGAAATTTAACCAGGTGACTATCATATCTCCAGCAAGGGTTAGGGGCAGATAACACGTGCTGCTGATTAGAGCCAACCGAAATCCCACCAACTGAGGAAAAGCAGGAGAGATTCCAAATTGGGATCTAAGAAAATATAAACCAGGGCCAGGCCAGGTCAAGAGTATGGTTTATCAGAATGTCCACAAATGAAAGGGCTGGGTGGGTGCAGGAGGGCTCAAAGACAAAAAGAGGTCTCAAGTTGAGGAGTTAAATACAGAGTGATGGAAGCAAGCTACCAGGAATATCACCAGAGCAAGAAAGGTCAATTACCGCCCCCGCAAATTTATATATGAAGAAACTAAAGTCCTGAAAGGTAAAAGTACTTGCCCAAAGTTGATCATATAATAAGAAAAATTGGAATTTGAGCCCATGTCCTTTGGCTTGAAATTCAAAATTCTCTCTCCACCATTCTATCTACATGTATGTCAGGCAAAATTGCTGTCCATTCCAATGCAATCCCTCCTCCAGTCTTCAGCATTTCATGGTACTGATGTATTCTCTTCCATATAGATATTCTCTGCCCCAATCCATTTTTATATATTTAGAGGTAGCAGGTGGCCTAGTGGATAGAGTAGGGGGACTAAAGTCATGAAGACCTGAGTTAAAACATGACCTCAGACCCATACTATCTGTGACTCCGGACAAGTCACTTAACCTCTGTTTGCATCAGTTTCTCCAACTGTAATATGGGGATAGTAACAGTACCTACATTATAGGGTTGTTTGTGAGGCTCAGACGAGATAATATCTGTAAAAAGCACTTAACGCAGTACCCAGAACAAGGTAGGCATTATGGAAATGCTTACTCCTTTCCCTTTGCATGTCGTAAACTGAGGCTCCCATTAACTTTCCTGGCTTGGCTGAGTCACCTAAGCTAGGGGATCTAGCAGCAGAGCAGCAACAGACCTAACTGCCATAAAGAATGCAGAAAAAACTCTCGATTAATTTTTTTTGACACTTTTCAGGTACCTGCCACTATATAAAGTGATTCATAGCCCAAGTGATTGGTTGACTGAAAATCAGCCACATTTCCTCTTGGCCTATAGAAGCAAGCAAGCTGGCCTTATCGTTGAGATTTCTCAGCTCTGGAAGATTCTGCTTTTTAAAATCTGAACTTCACTTTACACCATGGATATTCTTCCCAAGAACAATGTGGGGTAAAAGGGTACTATTTCTCTCCCTCTCCTCTGGGAGCAACGGTGATGATTTACAACAGAAGCACATGGCCATGGTAAACATGTGCTTGCACATAGGCTGAGAAGAGAGCTTAAGCATACTGTTTTTGAACCCTACTGCCATGTGTAGAGAAGGGACAAAATAAGATTATGAATTCTTTAAGGCAGTGGTGTCAAACTCAAATAGAAAAGGGAACCAGAAATCTTCACAGAGGTATAACAGTGAGCCATACATTGACTTAGTTTTAAAATGTAATATTGTCTATATTTTATTAAATTTTTGTTTAATTTGTTAAATATTTCCCAATTAAATTTTAATCTGGGTCATGCCACACTCAGGCGTGTTGTGGACTGCATGTGGCTCACATAGAGGCTACCTCTGCTTTAAGGTAGCATGATAATATAATCTAGCCTTTTAGCAGAGAAAGTTCTCTTGAGGAACACCAGCTTTAAAAGTTTTTTCCAAGTTCAAGAATTCCTGAGTTTGAGAGTTTAAACACTGGTGCTTCTAGAAAGAGAGTAGATTTCCTGGTTTATACTGTTCCTTGGAGAAGGAGAAAGGTAGTCCACATTTTTTTGCACAATGCCCTATTAGAAAAGTGAAACCAGTGAGTTAGTCGTACTGTGTAAGCATGATGAAAAGACTATTGCTTGAAAGCTCCAAAGCATGTTTACCTTTTGGGGGTAGTCCAAAGCACAGAGAGATACTAGGAAACTTGGGGGAAAGGGTAGAACTTTGGGAAAGAAGGATTCAATAGAATTTGTTGTTCAGTTTTTCAGTCATATCTGACTTTTTGTGACCCCACTTGGGGTTTTCTTGGCAGAGATACTGGAGTGGTTTGCCATTTCCTTCTCCAGCCCATTTTGCAGATGAGGAAACTAAGTCAAATAGGGTTAAGTGACTTGCCCAGAATCATGTAGCTAGGAAATGTCTGTGGCAAGATTTGAACTCGGGAAGATTTGAGTTTTCCTGACTCCAGGTCTGGCACTCTATCCCTCTCTTCACCTAGCTTCCCCTCATTAGAATTACAATTATCCAGATAGCAATTCCATGCTTATTTCCCTTTTGGACAGAGGTGAAGATCTGAAGGGCTGAGTGTTTCATACTTCTGTATTAGTTCATGGACTCTACTGAGTCCTTAACCTTCTATGAATTTTCTGTAGAGCAAAATAAAGGACGTCCTGAATCCAATGACCATAGGGTATTTTGAGTACCTGTGTAAGATTTGGACACTGTTCTACCACACCTGCGACATCCTAGGCACAACCTGTATCCAAATTTTATTTAGACAATATTGATGGATTAATCCAGGTGAAGGTAATAAACCAAAGGAAAATAAATTGAACCTATAAGGGCAAGCCTTGAGAATGGAACTAGGTCTATGTGAGCTCAGAATCTTTAGGGGCTATGGGCCACAGGTTACACAAGAAACTGACTGCCTCCCACTAAGTTGTTAGTGCTCTCCTCTCCCCATATTTCTCCCAGGCCATCTCAACAAGTCTGCTTCTTGTTAACAACTTCTTCCTCTCTTCCATCTCCCAATTTTTACTTCTTGCTCTAGGTGTGTTGTTGTTTAGTTGTTCTTCAGCCATGTCAGGCTCTTTGTGACTGCATTTGGAGTTTTCTTGGCAAAGATACTGGAGTGGTTTGCCATTTCCTTCGGCAGCTCATTTTACAGATAAAGAAACTGAGGCAAACAGATTTAAGTGACTTGCCCAGGGTCACACTGCTAGTAAGTGTCAGAGGCTGAATTTGAATTCAGGAAGATGAGTTTCCTGATTCCAGGCCTGGTGCTGTGACACCTAGCTGCCCCTGCTCTGGGCATAGCATATAAATATTTAAACTCAATATCTCCGTGATTTCTTAGACCAAAACTTCGTTCCCTTGACATCATTCACTTAAGTGTGTTGTATTCTTCTATTAGAATATAAACCCCAGGAGAGCAGGAACTGCCACTTTTTACATTTGTATCCCTAACACTTAGAATATTAAATGCTGAGTAATTTGTTAAAAAAGTTTTGTGTATTTTTTGTGTTTGCTTAGATAAGTACTTATTTTATACCTCAATTAGACCGTAAGCTCCTTGAGGTCAGGAATGCTTTCATTTTTGTCTTTGTCTTTTCAGAGACTAGCACAGTGCCATAAACACAGCATTTAGTAACTTTGCTTGTTGAAGTAAATTCTTTAATTAACCTTTGAGATTTTCCATTTCCTCAGCCAAGAAAAATGAGAGGGATAGATTTTAAATAATCCCTAATGTACTTTGCATCTTTTGATATTAGGACCCTATGGTAATTTCACCCTAAAGTCATTCATCTTTTAAAGTCTTTAGTTCCATGTCTTAGTCAACGGACAGCTCTAGTGTTCCCTGTGTGCATTCTCCCACCTGCAATTAAGCATTTAATCAGTGCCTAGTATGTATTATGTGCTGTGCCTGGCACTGGAATTACAAAGACAAAACCAATGACCAATCCCTACTTTCAGGGGGCTTACATTTTTCTTTGCCATTGGGGCTAGATAAAAGAGAGGTCCGTGCTCAGAATTTGTAAGAGAAGGAAGTGAGAGGAGAGTTAAGTGGAAGGTATCACTCCAATGATAATGATACTTCCAATGCCTTTCTTCTTTTTTCCCCCACTCAGAATTTGAATTCAAGGAATAGAAATGACAACGAATTGGCACCATTAAAATATTTAGATTAGTTTAAAATATATCTTATATGGTCAAAGAATATAAACAGGTAGTTCTCAGAAGATGAAATTAAAGGTATCAATAGTCACATGAAAAAAATGCTCTAAATCACTATTGATTAGAGAAATACAAATTAAAACAACTCTGAGGTACCAGCTCACTCACACCTATCAGACTGGCTAACATGTCAGAAAAAGAAAATATTAAATGCTAGAGGGAATGTGGAAAAATAGGTCCACTGCTGGTGGAGTTGTAAGTTGGTCTAACCATTCTGGAGAACAATTTGAAACTATACCCAAAGGGCTATAAAACTATGCATACCCTTTAACCCAGGAATACCACTAGTAGGCCTATCCCAAAGAGATCAAAGAAAAGGGAAATGGACCTATATGTACAAAAATATTTATAGCAGCTCTTTTTGTGTTAGCAAAGAATTGGAAATTGAGGGGATGCCCATCCGTTGGGGAATGGATGAACGAATTGTGGTATATGATCATGATGGAGCACCGTCATGTTATAAGAAATGGCAGGATAGTTTCTGAAAAATATGGATTCGCATGAACTAATGCGAAATGAGCAGAACCAGGAGAACACTGTACACAGTAACAGCAATGTTGTAGTGATGATCAACTGGGAAAGAGTTAGCTACTCTGAAGACATTTCCAAAGGACCCAAGATAAAAATGCTATTGACCTCCAGAGAGGGAGCTGATGAACTCAGTGCAGATTAAAGCATACTCTTTTCACTTTCTTTATTTTTCTTGCTTCTTTTTTTTGGCAACATGGCTAATATGGAAATATGTTTTGCATGACTTCACAGCATAATTGATATCATATTGCTTACCTTCTCAATGGGTAGAAGAGGAGCAGGAGGGAGAGAATTTAGAACTCATTTTTTTAAATGAATGCTAAATAAAAAGGAGGATTTGTTCAGCAAAATGGGTATATTTTGTTAAAGGGCAACAATATTATTTTTTGTAGTCACTGACTGCAACAAGACCCCTGCACAGATCTGTTTACAGCTAAGAAACATTATTGAAGAAATATCTTTCCAGAGCAGTTGAAATGCAGTTGTATACTTCTTTATTTATCCAAAAAAATTGGTACTGTTACTTGAATCTGCAGGTGTATCAGTGTGTGTGCACATCTGCTGATACAACAGCAGTAATAATAATGATAATTAATAACAATAAGAACCAGTATCTATATAGTGCCTACTCTGTGCCAGGCACTGTGTTACATTACAAATGCTATCTCATTTGATGATCACAAAAACTCTGGAAGGTAGGTGCTATTACTATCTACCTTTTATAATTGGGGAAACTGAGGCAAACAGAAGTTAAACGATTTGCTCAAGGTTACACAGGTAGCACGCTGGGGTAGGGAGAGAGGAGCTCTTTTACCTAGAAGAACACTGAGCCCTGATACAAATGAAGGAGCATGGCTCATTTTGGGGACACATCTAGAAATGCCATGTTTCTCAAGTTTCCTGCAACGTACGCAAAAACCAAAGTGTGCTTTTGACTAAACAACTGATTTTTATGACCCCTTTGGAAGCAGCTAAGAGCATATTTCAGGCAAACCTTTGTTTTAGAAAGTACAATTTAGAGGGGCTGGAACTACCTAGGAGTAAAACAAAGGCATTTTTGTATGTTATAAAGCAGAACTACTGTGGGCCTTTATCGAAGACAATATGGTTTACAGTGTCTGGTACATAGTTAGCCTTTAAAAATACATGTTGATGGACTAGTCTCAGAGAAGGCCCTTATGCAATAAAAATATAATAGAAAAGTGCAGGGTCTGGAATCAAATGGTCTGGTTTACATTCCAGGTATGCAACTTACTACGTGTGACCTTAGGTGAATCATTTCATGTCTCTGGGCCTCAATTTTTTCATCTGCAAAACCAGGAAGTTTACTGGACCCTTCCAGCTCTAACTCCCATTATCTTAGGACAGTCTAGTTTATATTCTTCCCAATAGAACATAGGTTTCTTGAGGAAAGGGATTGTTTCATATTTGTCCATAGCATAGTGCCCTACCTTTCTTCCTTTCTTCCTTCCTCCCTCCCTTTTTTCTTTCTCTCTCCTTCTTTCCTTCTTTCTTTCTTTACTTCTTTCTTTCTTCTTTCCTTCTTTCTTTCTTCTTTCTTCTTTCTTTCCTTCTTTTTCTTTCTTTCTTTCTTCTTTCTTTCTTCTTTTCTTTCTTTCTTTCTTTCTTTCTTTCTTTCTTCTTTCTTTCTTTCTCTTCTTTCTTTCCTTCTTTCTTTCTTTCTTTCTTCTTTCTTCCTTTCTTTCCTTCTCTCTCTTTCTTCCTTTCTTTCCTTCTCTCTCTCTCTCTCTCTCTCTCTCTCTCTCTCTCTCTCTCTCTCTCTCTTTCTCTTTCTACTTTTTCTTTTTGGTGTAGATCTGTGATTTCATTATTGCAGGAATCTTCAAGTGTGGAAACTCCTCCCAGTGATACTGCTTAGCAACTAATGTGACACAATCTCAGAAAGGTTCCTCAAGCACTAAAAGTTTAAACGACTTTCCCAGAATCACACAGCTAGCATGTTTTATAGGTATGATCCAAACTCAGGTCTCCCCAAATTTAAGGCCAGCCTACTTTCCATTAAACACCTGGCCCACAGTAGCTCCTGACAAATGCTTGATGGATTCAGTTTAATTGGATTGACATAAACCAGTCACAAAACTGGCACAGAGGATACCACTATAGTGAGGTCCCACTGTATTTAATATGGATCTGAGTTGGCTTAAGAACTATTGTAATAACTCTCCCTTAGAATGAAAGGTTATTATATAAAGAATCGCAACAACTGTTCTTTATCTCCACCAAGGGATAAAGATGAAATAGGTTTAAGTGTAGCCTTAGAAAGAGTTTTCAATATATAAGTTTTGTTATGCGTTGCAATGATTAAGAGGAAAAAAGCTGCAGAATCACTTTTCCTTGGTGATCTCTAAGAATATGAGAGACACTCATCATTCCATTTTAAATTGCTCTAACCGAAGGCAGGAGAAGGCTAGACTAAATGACTTTTGGAGGTCTCTTCCGAATCTAAGATTCTGAGAATATGCCTGGGGATATTCTGTCTTTTGTTAAGTAATGGGAAATTCCATCTTTGCAATGATTCTTGAGCGCAGTACAAACTGACTTCATCAAAACATTGACACTGAAATGTGGTTTTGCAACTGAATTCAGCAGAAGGGCGAACTGTGGTGAAATCAAATCTACTTTATCACTTTGTCGGTCAAAGTTGTGATCTAGAACTGTAATAAAATCAATTACTGAGGGCTATGTTTTTCTGGGGCTTCCCTGCTTCTCCCTTCTCCTGTTGTCAGGATATAGAACTTCAGCACTGTTTGTACCCTGGATGCTTTTGTAAATTGTCCCTGTTTGGAGGCTCAAATCAGTGAGAAAAAAACATGCATGACTGTGTCTGCCTAAAATACTACTCAGAGAACTCCCTTCTTTTAAAGCAGCCTGGTGTAGTGGAAATTTTACTGGACCAGAATGCACTTTAATAAAAATTGATTATGCTGTAACAATGTTCAAGGGCAGAAGAGGTAGCGAGGTTTAGTGAATAGAGCTAAGCTTAGACTCAAGTCCCACCTTTGACAGATAACAGCTGTTTGACCCTTGGCAAGCTTTGCAACTTCTCAGGGTTCTAGGCAACTTTCTAAGACTTTTAGTTGCAAAGATTATGATAATTTCATGGTGGATATGGTTTCCTCCCTTGGTAGTTCCCTATCCCAATTATATTACAGATCCATTCTCTATCCCAATCCTTGTATCAAAGGAACATAAATTTAAATTTGAACTCTAACATTTACTGTTTATATGACTGTTGGAGTCAACTCATCAATCTGAAACTAAGTCTCATCAACTGAAATATTTATACTACCTACTTCAAAGTGATACTATAAAACACCATAGAAATTTGAATCATTGCTAGGATTATTACCATTTTGAAGCCAGGTGTGGGATATGTTGCCTGAAATCCATTTTGAGCAAAATTAAGACATCTTAAAGTTCTGAGTGAAGCCTATTTGGGTTTTCAGGGTGACATTTTGATCTTAGCGTGATTTTAAGCGTTTTATTTAAAACACATGGGATCACTGCCTGCAATAGATTCTAACCTAAAATCCCTCCTTTTATAGTTGAGGAAATTGAAGCTCAGGGAGGCCAAGGGACTTGCCCAAAATCACATTTTCTCAGCTAATGTTATTCTGCAATCTCAAGGCCAGAACGTAAGCAGGTCTTATTATTGAATCGGGAATACAATAAAGAAATTTGAGGAGAATAAAGAAAACTTCTCAGAGAAGTTTGAAAGTAATAGTAATTAAGGATATGAAATTGCTTCTGATTATGGTCAAATTTTTTAGACAATTAGCTAATGATCAAGTGTTTGTTGAGGACCTGTTAGATAACATCATAGTTTAATGGGAAAAAACTGCTAAATTTAAAGTCAGAGGACCTGGGATTTGAATCCTGATTCCATCATACTTTGTGACATTCAGCAAGTGACTTTATCTCTCTGGTCCTCAGTTTCCTAATCTATAGATGAGAGAGTTGGACAAAATAATCACAGAGGTCCCCTCCAATTCTTACACTATGATTCTATGACTGCCAGTACTATAGGCACTGTTGGAGAAGCAAAGAAAGGATAAGACACTGTCCCTACCATGAAAGTGCTTGGGATACACTTGAGAAGACAAGTCTGACACACATAAAACAAGAAAAAATAATATAAGTTTGTGATGCAGACATACAGCTGACATATAGTTCAAATTTTTGTCTCTTTTCCCACTTGCCTTTCATTTCACAAGCAGCTGTCCTCTAAGAGGACTGTGATGCCTTTGTATCAGTTTTAATTTAGCTGCTTCAAGGTCAGTCCGGAATTTTATACAACTCTGCCTCCACTAGGTTAGCTAACATTGTCAGAACAATAAAGTTTATCAGAAGTTTCCGGTATGAATCATTTGGGAATCAAACTAGATTTAGCAGATGCCTTTAAAGTTTTTTTTTCACTTAAGTTTTTCCACTTTTCACATCCCTCCAATCAATGTTAATTTAGCTTCAGGATACCGGCAAATATCTCCCTTCTTCTCATCTCTGACCTATTCCATCAAATTACTGCCAATTCTTAGAATCCTTAGTTTCCTTCCATGTTCATCTCAAGTCTTTTTTAAAAAATATTCTTTGATTGTGGAAATATTCAGGCTTATTGATCTTTGTCAAGTTCATAATAATAAAAACAAAGGAACAGAAAAATTTCAGCTCACAATATCACTTTCCATATAAGGCTTTTTCCAAAACTCCTTCCCTTCAATTCCCAGTGACTAGTACTCTTTCTCTCCATATTACCTTGTATTTCTTTTATAAATATTTTGTATGACATATACATGCCTATTGTCTTGCCTGATAGAATAATGTAAGTCCTTGAGGGCAGGGACTGGTTTATCTAGCACAGTGCCTGGCACATAGCATAGGTACTTAATAAATGCCTATTGACTGATGAAGTCCATGTTGCAACATTCCCCGCAACACTATTCATTATATACCCCTTTCCTCAATGCCCGATCACTATACTGTCATGGCCCTTAGCTTTTATTGTAGCTAGGGGGTGAAGTAAATAGAGCAATGCATCTAGTGTCAGGAAGGCTTTAGTGAAAATTCAGACTCAGAGGCTTACTAGCTGTGTGATGATGGGCAAGTCACTTAAGCTATGTCTGCCTCAGTTTCTTCATCTGTAAAATAGGGATATTAATAGCACCTACTTCCTAGGGTTGTTGTGAGGATCAAATGAAATAATATTTATAAAGTGGTTTATAAACCTGCAAATGCTCTATAAATGCATCACTGAACCTGTTCTCTATGCCTGGAAGGGTCTCCTGCCTCCGGTTTACTTGTTGAATTCTTACCTATTTTTTACAATCCAACTAAAATGCTCTTTCCATGAGGAAGCCTCCCTGCTGATAAGGGGCTTTCCTTCTCTGACTTCACCTAACACTTGGTATAGAACCCCATCCAGTCCAAATCACAGCTCAGTTGAAACGTAGAGTCTCAGAAGGTTGCCTGAGTAGAAGACATTAAGTGACATGCTGTGGTCACGTCACTACAAAGTGTCAAGAAAGGATTTAAATTCAGATCTTTCTGACTTCAATTGCAACATTCTATACATTATGCCCCGTATCTTTCTCCACTTATCGTGTATTACATCCAGGCTTGGTTTTTGTTCCTTATTTGTTTTTTTTAATTGTTGTTCAGCTGTTTCAGTCACGTACAACTCTTCTTGACCCCATTTGTGATTTTCTTGGCAAAGATCTAGAATGATCTGACATTTTCTTCTTCAGCTCCTTTTACAGATGAGGAAACTGAGGCAAACCGAGTTAAGTGACTTGCCGAGAGTCCCACAGCTAGTAAGTGTCTGAGACTGGATCTGAACTCTGGTCTTCCTTACTCTCGGTCCTGCTTTCTAGGCCCACTAAACCCCTTGGCAGTCCTCAAACGAAATTATTAACTCCTCTAGGCCAGAGACTATGTGTTATCTATACTTGCCATTTTCCCCAGTGCCTAGCACACTCTTCTGAATACATCAGAAACTCAACAAATGTTTGTTGTTGTTGTCACACTGTTGTATTTTTCACCCCAAAGTAGCATCTTTCACTCCTGACAGTCTCCCATGGAGTCATAGTAGAAAGGCCTTACAATCACTGGAAATAACTAAATTTGAAGGAGAAAAGTGAAAAGGACTATAAAGTTAAAATCTTTTCCAAAGAAATTGAAAACGTAAGCATACTTTGCTCTATGTTATCGTGAGAAAGATGGTCCAAAACAGGCTTTGGAAGGCTACAAAGTAAGGTGACGGAAGTAGGGAACCATTTACAAGCCAAATTTATAACACTTTGTTTTATTATTGATAAAATTCATTTCCATCTGGTTATAGTATCATAGCATTATAGATCTAAAGCTCAGAAGGTATATCAGGAGCTATCTAGTCCAACCCCTCATTTTAGAGATAGGGAAACTGAGTCCAAGAGAAATGAAGTGACTTATCCAAGGTGACCTAGATAGGTTGATTGTTACATTCTTTCATAAATATCAACAGATCCCTATTCAGGTGTATGTCGGTTAGTCAATAAGTATTTAATGGCTTAATCATAGCCATTATTATCAGGGTCAAGTGTCAAAGACATGCTCAGTCAAGACACGACACGTTCCCGCAAACACATCTGGGGAGGATTTTACATTGGGGGAGACATTTGCCAGCATAAGAAGGGATTCACCTGGGGCACTGTCACTGTATCTTGCCATTAGAAACCATTATCCTTGATAACGGAGTGCTAAGTTCAGTTATTTCTATATTAGTAAAAGATTGAAAATGATACCGGAAACCTTTAAATTTTAGCACCCTAGAAAAAGCCCCAGCTGCCTCACCCTGGCTACAGTTCTCTTTAGAATTCAGTAGGCACAATGGGGGTATAAAAGTGTGTAAGGCAATGTCCTTGTACAAAAAGCTTTGGCCAGGTAGTGCCTTGCTTCTCACTCACTAAGTACTTCAGTTCACTCACCATCTCAGTAATTTGTATAGTGGGCATTGGAGGCAACTAGGTGGCACAGTGGATAGGGCACTGGACCTACAGTCAGGAACACCTCAGACACTTAATAGTCCTGTGATCCTGGACAAGTCACTTAACCTTAGTTTCCTCAGGTATAAAATAAGGATAATGATAGCACCTGCCTCCAAGGGCTGTTGTAAGAATCAAATGAGACAATAGGCAAAGTGCCTGGCACATGATGATTTCTTTCCTTCCTTATCAATGGTGGGGGGAAGAGAATAAATATTTATATAGCACCTACTATGTGCTTAGACACTGAGCTAATCACTTTATAGATATGATCTGCACAGATAAGCACGATATTCAGGCTGGGCAATACGGTCTTATTCTAAAGAAAGGAGAAATAAGTCCCAGTAAATACTGAGTATTAGTGGAGTGCCAACTTGACTTGGTAAAGAAGATTTCAGGTTAAAGTAAGAAGTAGTTTCAAGGTCTATTTCACATTATATAGTCTATTTAGGATTGACCTAAATATAAACTTTGCAGGCTAGGGGAATTACCTCCCAATATCATCTATTTCTTTTGCAAGTGATAATGTTGATCCTAGGAAATTCAGGAATTTAAAAGTTACTGCTACACACGTGCACACACACACACACACACAGAGGAATATCCCTCCCTCTCCCTTTAGTGATTAGAGAGCACACAAAGCACACCCTTACCTAGATTTTACACTGATGAATCATTTTTCATGTTTGACTAAATCTCATGGGGCTCCTCAGCTTTGAAGAGCTGACACCATAGTCAGTCTCTAGATCTTTTTTAACCAGGGCACAACACTTCAAAAAAGCTGGTTAAGGGCCTCTCTAAGGGATTCCAAATGTCAGAATACCATGCCCAATGCATCCAACTGTAATTCAGTTCAAGGGAAAGCCTCATTTATTTTCCTCCTGACTTACTACTAACTTTTAAAGTGGAAACCATCGCTATATTAATGCAATAGGTAAATAAATAAAATAACCTTTTTGTGTTGGTTCTTTGTTTATCCAGACTGGACAAACTGCCTGTGACCTCTGAATGAATACCATGTTTTCCCCCTCCTCACTTCTACTCGGGGATGGTGGGATCATGCAATTATAGGAAGTTAACATGCCAATCAGAGAAAAATTAACTTTTTTTTCAGGACACTACATCTGCCTCGTAAGTTACTTTAATAATGGGCAATTTCAGGAGATTCACTACCTGAAGCCCACAAATGGTGCAATGACTCTTGGAAAGTCACATTTGTCCCTGAAACTTCAGTAACCTGAAGACTGCCTGCCTCATTGCCTGCAGCAGACAAATTCTGGCAATCCAGAAAGGGCCTGAAAAATCTCTTTTAAAGTTATAGAAATTGGAGAAAGTGTGTCAAAAAATACAACTCATCTTCTCATTTAACTGAAATGATTCTAACTTTGTTATATTGGCTGAAGAAGTGGGTTGGGTTTTTTTTTTTGACACAAGACATTAACAATCATCTTGTTTCAGTTAGAGGTTTTGTGGGAGGGAAGAGATAACAAATCTTTGATGCCATACAACCCACCAGTAGATCAGTAAGTGGCAGACCATTATTTTTGCCCAGAGAAAATTCCCAACCTTTTTTTTTTGTATGCAAATACACACTCCCACAATTCCTGGAATCCCTACTACATTCATAACTCACTATTGACAGACACACAGACACAGATACAAACTCCTCCGGACACATCCGAAGCCAGCCTTCACTGGAGCCATAAGATATACTTAGGCTACCACCTGGACTTGTAATTAGTAACAAAAAAAAAATACATCTTACCCTCCCCTCTCCAGGAGACGAAAGAAATCCCCCAACTATTAAGGATTCCCTCTCCCACTTCCATTCGCTGTTTTGTTTTTTTTTTAACCCTTAACAAAGATATAATTGCAGGGTCTCAGAAGCAGCTTTTTTAAAGTAAAAAAATGTTTTGTTTTGATTTTTTCTTTTCTCATTTAATTACTTAATGTCTAAGCGTAAAATTCATTGTTTCCTTCATTCAACACTTCCCATCTTCGACTCCCCCCACCTCCCGCAAAATCGCCTTCAGGATGAGACCTCTGCATTTTCTTTGCTTGTTTAGGGCAAGAAATGAAGAGCTTCCTCTTTAATTGGCAGAAGCATGCAGGAGGAGCATACCTTCAATTTAGTGTTGGGATACCTCACTTGCACCCTGGCTGTTGTCTTATTGGAGACGGCAGCCTGCCTGAGATCCTCTAGCACTGAAATTATATCATCCAGCACGCATTTCTTATCCTGATTTCTCAACGCACACAGATGGGAAAAAGTATAATTATAGCCCTTGTGGTTCACCTTCATTTCCAGCACGGCTCGGTGGGTCTGCAGGATCCCCTCAGCCTGGAGCAAAATATTGTGTCCGGGTGGGGAGAGGAGGATTACCCTGCCATACCTCCCAGGGGTGTGCAAGTCCGAATACAGCTGGCTTTTGGACTGGTCCAGGGGGAAGAGGCTCCCCGCCAGGCTCCGCTCGATCTTCGCCAAGCTGTGGCTGGGAGCGACCAACCGCTCCAGGTCGCTCTCGGGCTGGAAGCGGTTGAGCACGCTGAAGCCGAAGATGATGGTCAGGACTGCAGGCACGGTGAGGAAGAAGACGGGGTGCCGGCTCACGCACAAGCCCAGCCTGTGGCAGAACGACTGGAGCCCTCTGCGAATGACCTGCCGCAGCATCCTCCACCCGATCCAGCTCGCAGACGCTCCCGGCCGTCTTAAAAAGCACATGTGACATGTGTAAGCGCCGGGCTGTCCCCTCCGCCTTCACCCCGGATTCCCCCACCCCCCCCGAACTGACACCCCCCTCCCCTCCGGCCACCACCACCGCCGAGGCTGACAAACCCCCTCCCCCCTCCCTTTTCACCTCCCCAACCACGCCGCTTGTCTTTCCCCATCCCCACCTCCATGCACTCCTACTACTCTTTCAAACACTGCAGCAAGTTGCAGCAAGGCGGGCACAAATGGATAGCGGGCGTGGGGGCGGGGGGGCGGGGAAGCAGGCAGAGCCGGGGCCAGGCGATGGAGAGTGGGGGGACTCAGGCTGGACGCCTCGACGCCAGGGACCCCACCTCCACCCTCCTCCCTGGGCCCCTAGCTCACCGCATGGGCAGCTTTCTCTTTCTCTCTTGCTATCGCTTCATCTCTCTGCTGCAGTCCCCCCCGACCTCCCTCGGAGGAGGTGGTTCGGTGTGGAGCTGTCCCAGGGCTATCCTATCAGTTCGGCTGGATTTATGTACTTAACTAGAACCATGTGCCTCGGTGTTGTAAGAGGCAGACATGTGCCCCAGGATGGGAGGGGAGCGGGGGGAGAAAAGGAGGAGGCGGAGGAGGGAGAGGGAAAAAGGGGGCAGAGAGAGGCTTTCTTTTTTAAAAATTTTAAGTGCCGACAGTTATTTTTAGAGTTTTTGCTTTTGTTTTCTTTCTTTCTTTCTTCCTTTTTTTTACTACCAGCCCAGGGTCACTCAAGTGAGTGGAAGAGCAAGCAAGTGAAGGTGCGAAGGCTCAGTTAGGTTGGGGGTTCTCGGAGAGGTAGAGGTAATAGGAGGCTGGGAAAGCAGGTTAACCCGTCGCTGCTACCAGAAGCCTGCTTTCCTCTCCGGTTTCCCATGGCCCGCGAATTTCGCGTTTCAGCTCCCGGGAAAAGAGCGGCGAGGATGATGCTGCATTTTTAACATATCACAAAGCGTGCGAAGGATTTCCGCGCAACACCTCCTGGAGCTGCCCTTCGCAAGGCGGTGCCTGCTGCAGCTATGGGGCTGCTTGAAGACCCTGGTTTCACCTGGGTACTCTTGGGTGTCAAGGTCCTCTGCACTCTCTTTGGTCCTCAGGTGGATTGAGAAGAGACTTCTGATGGTAGCAGAAGACTGTATAGCATGGGTTGGGGTGGGGATGGGGGCGGGAGGGTAACAAACCTAAAAATGCACGTGATGTATGTGATAATATTGATGTGTTACAAAAGAAGATAGGCAAGTGTTCTCGCAACTGAGGTTTAAAAATCAGAAGTTCTGAGAGCTCCCCTTTAAGGCCACACCCCCTCCAGATTCCTCAGTTCTTCAGGTTCCATTTGCTCCCCCCACCCACCGCCAGGTACTATGTCAAGTCAAGTCATCAGTTTGGCTCTAAGGGCATGGTCTGGAGAGAGATCAGAATTAGACCTGAGATGGTTTCCTGGATGAGTTGAAATCGAGCAGTCAGCAGTTGGGACACCCACAACATTTGATTGTAAGAGATATCAGGGAGGTGGGAAACAGGCTCACAGCTGCAGTCACCTGATGTGGCAAAGGTAGAAGCAGGTCACTTCATCAAAAAGAAAAATACTTGGTCTTTTTCTACCACTGTTGTTTATATGATCCAGCCACTTACCTGACTCCTTCCACTCTAAATAAGTGACTGCGAAGTGTTATCCTGTAGAAATCTCAGCATCTGCAGACCCAAGGGTGCTGGTCTAGAAGCCTTGCTGTGTGGAAAAAATGCATATTCCAAAGCAACTAAAATAATTAGCATACATCACCCATGTGATAAATGTTTATCCCAAGGAAGAATATGGAGAAATCTGGGGGTAAGATCTGAGTGACCCCAAGAGCAACTTAACATATGAATGCCTTCAAGGGCTTCTTTCTACTCCCTCATCATACTTACTTCAATTTAGTAATTCTAAAAAAAAAAAAAAACTATTTAATAAGCACACAATAATGAACAAGCCAAGAATATACTAACTAGGGTGACAGTCACAAGAAGTTCATTGTAAGATCTTTAATAACACAGCAGGAGCCCTATTACTCCATTAGTATAACTACAAATACCTCAAACCACTCAAAGAATGTTCAAAGAACGAAATGACTTGGCTTCCCTTTCTTTCAGTAGAATTTATTCTTCCCTTATGAGACCAGTTGTACTATGAAGAGTTTGGAACAAGGATTCAAGGTGAGTGTGAGAGTCATGAGAGAAACAAGAAATTCGAGTTTGAGAGTTATAGAAGGGACAATAAAGGTCATCCAGTGGTCCTCCCAATGTAGGAAACCTTTCACAAAATCATTCACGTGGTCATCCCCCCTCTGCCTGAACACTACCAGTGATAGGATACTTATTACTTCAATTCCTTTCAATTCAACTAACATTTACTCTCAGCATCCTGCCAGGCAGTGCAGCTACAAAGACAAAAAAATATCAAATTAGTCAATGCTTTCAAGGAGTTTACATTTTACTGGATATAGTGGTGATTGTGTAGCACATACATAACCAAGTAAGCACAAGATATATACAAAGTTGTGAATGTAAATTTAAAGAGGAAAATAGCACCAGTGGGATTATGAAAGGCTTGATGTAGGAGGTGCCACCAACTCTACTTTGAAAGCAGCTAAGAATTCTATGAGTCCCAGGTGAGAACAGAATGCATATGTGGCAGGGAGGGACGGAATCTCCCATGTGGAGTAGGATATACTCCTTCCTTACTTTTCCCTCAGAATCCCTCTCCTTCTTCAAGACAAAGCTCCAACACAACCTTGTACCTGAAGCCTATCCTTGTTCCTGCAGCCCTTCCTCTCAAGCTACCTTGTATTTACTTTTATTCATTATAGTAGACAGATAAATAGATAGATCTTTATTCCATTTCCCATCACAACATAAGCTTCTTGAGAACAGAGATTGTTTCACCGGTAGGCTGGTTTGCTTGGAAGAAGAGTCTGTGAAAGGAATAATATGAAAGGATTCTAGAAAGGTAGGTGGGGGCCAGAATATCAGGGCTTTAAATGCCAAGTAGAGGTTTGTACATTATCTTAGATGCAATAGGGAACCACTGAACATTTTTAAGTAGTGGAGAGATAGGTCCAATTTGTATTTTAGGAATACCAGTTTTAGAGAGGTTTGACAGCTCTAATACTTAGAGGCAACTCTAATAGAATGTTCTTCCTTATTCTGATCCAAATTACATCTTTCTAATTTCCATCAATTGACTGACCCTTGTTCCAGAGTAACACAGAGCAAATCTAATCTCCTTTCCACCTGACACTGAGATTCATATTTTTCTTGGGAAAATAGTCTACTGACCCCAATAGTCTACTGTTTGAACTTTCAGGAAAAGGGAAACAAATCTACTGTTTCATTACCCATTCTTTATCACAAAGAGGATAGACTAAAGTCAGCCAAAAATTACCTATGATAGTATATACTATGTACTGGGCATAGTGGACTCAAATATAATAAATGGAACAATCTCCGCTTTCAAGGAACTTACATTCTAATGGGGAATATAGCAAAGATCTATCTGTCTGTTTGTCTGTCTGTGTATCTAGAATGAGTACAAGTAAATATAAGGTAGTTTGAGAGTAAGGACAGCAGGAACCAGGTTATGCTTCAGGTACAAGATGGTATTTGAGCTTTGACTTGAAGGAAAAGAGGGCTTCTATGAGGGAAAGGTAAAGTGCATCCTAACCCTATGGGACAGGCCATGTAAAAGCATGGAGACAGAGAGTACATTTTTCCGTATTACAGACAACCTGCAATAGCCTTCAAAGCAGAATCGCTTAATCCACTACAGTCTTGTTCCAATGCATTATTTTTTGTGTGAGGTGGTGCCGGAGTCTTAAAGTCTATTTCGTATCATCTTCACAATGACATGATAAAGGCACAAATTGACCCCCTATGGAGAACTGAGGGGAGAATATGGGCTAGGGTAAAACAGGAAGGGCAGCCATGTAAGAGCTGTCATCTGCATCATAGAAGGGAATATCCACATAGATGATATCACAGATCAGTTTGAATGTTTGAGAAAGCTCTTAATGGTCCAACCAAGCTAGAAAGGCTTTGAACATAGGCCCTGACCAGCTTGACTACAGGATGTTAGTTTTTTTTTTTGACCACAGCAAATCCTAAAGACCGTCTATGAGTCATTCGGGGTTGTGGTGAGGGTGAAGAGGAAGCACAGAAATACACAATGAGAAAATTACAGAGCTTTCAAATATTGAAGTATAGAATCCCTTATACTGCTGGATAGTACCTCACAGTTCACCTGTAAAGAGCTTGACAAAACACTTTTCTCCAAACAACCTGTGAAGTAGATAGTGCCAATATTTCCAAATTTAGCACCTGAAGTTGTACCTTTTACTCAGTAATTTGGTAAAATTTTGAAATAGTCTTTTGGCCTTTAGCATGACAGGCCATTAATCTGTTCCCTACACAGATTCTTCTACCCTGTTCATTATAAACCATGGCTCAGCCAGACCAGGGAAAATCATTATGGCCATCATCTCAAAACTCACATATTGGTTTGTGATATTATTGACCTTAACTCCTAAGATGGTATGGAACAGAACAAAGAACCCTAATATTGGAGACAGAAGGCTTGGATTGATTAAAATCTCAGTTACGCCACTAGTTAGCAGTGTGCTCTTGGAAAATCTATACAACCTCCCTGAAACTCGATTTCCTTAGAAGTAAAATAGGCATAATAATAATTTCACAGCATATGTTTACAATAATGCTGTTGTGAAGGAAGCACTTTGTAACCTAGGTAGCTAGGTGGCTCAGTGGGTAGAGTATGGGACTTGGACTCCAGAAGGTGTGAGTTCAAATATTGACTTAGCATTTATTAACTGCATGACCAGAGGCAAGTCACTTATCTCAGACTCAATTCCTGTATTTGTAAAGTGAGGATAATAACTGAATCTACCCCCATAGGATTGTCGTATAAACCAAATGAGATATCACATGTAAAGTGCTTTAAAAACCTTAATGTGTAATATAATTGCTAACTATTAAACTCAATTAATATAGAAAAAATGAGCTATACTTAGGATGCTATAGGGACCCCCCAGTAAAGCTGATCAGCTGACATTGAGTCAATCACATTTTCTAACCTAGTCCTTCTCATGAGCCTCCTATGAGATAAAATTGGGAGTGCTGCCTCTGGCCATAGGACAACATTTTTTCTCTGGGCAGAGCCGATTGGCCTATATGGAATCAAACCAACTGAGCTAAGCAGTCCAGGCAAATATCTTGTTTTCATAATAGGTTGCAAGCAATTAGAGGCCAAGGACAACATTTTAGCTTAATTATAGAGAACACCTTGCATTACTGAGCATTTGTGGCTCATGGGTTTAGCCTTATTACTTTATAGCCATTTCTTTATAATCATTTTCATGTACATGGATGCTTAGGATAAACATTCTTCTTATTCTACTATTATCTACTATATTCTTCTACTCTAAGTTTGAACTTAATAAGAAGAAATAGTAGGCCGATGACCAAAAATCACTTCAATTAATTGCAGACAATGTTTATTAAATCCCTATTATATTCAAGGCAAATCCCAGGTGCAGAGAATACAGAGGAAAAAAAAACAGTTATAGGATCATAGATTTTGTTCTGAAAGGAACTTTAGAGATTCTTGAGTTTAATCCTTTCATTTTACAGAGAAGGAAATTGAGGCCAAGAGAGATTAAGTGACTTGACCTGGGTCATGTAGTAGGTGTCTAGTAAAGGATCTTGAACTTCCTTCCTTCCTTCCTTCCTTCTTTCCTTCCTTCCTTCCTTCCTTCCTTCCTTCCTTCCTTCCTTCCTTCCTTCCTCCCTCCCTCCCTTCCTTCCTCCCTCCTTCCATCCTTCCTTCCTTCCTCCCTTCCTTCTTTCTTCCCTCTCTTCCTTCCTCCCTTCCTTCCTTCCTTCCTTCCTCCCTCCCTCCCTTCCTTCCTCCCTCCATCCATTCCTTCCTTCCTCCCTTCCTTCCTTTCTTCCTTCCTCCCTTCCTTCCTCCCTTCTTTCCTTCCTTCCTCCCTCCCTTCCTTCCTTCCTCCCTTCTTTCCTTCCTTTCTTCCTTTCTCCTTTCCTTCCTTCCTTTCTTTTTTTTTATCGAAGTACGAATATAGTCAGACCTATACCTTAGGATGATAATTTAGGAAACTATGTAGAGTGAGCATGAACGTGACAATGGAAAGACCAATTAGATGCTATTATACTAGCCCAGTAAAGGGGTAGCTAGGTGAATAGCACTGGCCCTGGAGTCAGGAGGACCCGAGTTCAAATCCGGCCTCAGACACTTGACACACTTACTAGTTGTGTGACCTTGGCAAGTCACTTAACCATAATTGCCCTGCCATCTCCCCTCCTAAAAACAAAACAAAATAAAACAGTCCAGTTAAGACATGATTAGGCTATTATCTATGGCACTGGCTTTCCATGTGTAAGAGAAGGGTCACATATGATATATGTCTTGAAGATAGAATTGGCAAGCTTAGGCAGCTAAATTGGATGGGGAAAGTTGAAAGGGAAGAAACACAGATGATATGGGCAACTGGAAAGACAGATGTGTCTTGAACAGAAAAAAAAGTTTGGAGGAGGAGCAAGTTTGGGGGAAATACTATGGCTTCTGTTTTGGAAATGTTGAGTTTGAGATGACAATGAACATCTAGATGGAGGTATCCAGTAGTCAGTAAGTGATATTCAGGAAAAAAATTAGATTTGTTGGTCATCAGTATAGAAATGACAGTTGAACTCATGGAAACCAATGAAGTTGTCAAAAAAATAGTTGAGAGAGACAAAGGGACAGAGAGAGAGAGAGATGGAAAGATAAGAAATTATTACAAGAAGGGAATTTCAGAGTTCAAGTCAATGCAGGTAGCATATTGAATGCCAATAAAGTCAAGTAAACACATATTTATTAAATACCTTCTATATGGCGAACACTAAGCTAAGTGATAGGGAGGAAAAAAGGTCAAAAGAGTCCCTGCTCTTAAGGAGCTCACAATCTAATAAGGGAGCCAACATGCAAACATCAATGTACAAATGTGATATATACAGGATAAATTGTGGGGAATGTCAGAAGGAAGGTACTTTCATTAAAGTGGATTGGGAAAAACTTCTTTTCAATGGTGGGATTATAGCTATGACTTAAAGGAAACCAGGGAAATAGGAGGAGAAGATGAATAGGTACAAAATTTCAGGCATGGAGAATAGTCAGCAAAAAGGTTCAATGGGGGAGCTGGATTGTTTTGTGAGAGGAACAGTAAACAGACCAGTGTCATTGGATTATAGAGTACACGTAGGAGAATAAAGTATAGAAGAAATGGAAAGGTGGAAAGGTGCCAAGTAATGAAGAACTTTGGAAGAAAAAACAGGATTTTGTATTTGACCCTGGAGGTAATAGGGGATCACTGGAGTTAGGTAAGTGATATGGTCAGACCTGGAGTTCAAAAAGATCACTGATAGCTGAGTGCAAGATGGAATGGAGTGGGGAGAGATGTAAGGAGGGGAGACCAAATAGAAGACTATTATAATAATCTAGGTATGAGGTGATGAGTTCCTTCACCAGGGTGGCAGTGTCAGAGGAAAGAAAGAGACACATATCCAAGATATTGCAAAGATAGAAATGACAAGATTTGGCAACTTATTGGACAGAGGGAGTGAGAGAGTGTGAAGAGTTGAGAAAGATATGTAGATTGTGAGCCTGGATGACTGGAAGGATAGTGGTGCCCTCAATAGTAAGAGGGAAGTTTAAAAATGGGAGGATAAAGGGGGTGTGAGGAAGATAATGAGTTCAGTTCGGAATACTTGAAGCTTTAGATGTCTATAGTATATTCAGTTATCTATAGTATCTTCAGTTATAGTATATTCAGAAATTATCTTTGAAAATGCAACACTGGAGATCAGGAGAAAAGTTATACTAAACAAACAGATCTCAGAATCGTTTGCATAGAAATGATTGATCCACGAGAGCTTATGAAATTATCACATAAAATAGTAGTGAGGGAGACAAAAGAGGGCCCAGGAGAGAATCTTAGAGGACACCCAAGGTTAGTGGTCAGGATTTGGATGAAAATCTAGCGAAGGAGACTGCAGAGCGGTCAGATAAGAAAAGAGAAAGCGGTGTCACTAGAACCTAGAGAGAAGAAAGTATCAAACAGAAAAAGGTGATTGACAGTATTGAAGGCTGCAGAGAAGTAAAATAGATGAGCAGAATTACCTCCGTGGGTGGTATGACAGTGTAATTGGCCACCAAAACTCATGGAAACCATCTACTCTATCCATCTATCTAATAGGTGAATTGAAATCTTGTTGGTGGAGGTAGTACCCAAATAGAAGAAATCACAGATATGTAAAATATTCGAATAAGGAAGGGGTGGGGCATTCTTTATGAAGATTTCTATGTTATACACATAAAATTTATCAGCTCCATATTTTACTATTTCTAGTGCTTACAGGAAAGAAGTGAAAAGAATATCAGAGAAAATAGAAGACCTGAGCTCTAGACATGGTTCTGCAATAAATGAGCTATATGAGCATGGTGGTGACTTGGCTTTTTCTGGACATTGGTCCCCTCTGGATATTTTTTTAATGGTGAAAATTTATTTCTTTGTAAATCGCTCTGGACTTGTATTCAGGTTTCCCTTTTTATTGTTGCTAACTTAAGACATTAATAAAATAATTTTAATAAGAAGGGAAATCCCAATCTACTGTCTTTAAATTAAATTAAAATTTCAAGTTTAATGTTGCATTTCTACAATCCTATAGCAGAAATTGGCCAAGGAGGGAGGGGAAGCTATCAAGAATGAAATGTTTTTTTAATTTAAATTTATTTTTGTTATTAATTTAGCATCATCTAGAAAATTAAGGAATTAGACTAGATGATCTTTAATGACACTTCCAAATCTAATATACCTAAGTTCTATGATATCCTAAGTCATAGAGTCATTGGGTTCACTTATCAAATTCAATGTCAAATGTAAGTACTTCTTGGTTTAAGAGGGTTGAGATGGGGTGGGGGAGAAGGTATTCATATATCTAGAATAGAAAGAGCTGTGATTACATTTACAAACAATTTTAAAGCTCCCAAATACAAACTTTGTTCAGGGCAAATAGTTTTGTCCTGAACTGTAATCCTTCATTTTTTCTTTAATAAATAGAAATTTCATTTCTCCAAACTATTCATGGCTAGGCCCTCTTCTGGTTCCTATAAGTAACCTACATCCTTCTAGACTCTTGAGGTAGGATATTGCAGTTTCAGCACCATAAAAAATTCCTAAGACCCTTGGTTTTCTCACCAGGGAGGGCTCAGCTGAGCATTCCATGACCTCTCCTGGACCATAGAGAAGCCAGAAAGCCCAGGAGGGATTAGTCGTCATTTTGTCCACACCTAATCATGAAACGGATCATCTTCCTTGACAAGGCAGTTCTCCTGTCGGAAGCTGACAAAAGACAGAATTTTATGAAGTCACTTTACTGAGCTGCAGTAGGGATTAGAATGACAGCAAAAGGGCTATTTTTATGGAGAAGCAATGGGACCATGGCCCCATGTCTGAGATCCAAATTTATTGTAGTTATCAGACTTCGACACTAAAATCACTAAAGGAGACAGCAACAAACTGCAATATTATCTTGCTTTACCAGTAGCAGGACAGTGGTACAGAGATGGTCATTATGTAGGAGGAGGGTCAAAAGAGATGAAGCATCTGGTAAGGTGCTGCTGGGAACATGCCATGATCTGTCGCCCCCAGAAGCTGTCACTGTGATTTCAGGTGATATGTTGTTCTGACTCATCAAACAGCACAGGGCTATATTCATTTTAATTTTTGAAAAAATTCCAATCTACTGTCTGGTAGGCACTATAGTATACACAATCAGGAAACAAAGACATTAATGAAACAATTCCTACCTTCAAAAAACCTATATTGGTTGTGTGTATATGGGGAGGGCAGAATACAAACACATATGAAGATCAGTTAAGACTTCATGGGAGGACTGGTACTCAAGCTTCCCCTTGAAGGGGAAGGGACAGAAGACAGACGGCTTGTACAAATGCAGATGAAGGAAATGGAGTGTGAAGTTTGGGGAATAGCTCATAGTCCACCCTGAGTGGGAATGTAGAATATCTGAAAGGGAGTAATATGAGAAAAGACTGGCAAGGTAGGCTGAACTCAGTTTTTGGGGAGTTTTGACTGCTAGGGAAAGGAGTTCAAATTTTATCTTAGAAGAAGTAGGGAGCTACTGAAGACTTCTGAGCAGGGCAGTAATATGGCCAACTTTAGGAAGAAACTGGAAGGTATTTTCAATCTCAAGTTGTAAGAAATCTTGAAATCCCAGTTGCTTGGCTAGTATAATTGTGATTCTGAAATCTGGCAGTGATTTTTATTCAGAGTGACATATTTGCAACAGGAAACCAGGTTAAAGAACTAATGCCATGGTTTCTGAAAAGCTACATATGACTTAATTTCCAAAAGGTTTTTCTCATGAGGGAAATGGATCTTCTGAGGGGGCCAAAAAATGATAGGCAACAGACTAGCTTAGACTATTTATACATATATTTGAGATTCAGACTAGCTATGCTGCAACCCATCAAACAAAGAGAAGAATTTCTTTCACTGTGACCTTTCAAAAATATCAGCATTTGGACAGGAAAAGCCTGATGGGCAAAATGAAAAATTCAATGAATCATCTGAATATATAGTTTGCATCATGCCAAACATTCAGATACTTCAAAACTTGTAGATTGAACATTGGAGTACGTTGGCATCATAGGTAAAATCAATACAGTGATGAAATAACTTTATATCTTGGCTAAAAAAACCTCCACCTATTTGTTTCAAAATGTATGGCTCAAGAAGCAGTTTTTGATATCAATTAATATTTCTGTGATTTCAAGTATTGGAATAAATAAAATAAAACAGGATATAAAAGTTTCTGATCATCCAAAATTACTAAGGGAAATCCCAATTTGTGACTAAAATATTTGTCTAAACTAAGGAAGAGGTAAGCTTGGATAATGGATAACAGAAGAAAGATCTAGAAACTAGCTGCCAGAAAGAACAAATTCTGATTATGTAGAGCTAATTTAAAGGAAAATTTTAATCTCTGAATATATGATGTTGTTTTCCTCTCTTCCTGCTTCTGTCTGTGCAGACGAGAGAGGCTAGATGGGAAATTACTTCAACAACAGACTATAAAGGAAGGATTCATGAGAAGAATTCAATAACTGAAATATCCATAGCCAATAGCTACAAGGTGACGCTAATAGCGACTTTTTGGTCAAGCTGACCTGAAGCCCCAGAAATATTGATCCATCTGCAAAACATCAAATTATAAAAATAAAGGAAAAGTAAGCATGATTCTTTATAATGAAGTCAGGGAACTGAAATGGACAACTTGTTCTGGGCTAATAAGAAAAATATTATTTTGCTACTTAGATTTTTCAAAACCCTTCATGTATGTGGGTCATATTTAAACCAATTATTTGAAATTAAAGCATTAACTTTTATTTAAAAGCTACCTTCATTTTAAGAAAGTCTGGAAATTTAATTTAAAAATATTCTGGGAATTATGGTTATCCTTGACTCCCTTTACTCACTACCCAACCAGCAACTTTTAAGGTATAGTAAAATGGAAAGTACACTGGATCTGGAGTTAGAGAAACTGGGTTGAAATCTCATCTCTGATGCCTACTATCTCTGTGACCTTTAACAATTCATTTAATGTCCCTGGTCCTCAGTTTCCTCATTTGTAAAAAAAAGAAAGAGCTGGACTAGATTGCCTCTGAGATCCCTTTCAATCTAAATCTTTGACCCTATGACCTTTTGACCTGAAAAATCTATGTCTGGTTCACTCAGGATTGACTCCTACTATAATGAGAGGGTGGAAATAATCTTATCAGATAACAATCACATATTAGACTAACAGTTTAAAATCTGATGAGTTTAAGCAAAGATAAGTTTAGCAATTCATATTAAGGGAACCTAGTACCCTACTGCCATTTTGTGTAAAGGTACATTAATTGTAGGCAAAAATATGTAAGGGCAGAAAAGGTCTTTTACTTAGTGAGTTCCTCTAACCTTGAGTCTCTTGCTCCCTGGTCTCATTGTTACTCATCTCTTCCTCAATGCTCATTACCTCCATCATTTACCTTCTCTGCATTGACTTTTGTGCAGTTGAATTACTAATTTGTTCAGAAAGTCACGCAAATATTTGTGCCATAAACATTTGTCTCACGTCAATTGGGGTCTCCTAGCTGCACGGCAATCCTTTTACTTTTCTCTTATTTACTCACTATCACACTATCCAGTATTAGTTTCATACCTTCTCTTCTCCCCTCAAACGATCTTTCTTATCCCTCATCTCTCCCTTTGACCATACAGATGTTCATCAGCAAGGTGATGTCTCTGTTTTTTAACATACTGTCCAGATTTGCCATAGCTTTCCTTCCAAGGAGGAAGTATGTTTTAATTTCATGGCTTTAGTAGCCATTTGTAGTAATTTTTGAACCCAAGAATAGAAAATCTGACACTGCTTCCTTTTCTCTCACTCTATTTGCCGGGAAGTGATGGTATTAGTTATCAGGATCGTAGGTTGTTTTTTTTTTTTTCCTCACAACCAAAAAAAGACAAAGTTTATTAAAGGTTTGCCATATTGAGATATCTTAAGAAATCTCACCATTTGTGATGCTTGTGTGGGCTGGATACCATCTGAGGTAGATGGAATCTGAGCACCATCATGGAGGCAAGAAGAAACTTATTTTTTTAAAAACATTTATTTATTTAATATTTTTAGTTTTCATCATTAATTTTCACAAGAATTTGAATTACAGATTTTCTCCCCATTTCTACCCTTCCCCCCACTCCAAGATGTCATATATTCTGATTGCCCCGTTCCCCAGTCAACCCTCCCTTCTGTCACCCCACTCCCCTCCCATCCCCTTTTCCCTTACTTTCTTGTAGGGCAAGATAGATTTCTATGCCCCATTGCCTATATATCTTATTTCCTAGTTGCATGCAAAAACTTTTTTTTGATCATCTGCTTTTAAAACTTTGAGTTCCAAATTTTCTCCCCTCTTCCCTCACCACTCACCCTTCCTAAGAAGGCAAGCAATTCAACATAGGCCACATGTGCATCATTATGCAAAACCCTTCCGCAATACTCATGTGGTGAAAGACTAACTATATTTGGCTCCTTCCTATCCTTTCCCCTTTATACAATTTTCTCCCTTGACCCTGCCCCTTTTCGAAAGTGTTTGTTTTTGGTTACCTCCTCCCCCTATCTGTCCTCCCTTCTATCGTCCCCCCCTTTTTTGATCTTCTTCCTCCTTCTTTCCTATGGGGTAAGATACCCAACTGAGTGTGTATGTTATTCCCTCCTCAGGTCAAATCTGATGAGAGCAAGATTCACTCATTCCCCCTCGCCTGCCCCATCTTCCCTTCCTACAGAACTGCTTTGTCTTGCCACTTTTATGTGAGATAATTTACCCCATTCTATCTCTCCCTTTCTCCCTCTCTCAATATATTCCTCTATCATCCCTTAATTTGATTTTTTTTTTAGATATCATCCCTTCATATTCAACTCACCCTGTGCCCTCTGTCTACATCTCCTTCAGCTACCCTAATGATGAGGTCTCATGAATTATGCACATCATTTTTCCATGTAGGAATGTAAACAAAACAGTTCAACTTTAGTAAGTCCCTTGTGATTTCTCTTTCTTGTTTACCTTTTCATACTTCTCTTGATTCTTGTGTTTGAAAGTTAAATTTTCTATTCAGCTCTGGTCTTTTCACTGAGAAAGCTTGAAAGTCCTCTATTTTATTGAAAATCCATATTTTGCCTTGGAGCATGATACTCAGTTTTGCTGGATAGATGATTCTTGGTTTTAATCCTAGCTCCACTGACCTCCAGAATATCATATTCCAAGCCCTTTGATCCCTTAATGTAGAAGCTGCTAGATCTCGTGTTATTCTGATTGTGTTTCCACAATACTCAAATTGTTTCTTTCTGGCTGCTTGCAGTATTTTCTTCTTGATCTGGGAGCTCTGGAATTTGGCAACAATATTCCTAGGAGTTTTCATTTGGGATCCTTTTCAGGAGACGATTGGTGGATTCTTTCAATTTCTATTTTACTCTCTGGCTCTAGAATATCAGGGCAGTTCTCCTTGAAAACTTCTTGAAAGATGATATCTAGGCTCTTTTTTTGATCATGGCTTTCAGGTAGTCCAATAATTTTTAAATTATCTCTCCTGGATCTATTTTCCAGGTCAGTGGTTTTTCCAATGAGATATTTCACATTGTCTTCCATTTTTTCATTCCTTTGGTTCTGTTTTATAATATCTCGATTTCTCATAAAATCACTAGCTTCCACTTGCTCCAATCTAATTTTTAAAGTAGTATTTTCTTCATGTGGTCTTTTGGACCTCCTTTTCCATTTGGCTAATTCTGCCTTTCAAGGCATTCTTCTCCTCATTGGCTTTTTGGAGCTCTTTTGCCATTTGAGTTAGTCTATTTTTAAGGTGTTGTTTTCTTCAGTATTTTTTGGGGGTCTCCTTTAGCCAGTCATTGACTTGTTTTTCATGGTTTTCTCACATCACTCTCATTTCTCTTCCCAATTTTTCCTCTACTTCTCTAACTTGCTTTTCCAAATCCTTTTTGAGCTCTTCCATAGCCTGAGACCAGTTCATGTTTTTCTTGGAGGCTTTTGTTGTAGGCTCTTTGACTTTGTTAACTTCTGTCTGTATGTTTTGGTCTTCTTTGTCACCAAAGAAAGATTCCAAAGTCTGAGTCTGAATCTCAGTCTGTTTTCCCTGCCTGGCCATGTTCCCAGCGAACTACTTGACCCTTGAGTCTTTTGTCGGGGTATGACTGCTTGTAGAGTAGGGAGTACTTTGTCCCAAGCTTGAGGGGCTGTGCTGTTGTTTTCAGAGGTATTTCTACACAGTAAGCTCTGCCACACCAGTGCTCCTCCTCCCTCAAGAATCACCAACCCAGACTGGACTCAGACTCAGATCTTAAGCAGGCTCCGCACTCTTGCTCTGATCTGCCACTTAATTTCTCCCACCAGGTGGGCCTGGGGCTGGAAGCAACTGCAGCTATAGTTCTGTAGCTGCACTATCTCTGCTGCCCCTGGGGCAGTGGCCGAACCTCGATCTCCTTTCACTCCCCGCAGGTTTTCCCACTAACCTTCTCTGTTGTCTTTGGTGTTTGTGGGTTGAAAAGTCTGGTAACTGCCACAGCTCACTGATTCAGGGCACCAGGGCCTGTTCTGCCCCGTCTGGCAGCCCACGCTGGGCTCTGCTCTGCTCCACTCCCAGCTCCGTGAGCAATGAACCTTAGTCAGAGACCATCCAGGCTGTCCTGGGCTGGAGCCCTGCTTCCCTCTGCTATTTCATGGATTCTGCAGTTCTAGAATTTGTTCAGAGCCATTTTTTATTGGTGTCCTGGAGTTCTGGGGGAGAGCCCTAGGCAAGTCCCTGCTTTCCAGCCACCATCTTGGCTCTACCCCCTGGTTGTTTTTCTTTTTATGTTAAGCTTTAAGGCAGCTTTTATTCTCTCCTCTTTCACCCTCATCAAGAGGCTTCTTAACTCCACTTCACTTTCTGCCATCAAAATAGTATTGGCTGCATCTCTGAGATTGTTGATATTTCTCTCAGTAACCTTAATTCCAGCTTTGATTCATTCATCCTGACATTTCCCATGATGTACCCTAAATGTAAATTAAATAAATAAGATGACAATATGCAACTCTTTTTTACCCTTTTTTTCAATCTCAAACCAATTATTTCTTCCATATTTGCTTCTGTTGCTTCTTGCCCACGTACAGATTCCTCATTCCACATACAGGACACAAATAAGATGATCTGTTTTCATCTCTTTGAAGATTTGCACATTTTATTTTGGTCCACACAATCAAAGGCTCTAGTGTAATTAATGAAGCAGAAGTAGATGTTCTGAGGGAGATAGAGCCAAGATGGAGGAGTAAAAGCAGGTTCTTGCTTGAGCTCCCCCTCAAACCCTCCAAGTAAAAAGTAACTCTGTAAGACAGATAACACTAGTACACAGGAGGGCTGTTAGCACAGGTTCACTCTTGATCTAGTCAGACAGGAAAAACTAAGACAGCTTCAAAGGGGTTAACAACCTTACTTTATTCTAGTCTAGTATTCTTACAAAGGTTGCTGATAATGCAGCAAAAACTCCTATAGCATTCCCTAATCACACTTCTCCCAGGGGCAGGCAAGAAGCGGGGGGCAACTACCCTGTCAATGGGGTCAATCGAGACAGGCATAGCTTGTGCACAACCCTAAATCCCCTCAAGCCTTACTGGGGGCCAGTTGAGGCAAATACAGATTCCCCACAAGCCTTGATGGGGGTCGATCAAGGCACACACAGCATTCCAGCTTGTCCATTCAACCCTAAAGGTTCTCCACCCCTTGACCAGTACCCACCTGCTTTACAGGGCAATAGACAAAGAAGGCATCTTGCCAGCAACAGCTTTACAAGTTTATATCACCTCATCCCTGTATCTCACTATGCAGTCACAGTGGATATTTACAATTTAAGCACAAATGCTTATATTATTTATCATTATACAATGCTGCACAACCATGGTGGAGATGTTTTAAACCATAATCATGAGAACTCACATCTAATACCTGGGGACCCGAGATTGTTATGGCTATGGATCCTGAGAAACTGAACTCTAAGAAATAATAACAAAAATCCACTTTACATACTCTAAAATTCATCTTACACTAAAACACACCTTACTTACAGACTCTAAACAAATTCTAGAGCAGGAGAACCCACAAAATGACAGAGGGAAACAAATTTCCAGCCCAAGACAACCTGAAAGGTCAACAGGAAAGTTCTGTTGCACCAGTCTGAAAGATGAACACAGTCCAGCAAAAAACGAGCCAGCACAGACCAGGTCCCAGCAAACCTGGAGCAAGCCTCAGGGGACTGAATCACTGGCAGCTGTGGTGGTTTCCAGACTTCTCAACCCACAAACATCAAAGATAACTTAGATGGTCAGTAGGAAATGTCTGTCAGACCTGGATGAGACAGGAGCATGATCTGGCTCCCCCCCTGGAGTGGTGGCCGCAACTGCTTCCAGAGCTCTTGGCCCACAGACAGTGAGGGGATTGAGTGGCTGATCAGAGGGAGATTGCAGGGATCTCCTTTCTGGCACTAAGGCAGGATTCTTGCGTATTGCCTGTGCTTTGATCTGGGTCACAGTCCTGGGCAGTGGTCCTTGGGCAAAGAGGAGCACTGGTGTGGAGGAGATTGTGGTGGTGGTAGAGAGGGAATCCTCCTCATAGTTATAAGGCAGAAAATAATGCTTGTGCTCACTCACAAACCAGAGCACAGGCCAGGAAAGGAGTAAACACCTCTCCTTTGATCATACCACCTTGGAAGAACTGAAGATTTACAGGTCCCTAGAAGTGTCTTTGAAAATAGCTTCACAAAACCCCTGAAACTTGGAACAGTAAACTCTCCACACTGGAAGCAGAGCCCTACCTTAACAAAGAATTAAAAAGTCAAGTAATTGGCTGGGAAAATGAACAAACAGTGGAAAAAACCTCAGACTACAGAATTTTACTTTGGTGACAAAGATCAAAACAGACAACCAGAAGAAGACAACAAAGTTAAACCTCCTACATCCAAAGCCTCCAAGAAAAATAAGAATTGGTTGCAGGCCACGGAAGAGCTCAAAAAGGATTTTGAAAATCAAATAAGAGAAGTAGAGGAAAAATTGGGAAGAGAAATGAGAGTGATGCAAGAAAATCATGAAAAACTAGTCAACAGCTTGCTTAAGTAGACCCCCAAAAATACTGAAGAAAGTAACACCTAGTGAATAAAGGACAGCATGGGCACTTTGTTTGCCTTGTCCAAGGAGTCGGCCTGAGATATTTTGCTCTGAAGTCTACTGTGGTTAGAGTTACACTGAAGCATTCTGCTTGGTGAATCTCTGGATGAACTGCTTTATAGCCTGATGGGCTTTGAAGTTCTAGAACATAAAAGTGACTTCTATCCAAATTAAGTACACTATTTTTCCAATGCCCCTTTAAGGATGATTTTAAGTTGAAAGAGCTTATAAATGTTATGTCAGTTCAAGAATAGAGAAAAGTGGTAAAAAATATCAGACTAGTTAGAAGAGAAGCGGCTTTGGGTAATGTATATTTTCCTAAATGGATCAATAATATCAAACCCTGCAAATGAGGGTTGTGAGTTAGCCTAGTTGACTAAATGGGATTTCTTTCCTTATGTGTTTCCTCAACAGGTTTTGGTATTCATGTGCCCACTTTTTTCACATATATTAAGTGTATTGTTGGGAGAATGTGACTTAGTTTATGTGTGGATTGTATTGTATTTGTTATTGCTACATTTGTTTTGATATATGAGAACCTATGATGTTATCATTATTTCTTTTGTCTTATTGCTAAGTAAATGGTTATAAGATCTAAAAGCATCATCATTGTGAGTAGTTAGTTGTATAGTATACTCATGGGGGCTCAAGTGGTCAGTAGGGGGAGTGAAATCTATCTCAACAATCGTATCTATAGGACATTTATTTTTTGTTTTTTGGGAGGGTTTTTTATGCAGGGCAATTGGGGTTAAGTGACTTGCTCAAGGTCACACAGCTAGTACATGTGTCAAGTGTCTGAGGCTGGATTTGAACCCAGGTCCTCCTGACTAGAGGGCCGGTGCTCTACTCACTACACCTCCTAGTTGACCCTCTATTTTTGTTTTTGTTTTTGTTTATCTCTAGGGCATTTAGATAATGTAAGTGTAACTATATTGTGATGGTCCCTCTCTGGGAACCTAGACCTGCTAATGCAAGGGCAGATTAGAGTGAGGGATCCAGCTTAAAAAGTGAGTAGGTACCCACATAACAATGTGTGATGTGTGAGGTGCTACAGTGTATGTGGACCCCCTACATGCCAATAATTTTATATATCTGTATATGTGTGCATATACATATGTCTATCTGTCTTTCTCTCTCATTTCTCTAGTTAGAATGTAAGCTCCTTGAGCCCAAGAACTATTTCATTTTTAACTCTGTATACGCAATGCCTGGCACATAGAGGATGCTTAAGAAATACTTTCTCATTGATTGACTGAATGATTGATTCATTCTTTCTTTCACTGATCTCCCATCTCCTCCAGTAGTTTGCCTTTTCAGTCATCCCACTCTATTTTAAATATTCAGTCTTTTTTATCAAGTAACTCCTTCCCCACTGCTTACAAACATGCTTAGATCTCTACCTTAAAAAAGAAATCTTTACTTGATCTGACAGTTGTCTCACCTTGTGTGATATTTCTCCCTGTTTCCTCATTATTCTTGATCTCTCTATGGCACTCAATTCTAGAATTCTGCCTTAGGCTGAATGGTTCTTATTGGTGAGTGTAAATGCAAATTTATTTCATCCACCATATCTAATAGACCCTTATTTACTTCATATCTTATCCATCAATCTACCCCAGAAAACTTGCTATGTATCCTGCTGCTGCATGAGAAATTCCCTCCCCCAAATCTGATTTCTACCTCTTGCTCTGTGAGCAATAGGCATATGAATACTACCATTGCTTCTAGAAAGGTTGTGACAGTAAATTACCCTATAATTCCTCTCCCGGTTTCAGTGACTCTCCAACCCAAACTTCCTATTTCTGTTTACCATTCTATAAGTGTAATCTTTCCCTGTTATAATGTAAATTCTTTGAAGAAAAATACTATCTGAAAAACCTGGAAAGATTTACATGAACTGATGCAAAATGAAATGAGCAGAACCAGGAGAACATTGTGCACAATAAAAGCAATGCATGATGATAAACTGTGAATTGCTTAGCTATTCTCAGTAATACAATGATCCAAGACAATGCCAAAGAACTCATCATGAAAAATGATATTGACCTCCAGAGAAAGAACTGATGGAATCTGAATGCAGATCAAAGCATACTATTTTCCACTTTTTCATTTTTTTCTTTTAGTCTGTGTCTTTTTTCACAATCTGATTAATATGGAAACATGTTTCGCATAATTACACACATGTATCAAATGGCGTACCATTTCAGGCAGGGAGAAAATTTGGAACTCAAAAGGAATGTTAAAAATTCCCTTTATATCCATTCGGAAAAAAATAAAATATTATAAAGAAATAGACTGTCTCATTTTTGTAAATATATATATATATATGTATGTATTTAGTTAGCTCTCTTTTGGACATATACATTAAGATGCCTATGGGATCTCTCTCTGTGTATATGTATATATATATACACATATACATTTATGTGTGTGTGTTTGTGTGAGTGTGTAAAGTTTCTAGCATAGTCCCTGGTATATAGTAGGTAATTAGTACTTCTCATTCATTCATTCTTTTCTCAGCTTTTATAGGATGACTGAAGGCAACAGCAGGATGGAAGGGAGTATCATCCACTCCTCAGGAGTACTTTGCAAGTGACTAGCTACCCACTGACTAGCTACCCCACCTTCCTTACCAAGAACAACAATAGTAAAGTGCTAACCAAATTACAGAGACTCACTGAAAGGGCCAAATGAGGAAGAAACTCAAGTCACCACAACAGGAGATTTTGCTAGAGAATCTATTTGGACTATGGGATCACTTGGCATTACTAAAATGCAATAACTTCTCTCAATAAGCTAAGGAACAACGAAAGGGGTTGCGCAAGTCAACAGTGACATAGGATTCCCTGACTCTGGTAAGCATAGCCCACAGCAGGGAAGACACATGATGAGAACAGAGTTCCAGCTGTGCTGCCTGCATGGCTACTCTCTTCCTGCTATATGCCAATAGTCCCCCTCCCTTTCTAGCTCTCAACTGTTGACCATAATTACAAGGTAGGTATTGCTTTAGCCCACTGTGCATGAATTTAGTTCCTGCTGGGAGCCTTCCCTCTGGAGCTCCAGGGTGTTTCCCTGTCACCTGCAGGATGATTCTGAGCAGTTGACAGGAAAAAAAAGGTCAGCGAAGAAGGATTAACTCAGAATTTTGTGTGCACATGTATCATTTCCTTTTCCTTGGAAAAGAGCTTAGATGTTATATTTCTTATGACCACCTGTCCAGAGATGTAGGGAAACTCATCCATCTGTTAGAAAAGGAGATATTATTCATGGCCTCTCCTCTGTGGTGTTCACCAGACCATAAATTTAGAGGTTGAAGGGACCATAGAGGTCATCTGAGGAGCAGACCTTATCTGGTGTGTTGTGTGATACATTTTAGGAAGGACATTGACGAGCTGGAAAATTTTAGGAATAAGACAACTAGGAAGATAAAGTGCTTTGAGATCATACCACATTACGATTGATTGAAAGAATTAGAGTTGTTTAGCTTGGAGAAGTTTAGAAAAGGGGCAGAGGACATCCTAACTTTCTTCAACTCTTTGAAGGGCTGTATATAAAAGAGAGATTAGACTTAGCTGCAGAGGGCAGAATGAGGAGCAAAATATGAAAGTGTCAGAGAGACAGATTTATCCTTGATACAAACCAACCAAAAAAAAGCAAAACAAACAAAAAACCTTCTTTGTAATAATTATATTTACCCCCAAGAAAAGTGAATTTACCCAGGATGTAATGAATAGTCCTTCACCGAAGGTCTTTAATCAAAGGTTGGATAGCCACCTATTAGATATATTGTAGAGGTGATTCTTGTTCAAATCTGCCTCTGTAGATGATCTTTTGACTCTCCCAACACTTCCATTCTACAATCTAGTCAAATTACTCATTTTATATAGAGGAGGAAACTGAAGATCTCATAGGTTAAGTGTCCAATAGCATTTAGGTAGAAATCCAATTCTTCTGAATGCAGATTGAGTACTCTTTCCAATATACTACAGTGTCTCTTTTCTGTTGTAAGTAGGATTTAGAGCATATATATCCAGCAAGTGGAGAGGAGAGGAGAGGAGAGGAGAGGAGAGGAGAGGAGAGGAGAGGAGAGAAAGAGAGAGAGAGAGAGAGAGAGAGAGAGAGAGAGAGAGAGAGAGAGAGAGAGAGAGAGAGAGAGAAAGAGAGAGATTGAGATTTCCTACTTAAAGTTTCCACACAATTTTCCCAGGCTGTCTTTTGTTGTAGTGACACTTTTTTTGTCAGCCGTTAGAGAATTTGATTCTTCAATCAATCTGTAACTTCACCAATGTGGTTACTCTCTCCCAATGTGCTGATTAGCAACCATTGACTTTCTTATCATTCATTGATACTCTTGTACAAGGGATTCACAATGGATTCATCCAACACGAAAGAGTCCCTCATTTAGATATATTTAATGTTTTGCAGGCAGCTTTGGAGCAACTCAGTTGTCCATAGTCAGTCCTTGATCTTGTAATTTGACTAGCCCATCTCATTTTCCAAATACATTGATTTCATTGATAATCCATTTTGCCCCATTTCTTCTATACAGTTCTTTGTCAGTAATAGGATCCAATAGGCTCATTTCTAGCATGCGTCTCTCAGTCACTTTTTGAGTTATTTGGAACTTTAACTCTTTGGAGATAGTGTCATGTTTTCCCTCACACTTATAAGGCATCACTGGAAAAAATATGCATGTAAAAAAGATGTCTTTGTTAAAAGAAGAAGTTTCAGATTAATAAAAGCATTGTGAAAATTTTGAAAGGAAATCAAGCTCTGTTTCTCTTTCCTGTTAAATTCTTGAACACATTTAGTGTCCTCTTGAAGTATTTATCTAAGATATATGGGGTATCTCAATGGTCCATCTTTCCAATTACACATCATACTCACAAATAGGGGTCTACCTAATAAGGATGGTGACTTCCCATTATGAAGACTTACCCCAAATTGTGACTGACCTACAAATTGAAGAGTGGAAAGATAAGTTGCCTCCCATTTTCCCCCAAAATAGCTAAATTTGGGGCTTATCTCCAATACTATCACATCTATGCTTATCCCCCAATACTCCCCAACTCTGCTACCTTCTTCCATTGTGCAAATTCCCTACTTCATCCCTTTTAACCTTTCCATTGGGCCGTCAGGGTAGGTATAACCTAACTACTGATACCTAGGCATCAATAGTAATAGCATAGGTACCCACTGTAAAAATTCCCCTTCCCAACATATTCACTCCCTGATGTCCTGGATGGTACCTGGTGATTAAGATCCAACTCCCCCCATTAATTTTGAGCATGACAGAGTGAGTCTACAGGATGACTTAGTTGTATAGTCATCTGCAGCACAGCTTTTATCATATTTTCTTCCCCTTTCTTCTCCCCGCCCCCCCCCCCCCCAGCAGCTACTCTTTCAAAATTCACTATTATTGACAAGGACACAACTCTGTTTCAAGTTATCCAGATTCATAATTTTTGATTCCTTACTTTGTCTCACACCATATATCCAACAGTTGTTAAGTGTCATTTTTACTTCAACAGCATCTTTCACATCTGTTCTCTTTACTTCTTTGCCATAGTCACCACCCTAGTTCAGGCCCTCATCACTTCTCTCTTTGACTATTGCAAAAAGGTCTTATTAAATTTCCTCTCTCAAATATATCCAATTTACAATCTATTCTCCATATGACCACTAAAGTGATTTTCCTAAAACGCAGGTCTCACCATCTCTTTCCCCTACTCAATGAACTCCATCGGCTCTCTATTGATCAGAGGATCAGATATTATTTCATCTTCATCTAATCCTTTTAAATTTAGGTTTCTACATGAGTTTTATAATGATCATAACTACAAGTAGAGTAGTAAATGTGTGTAATTTATAAATAAGTAAATATGCATTTGTTGGGGATACATGCATATAAATTGTTTACTGATTGAGTATGCAATCATAATGGTTGGTGACTACCACTTTGAAAGATAGGAAGGTTTTCTCCATTTGATTTTTTCCTTTATGAATAGTTAGGTCAAACTAATTTGAGAGATTTTGCTCTCATTTAACAGATTGCTGTATTCTAGGATCTGATACAATCATTACAATGTTGCTGGAGGAGCTTGACTTCTCTAAGAGAGACCTCTTCGGGGTACTTCTCTGGATATTCCCTAAGACAGTGGACAACACCTTTGGCACACCTATATATCACTGTTTTATGCCTCGACTGATTTATATTATCAGAGGGTTATCAGTCAATAAAGTAGAATATATTTAATGTTTACAATATTTCATTCATTTTGCCAGATTCCAGGGATACCATAACAAAAAATGAGATAGTACTCCCACAAAGTTATCTCTGTGGTTGTATCTTTCAAGGAATAGTATAGGAATAACATAGGCATGGGAGACACCTTGATGAAGGAGATCCTTTGAGGAGGCATTTTATTCTGTCATATTAAAAGGTGGTGGTGTTTTTTAATAGCAAACAATAAGCACAGTGGGATGTTTTATTCCCTACACTTTTTTAGGCAACTACATGACTCTAAAGTCTTTGGTTGAATTCCATTTGTGAAAGTTTCCATTACTATAACTGCATCAAGAATGCCCTTAATATATTTGTAGACTATTCTCATAAAGATTTTATAGAGAAGGAAATGCAGAAATATGTATCAATCATTATTAATATTTTATTGATCATATTTTCAGTAATAAGAAAACTTCTGACTTCCCCCACAAAATGTTTGGTACTTTTCTTTCATTCCCGTGTCTTAACAATTAACCCTTCAAACCTTTGATATTATTTTATGTCCACTACAGACCTCTTCTATATATACTTGGTCTAGTATAGTTCTTCTTATTTATGTTTCCTCAAGTCTCATTTATGCTTCCTCATGTAGCACAATTCTGACTGTGATGGTAGACTCAAAATATGATGGGTCTGCTTTAATTAATGCACTTGTGATAGAATCTGGAGCAGAAAATTTTGGGGGAATATTTACTGCCAACTCTTCTTACTATACTCTCTAAGAAAAAAAAAACTGAACAAAAGCCAGTTATCTTTAGCTGGCTAATTGATGTCAACCAGATGATTAATGGGTTGCAAAATGGTGGGAATTTGTGGTGATGGCCCAGGATGCAGTGGATGACCTTGGCATCTTCTATGTCTGGTGAAGCTCTAAGTGCTCTATAGCACCTGCTTCAGCTACTTTCCTGGCCATTGGAGCAAATTGTTCTCATCTTCTCATTCCAAGGAGGGAAGTCTTCACGTACTTGAGGTAGACACCCCACTAATTCACTGACCAGTTTGTGGCCTGTCCATTACCTTCAATCTGGTTTAGCTTGTCTGTAAGACAGTTTTGTGGGGATGTGATGACTGCTCATGCTACAGCTTCTAGGAGCCATAGATGAGAGTTGGGTGGCAGCTCTGAAAAGTGTTCAGCAAGCACTCACACCAGAGGGACTAGTCCTCCTTGAAAACTGCAGTCAGTATTCCTATGATTCAGTTTCTCTAATGGTATGACTCTTCTTTGGTCAATAGGCAAATATTTCACAGCTGTAGTGCCAGAAATTAAATTAATGTTTCTAGGATGACTAAAAATTATGATTCTTGGAACCTTCTGCCTCCTTTTCTGCCATTCTTACACCATTGCTGCAGGAGCTTGAGTGAAGTCAAGTTGAACTGATCATCCCATAACTTCATTGAATAGGATATAACAGAAACAGGAAATGAGATGTCTATAAATCAGGAAGTATTTATTAAGCACCTGTTGTGTGCTAGGTAATGTGTTAATTACAAGAAAGGCAAATAACATTCCCAGCCTTCAAGGACCTTATAGCTTAATGGGAAGACTGCTATGGACAAATGAGCTATGTAATAGAACAAAATGGAGATAATCAACAGAGATGTGGTATTTGAGCTTGGATTTTTTTTCTTCTTTCACTGAGAGAAAATATTGATTCTGCTTAAGGAAATGAAAATTACTGAGCAGACAATTTTACATGAAGGGGAAAAAAATCAAACATTTTCCCCCTACGCATATGTGATTTTTATCACTCCTGCAAAAATTGAATTTTGTCTGTCCTTTCCAGTGGTTATTCAGACACTTTCTCCAAAGACTTTAATAGAAGTATTCATTTCCTCTAACATTTCATGTCTTTATATAAGTCAATAAGCATTTATTAAGTGACACTGTGCTCAGAACCATATTTATGCTTTTAACTTTCAAAATATACCTTCCTAAAATGAAAGTGATATCCTTTTTCATTTCTAATATTTGAGAGGGGTAGGGTGATATTACTAGTGGTATCACTTAGAAACATGAGACCTGCATTCTCATCCGACTTCCAACCCTGATTAGTTGTGTGACCCTGAATAAGCACATTCTATAATTTCACTTCCTTAGATGTAAGGTGGGGGAGGGGGAGAGAGCACTTGCCTTATCTACTTCATACCGTTATAACAAAAAAACCACAACTGTTACAGGGAAAATATTTTTATAAATCTTAAAGCAGTAGAGTCTCATGGATTTAATGTTAGAAAGGATCATAGAGATCAAAGGAGTAGAGATTTAGAAGTGAAAGGGAGCTTAGAAGCCATTTTATTTTACTATGAGGAAACAATGATTCAAGGAAATCAAAAGATTATAGCCAAGATGGTGGAGGGAAGCCAGGAAGTCCCCTGAGCTCTCCCCTGTTTCCCTTGGAAAAAATGTTCAATCAAGCCTCTGAAAGAATTCTGGAGTGACAGAATCCACAAAAAGATGGAGTGAAACAATTTTCTAGCCCAAGATAACTTAGAAGGACTTAGGAAGATCTATCTCACTTGAGCAAAAGGGAGGCACAGCCCAGTGCAGGTGTCTAGGCAAGGCAGCAGAAGGCTCTTAGCTACCACAAAGACCAGCAACCAAAGCCCCTCAGTCTAAGCCCAGCAAACCAGTGGCATAGCAGGCTAGCTGTGAGGCCTTCAGCCTCAGCACAGCAGGTAAATTGCCAGCACCAGAACCTATAGCACAATAGGCATGACTAGTCCAGGCTACCTGAGTGCAGTGGGCAAGCCAGTAGCCCCAGAGTCCCAGGGGCAGAAAGCCAGTGACCCTGGCCCCCAGAGCAAGAAGCTTGAGACAGTGACTCCTGCACCCCAGGAGCAGAGCTCCACTTTAAAAAATGAGTAAAAACAAAAACAAAAACAAATTAAAAAAGAGCCCTGGCCATAGAAAGCTACTATGGCAATAGGAAAGATCAAAACACAAACTCAGAAGAGGAAAACAAGGTCAAAATGTCTACATGTGAAGCCTCGAAGGGGAATGTGAGTTGGTCTCAAGCCCAAAAATTCCTCTTGGAAGAGCTCAGAAAAGATTTTAAAAATCAAACAGGTTAGGTAGAAGAAAAATTGGTTAAAAAATGAAAATTATGCAAGAAGACTATGAAAAAAGAGTCAACAGCTTGGAAAAGGAAGCATAAAAAATGGCTGAAGAAAATAACTCTTTTTAAAGTAGATTTGACCAAATGGAAAAGGAGGGACAAACACTAACTGAAGAAAATAATTCCTTAAAAAAAAGGATTGGGCAAATAGAAAGAAGCTAATGACTCTATGAGAATTCAAGAATTAGTCAAACAAAATCAAAAGGATGAAAAATAGTAGAAAATGTAATATATCTCATTGGAAAAACAATTGACCTGGAAAATAGATACAGGGGATAAAATTTAAGAATTATTGACTACCTGAAAGCCATGATCAAAAAAAGAGCCTGGACAACAACTTTCAAAAAATTATTAAGGAAAACTGCCCAGACATCCAAGAACCAGAGGGTAAAATAGTCATTGAATGAATCCACCAATTTCCTCCTGAAAGAGATACCAAAATGAAAGCACCAAGGAATATTGTAGCCAAATTACAGAACTATCAGGTAAAGGAAAAATACTGCAAGCAACCAGAAAGAAACAGATCAGTTTTCAAGGAGCCCCAGTCAGGGTTGCACAGGACTTAGCAGCTTCTACCTTAGAGGATTGGAGGACTTGGAATATAATATTCTGGAAGGCAAAGGAGCTTGGATTACAACCAATAATCAACTATCCAGCAAAACTGAGTGTAATGTTTCAGGGGAAAAGATGGACTTCCAATGAAATAGAGGACTTTTGAAATATTCTGATGAAAAGACCAGAGCTGAACAGAAAATTTGATCTTCAAATATAAGGCTGAAGAGGAGCATAAAAAGGTAAACAGGAAAGAAAAAAAAAACACCACAGTATTCAATAAAGTTAAACTATTTACATTTCTAAATGGGAAGATGATATTTGCAATTCTTAAGAACAGTATCTCTACTAGGAAAGTTAAAATGAATATACTTAGACAGAGGGTGTGGTTATAAGTTGACTTTGATATGTTAAAAAATTAGGAAGTGAAAAAAGGATTATACTGGGAGAAGTGGAAAGGGAGAGGAAGAATGGGGTAAATTATATCATGTAAAGAGGCATGAAAGACCTATTACAATAGAGGGAGAGAAGGAGGGGGGTGAGCATTGTTTGAATCTTATTTTCATTGGATTCAGCTCAAAGAAGGAATAACATATACACTCAGTTATGTAAAGAAATGTATTTTACCATAGGTAAAAGTAGGAGGGGAAGGGGGAAGAGAAGGGGGGCATTATAGAAGGGAGGGCAGAGGTGATGGTCAAAAGCAAACATTGGTGGGGAGAAACAGACTGGAAAGAGAGAGAGACAAAAGTATAAACAGAGTAAAAATAGGTTGGAGGGAAATACACAGTTAGTAATCATATCTGTGAATATGAATGGGATGAACTCTCCCATAAAAGGGAACCAGATAGCAGAGTGGATTAAAAACAACAATCCTACAATATGCTGTGTACAAGAAACACAATTGAAACAGAGAAATACACACAGAATAAAGGTAAAAGGCTGGAAGAGAATATATTAAGCTTCAGCTCAAGTAAAAAAAAAGCAGGTGTAGCAATCCTTATCTTAGACAAAACAAAAACAAAAATAGACCTAATTAAAAGAGACAAGGAAGGAAACTACATGTTGCTAAAAGGTATCACAATGTAGGGGGTAGAGGAGGAAGGGGGAAAATTTTGAACTCAAAATCTTATAAAAATGAATGTTGAAAACTGAAATAGTAAAAAAAAGTTACCATAGATAATAAAGTAATATCAATACTAAACATATATGCACCAAATGGTATAGCATTCAGATTCTTAGAGGAGTAGTTAAATGAATTACAGGAGGAAATAGACAGCAAAAGTATGCTAGTTGGGGAACTCAGTATCCCACTCTTAGATCTAGATACATCTAACCACAAAACAAACAAAAAAGAAATTAGAATTTTAGAAATTCTGAATAGATTTTTAGAAAAGTTAGATATAATAGACCTCTGGAGAAAATTGAATGGGGATAGAAAGGAATATACCTTTTTCTCCATGAGACATGTCAGCTGAACACACACTCACACACACACACACACACATACACATACAGATGACCATGCATTAGGGCAAGCCTGCACAACATTTGGCCCATGGGCCCCTTATAGCCACACACCTCCTGAAATCTGTGAAAGGATTTCAGGTGGCATATGACAAATGTAGAGGATGTAAAGTACACCTGCGCAAGATACCATCCATGGGCCACTTTTGTGGGCTGCAAATGGCCCATGGACCATATGTTGTACAGGCTTGTATTAGGGCATAAAACCCTCACTATCAAATGCACAAAGGCAGAAATGTTAAATGCATTTTAAACATCATGATGCAATAAAAATTATATGTAACAAAGGACCATGGAAAGATAGATTAAAAATTAATTGGAAACTTAATCATCTAATCATAAAGAATGAGTGGGTCAAAAAACAAATCATAGAAACAATCAATAATTTCATCCAAGAGAATGATGATAATGAGACAACATACTAAAATTTGTGGAATGCTACCAAGCCAGTATGTAGGGGAAATTTTATATCTCTAAATGCTTACATCAATAAAATGGAGAAAGAGCAGACCAATGAATTGGGCATGCAGTTTAAAAAGTTATAAAAAAATAAAAATCCCAATTAAACACCAAATTAGAGATTATGAAACTCAAAGGAGAGATTAATAAAATTTAAAGTAAGAAAACTATTGAACTACTAAACAAAACTGAGAGCTAGTTTTGTGGAGGAAAACAATAAAGTAGATTAATCTTTGGTTAATTTGACAAAAAAAAAGAAAGAAGAAAACCAAATTACCAGCATCAAAAGTAAAAATGGTGAATTCACCACCAATGAAGAAATTAAAGCAATAATTAGGTGCTATTTTCTCTAACCTTGTGCCAATAATTTTGACAACTTAAGTGGAATGGATATTTACAAAAATATAAATTGTCCAGATTAACAGAAGAGGAAATAAAATACTTAAATAACCCCATTTTAGAAAAAAAGAAATTGAACAAGCCATTAATGAACTCGCTAAGAAAAATTGCCATTGCCAGAAGGATTTACAAGTGAATTATACCAAACATTTAAAGAACAATTAATTCCAATATGATAAGAGCTATTTGGAAAAAAATAGGTGAAGAATGACTCCTACCAAATTCCTTTTATGACAAAAATATGGAGCTAACAACCTAAACCAGAACGAGCCAAAACAACAAAAAAAGAAAATTATAGACCAGTTACCCTAATGAATATTGATGTGAATTTTTAAAAATAAAATATTAGAAAAGATATTATAGCAATTTATTACCAGGATAATACACTATTACCAGGTGATATTTATATCAGGAATGAAGGACTGGTTCAACATTAGGAAAACTATTAGTATAATTGACAATATCAACAACAAAACCAACAGAAATCATGTGATTATCTCAATCGATGTACAAAAAGCTTTTGACAAAATACAGCATACATTCCTATTAAAAACATTAGAGAGGATAGGAATAAATGAAGCTTTCCTTGAAACAATAAGTAGCATCTATCTAAAACCATCAGCAAGTATTCTCTGTAAAGGCGATAAGCTAGAAGCCTTCCCAATAAGATCAGGTGTGAAACAAGGATGCCTATTGTCACCACTATTATTCAGTATTGTACTAGAAATGTTAGCTTTAGCAATAAGAGAAGAAAAAGAAATTGAAGCAATTAGAATAGGAAGTGAGGAGACAAAATTCTTTGCAGATAATGTGATGGTGTACTTAGAGAATACTAGAGAATCAAATAAAAAAACTTTTTGAAATAATTAACTTTAGCAAACCTGCAGGATATAAAATAAGGCCAGATAAATCATCAGCATTTCTATATATTACCAACAAAGCTCAGCAGCAAGCGATCAAAAGAGAGAATTCTATTTAAAAAAAACTATAGACTATATAAAATATTTGAAAGTCTACTTGCCAAGACAAACCAAGGAACTACATGAACACAATTATGAAACACTTTTCCACAAATAAAGTCAGATCTAAACAACTAGAAAAATATCCATTACTCATGGGTAGGCTAGAAAATAATAAAAATGACAATTGTACCTAAAATAATTTTCTTATTCAGTGCCATACCAATCAAACTACCAAAAATTATTTTATAGAGCTAGAAAAAACAATAACAATTCATTTGGAAGAACAAAAGATGTAGAATATCAGGGAAAATAAAAAAAAAATCCAAAGGAAGGTGGCCTAGTCATATTAGATCAAAAACTATATTATAAAGCAGCAGTCATGAAAAGTATTTGCTACTGGCTAAGAAATAGAGTGGTGGATGACTGGAATTAGGTACGTAAGAAATAGTAGTAAATGACTATGTAATCTTCTATTTGATAGACCCAAAAAATCCAAATTCTGGGATATGAACTCACTATTTGACAAAAACTGCTAGGAAAACTGGAAAATGGTATAGCAGAATCTAGCCATAGACTAACATCTCATACCTTAAACCAAAATAAGGTCAAAATGGGTATGTGCTTTAGACATAGTGGGTGATACCATAAGCAAATTAGGAGAACAAGGAATAGTATACCTGCCAGATCTATGGAGAAGGGAGGAATTTATGACCAAAAAAGAGACAGAGAGCATTAGGAAATGCAAAGTGGATAATTTTGAGTACATTAAATTAAAAGGTTTTTATACAAGCAAAACCAGTGCAATCAAGATTAGAAGGAAACCAGAAAGATGGGGAACAATTTTTACAGCCAGTGTTTCTGATAAAGGCCTCATTTCTTAAATATTTAGAGAACTGAGTTAAATTTATAAGAATACAAGCCATTCCCAAATTGATGAATGGTCAAAGGATAATAGCAGGTAGTTTTCAGGTGAAGAAATTAAAATTTTCTATGCAAAAATACTTAAATCACTATTGATTAGAAAAATGCAAAAAAGCAATTCTGAGGTACCACCTTATACCTATCAGATTGGCTAATATGACAAAAAAAAGGAAAACAAAAGTGTTCGAGAAGATGTGAAAAAATTGGGACACTAATGCATGTTGGTGGAATTGTGATCTGATTCAACCATTTTGGAGAGCACTTTGGAACTATGCCCAATGGGAAAACAAAATGTACATACTCTTTGATCCAGCAATACCACTTCTAGGTCTATATCCCAAAGAGATCATACAAAAGATAAAAAGACACACATGTACAAAAATATTTATAGCAGCTCTTTTTGTAGTGGCAAAGAATTAGAAATTGAGGGAATGACCATCAATTGGGGAATGGCTGAACAAATTGTGTTATATGCATATAATGGAATACTATTGCTCTATAAGGAATGATAAGCAGGTGGATTTCAGAAAAACCTGGAAAGACTCCCATTACTTGATGCTGAGTGAAGTGAGCAGAACCAGGAGAACATTGTACACGACAACAGTAACACTGTGCAATGATCAACTATGATTGACTTGGCTTTTCTCAGCAATGCAATGATCCAAGGCAATTCCAAAAGACTCATGACAGAAAATGCTCTCCACATCCAGAGAAAAAACTTTGGAGTCTGAATGCAGATTGAAGCAGACTATTTTCACTTTTTCTTTCTTTCTCGTGATCTTTCCCTTTTGTTCTGATTCTTCTTTAACAACATCCCTAATGTAGAAGTATGTTTCCATGATTTCACATGTGTAAGCCGTATCAGATTGCTTGCCATCTTGGGGAGGAGAGGTGGAAAGGAGGGAGGGAGGGAGAAAACTTTGGAACTCAAAATCTTATAAAAATGAATTTTGGAAACTAACTTTACATGTTATCAGGAACAAAAACACTATTTACCAAAAAAAAAAAACCAAAAACAATACAAGCAAACTAACTAAAGAAAAAAATATTCTAGATTTAAAATTGGAAGAGGACTCAGAGACTAACTTCTCTATCCCCCTCATTATGTAAGGGTGAAAAATGAGACCAAGGTAAGTTTAATGACTTGCCCAAAGTCACACAGGTAATAAGTGATAGAGGCAGGATTTGAATCCAGGTCCTTTGACTTTGGAGGCAATTCTCTTTTCCCCATATTATACTACCTCCTTATATGATTGCAAATTATTGATATCTAAGGAGCAACAACAATGTGACATTTTAATTAAAAAATTAAAAAATTCTTTGTGTAGTAGGAAGAGGATTGGTTTTAGAGATACAAAAAAGCCCTGTGATCAATTTCTACCACTGACAACAACTGCCTATGCGACCTGGAACAATTAATTTCACTCAACCATGCACCAGGCGGCTCTGTAAGATGAAAAGTTGCAAAGGAGGTGCCAATCTCTCTTTAAATAAAGAGGCAGCTATGTGGCACAGTGGAGAGAATGTTAAATTTGGAGTTAGGAATCCTGTATTTTATTTTATTTTTAAAATTTATTTACTTATTTTTAGTTTTTAACATTCATTTCCACAAGATTTTGAGTTCCAAATTTTTCTGCCATCCCTCCCTTACCCCCCACCCCAAGATGGCATGTATTCTGATTACCCCTTCTCCCAGTGTACCCTCCCGTCACAGCCCCCACCTTACCCCCTTTCCCCTTAATTTCTTGTATGGTATATTATGAAGGCAGAATTTTTGATTTCAAAGAGAATCATATATATGCCTGAAAGGTTCGGAACCGCAGGATATAAGGAATCTTCTAGGTAGAAGGCAGAAGAACTAAGGCATATATTTAAACTCCACAGTAACAGACCCACAAACCAGCATCCCCATTTTGATATTTTGATCAAAACCTTCCAGGCCCAATAAGTCTGCCTCACAAGAGTAACCAGGAGGCCACAGAGAAGCATGATGGTATAAAGCAAAATCATGTACATGCTTCCCCTCTACAGTAAGAAGATTACCCACTGGCCTCAAGTCCTTGCTCAGCACTCCTCGCTCCACACGTGGGTCAGCTCTGCTACTAGCAGCTCCTGCATCAGCTTCGGTTGTAGGCATCTCTGGCTCCAATGGAAAGGAAAAAAAAAAGGATCTTCAAGCTGTCTTCTCCCCTCTTATAGAGTTTTTGACATCATCAAGTGCCGCCTGAATGACCGGGGCCGATTGGTTCTTGAGTTGGCCCCTTCCCCTACGTTAACACCCAATAGGACGTGGCTCTGGAGTCAACGCCTCCCCTCAGCCAGCCCCATGAATCATCACACAGGAAGTTCTCTGCTCCCAAGCATGGTCTCTGGGTTTCCTGCCCCAGAAGAGAAGCCACAGACCCAGCACCCAGCAAGGCTCAATGAGATAAACTGAGTCACTCAAAGAAAACAGGCGGCTCTGTAAGATGAAAAGTTGCAAAGGAGGTGCCACTCTGGCCACATAGGGCCAGATAGATTTCTATACCCCATTGCTAGTGTATCTTATTTCCCAGTTGCATGTAAAAAGAATTTTTAATATTTGTTTTTAAAACTTTGAGTTTCAGATTCTTTCCTTTCTTCCCTCTCCACCTATCCTCACTGAGAAAGCAAGCAATTCAATATAGGTTATACATGGATTGTTATGCAAAACACTTCCATAATAGTCATGTTGTGCAAGACTAACTATATTTCCCTCCCCACATTTATTCTATTTTCTCCTTTAACCCTATCCCTTTTCAAATGTGTTTGCTTCTGACTACCCCCCTCCACCGATCTGCTCTCCTTTCTATCATCCCCCTTCCCCTTATCTCCTCCTCCCCTACTTTCTTGTATGGTAAGAAACCAAACTAAGTGTGCATGTTATTGCCTCCTTAAGCCAAATCCGATGAGGGTAAGGTTCACTCATTCTCTTTGACCTCCTCCCTCTTCCTCTCCATTGTAACACCTTTTGTTGCCTCTTTTATGTGAGATAATTTACCCTATTCTATCTCTCTCTTTCTCCTCCCAATATATTTCTTTCTCACCCTTTAATTTTATTTTTTAGCTATCATCCCTTCATATTCAACTCACCCTGTGCCCTCTGTCTATATATACATATATATGTGTATATATGTGTGTGTGTATACACACACACACAAAAAGATACACATATACACACATATACATATGCATACATGCATACATACACATGTACATACATAATGCATCTATATACATCCACATATATACATCCATATATACACATGTATGCATGTATACATATGCATACAGATATATATACCTATACACATATACATAAATATATAAATGCATATATAAATATATGTATAAAATATAAATATATAACTATATACATGTATACATGTATGTATGCATACATATATACATGCACATATACATAAATACATACACACATACATACATATGTATGTATATATGTATGTATGTATGTGTGTGTGTGTATTCCCTTCAGCTACCCTAGTACTGAGAAAGGACTTATGAGTTACAAATATCATCTTTCCATGTAGGAATGTAAACGGTTCAATTTTATTGAGTTCCTTATTATTTCTCTTTCCTATTTACCTTTTCATGCTTCTCTTAATTCTTGTATTTGGAAGTCAAATTTTCTGTTCAGCTCTGGTCTTTTCATCAAGAAGGCTTTAAAGTCCTCTATTTTATTGAATATCCATTTTACCCCTTGAAGTATTATACTCAGTTGTTCTGGGTATGTGATTCTTGGTTTTAGTCCTAGCTCCTTTCACCTCCAGACTATCATATTCCAAGCCCTTTGATCCCTTCACGTAGAACCTGCTAGATCTTGTGTTATGCTGACTGTGCTTCCACAATACTCAAATTGTTTATTTCTGGTTAATTGCAATATTTTCTCCTTGACCAGGTGTATCAATAATGTTGCTAGCAGCTATTGTGGGGGTGAAAGACCAAGAACAAGAGCACAGAGGAGGGCTGCTAGCACAGGTCCCTTGATATGCTTTTCTAAGGAAAGCAACTTTAAGAGGTTAACAATCACACTTTAATTAAACATGCATATATCTTTTACTTAGTTCAGGGGTAAAGTCAGCACCCTGATCTTCAGAGCAAATACAAACAAATTACAAACAGAAAATATAAACAGATCAACAAATAAGCTTTTGTCTGATTAGAGCAATACATGCAGAGTTACTAGAGAGAAAAGCATCAACATCTGGATTTTCAAAGCTGGGAGGGCTCTTTCAATAGCTACCCAGAGTCTCATCACCAACACTATTTCAGTGAGTGTGTCCCCAAAGGCAAAACATTAACCTCTGAGTTTATATACACTTCTTCAGGGTCAAAGGGCATCACAACCATGTGACTCAAACCCATGTGAACTAGGACCTCCCTTGACAAAAGAAGGTCATCAAACACTCCCTATTCAGTCAAAGATTCCTTAGTGCTGAGAAGCACTGCAAAACAAAGACAATAAAAATCCACTTTGCTTGCCATTGCATTTGAAAAGCAAAACTCATCAAAGGTACTTGATTACCTCAGCATTCCAAAAGAGAAAACAGTAAAAAAAAAGTCCCACCATAATTACCATAACACCTGTTAACTCTGGAATTCAGTTACAATATTCCGAGGAGTTTTCATTTTGGGATTTTTTCAAGAGGTGATTGGTAGATACTTTCAATTTCTATTTTACCCTCTGGTACTAGAATATCAGGGCAGTTTTCTTTGATAATTTCTTGAAAGATGATGTGTAGGCTTTTTTTGATCATGGCTTTCAGGTAGTCCAATAATTTTAAAATTATTTGTCCTGGATCTATTTTCCAGGTCAGTGATTTTTCCAATGAGATATTTCACATTGTATTCTATTTTTCATTCTTTTGGTTCTGTTTTATAATTTCTTGATTTCTCATAAAGTCATTAGCTTCCATTTGCTCCATTATAATTTTTTAGGAATTATTTTCTCCAGTGAACTTTTGGTCTTCCTTTTCTATTTGGCCAGTTCTGCTTTTTAAGGCATTCTTCTCCTCATTCACTTTTTGGACCTCTTTTGCCATTTGAGTTAGTCTATTATTTAAGGTGTTATTTTCTTCAGTATTTTTTGGCTTTTCTTTAGCAAGATGTTGACTCGTTTTTCATGATTTTCTTGCATCACTCTCATTTGTCTTCCCAATTTTTCCTCTACTACTCTTACTTGATTTTCAAACTGCTTTTTGAGTTCTTCCTTGGCCTGTGACCAATTCATATTTTTCTTAAAGTCTTTGGATGTAGTATCTTTGAACTTTTCTTCTGGCTATATGTTTTGATCTTCTTTGTCATCAAAGTAAGATTATATAGTCTGATTTTTTTTACACTCTTTGCTCCTTTTCCCAGTCAATTACTTGACTTTGGAGCACTTTGTCAAAGTAGGACTCTGCTTCCAGAGTGGAGAGTTCTCTGTCCCAAGTTTCAGGGGTTTTGTGCAGCTGTTTTCAGAGATTCTTTAGGCATCTATAAATTTTCAGTTCTTCTAAGCTGGTATGATCCAATGAGAGGTGTTCACTCCTCTTCTGGCCTGTTGTCTGGTCTGTGAGTGAACATAAGCACCCTTTTCTGCCTTGGAACTGTGAGAAAGATTCCCTCTCCACAGTCACTACAAGCTCTGCCACACCAGTGCTCCTCCTCACCCCAGGATAGCCATCCAGGACTATGACCCAGATTCAAGCAGGGCAAAGCAAGACAATCCTGTCTCAGTGCCAGCAAAGAGATTCCTGCATTCCTCCTCCAATCAGCCACTTGATCCCCCCACAGTCTGTGGGCCTGGTGCTCCAGAAGTAGCCACTGTTGCTGCTGCTGCTGCTGCTGTCACTGCTGCCACTGCCAATTCGGCTGCCCTGGGGCTGGGACCAGACTCTGCCCTTCTCTCACCCAGGTCTGACAGAGTTCTCACTGATCTTCTAATTTGTCTTTGGCATTTGTAGGTTGAGAAATCTGGATACCACCACACTTCCAGTGATTCAATCCCCTGAAGCTTGCTCCCATCCTTTCTGTACTGGCTTGGCCCATGCTGGACTGAGCTTTGCTCCCAAGCCAGTGCAATAGACCCTTCCTGTTGGCTTTCCAGGTTGTCTTGACCTGGAGATTTGTTTCACTCTGTCATTTTGTGGGTTCTGTAGCTTTAGAATTTGTTTAGAATCATTTTTACAGGCATTTGGAGGGGTTTGGGGGAGAGCTCAGGCACATTCCTGCTTTTACTCTGCCCTCTTGGCTCCACCCCTGGAATCCTGGATTTTAATACAGCCTCAGATATTTACTAGTTCTCTGACCTGGGCAAATTAAGTATTCACTTGGTGCCTCAATTTTATCACTTTAAAATGCAGATAATAAAAGTGCAAAGTCCTCAGGATCATCATGAAAACCAAATAAAATAATGTTAGAAAAGTGCTTTGCAAACCTTAAAGCCCTATATAAATGCAGTCATGTTGATGATGTGATAATGGTGATGATCATGATGATTCACTAGCAGTTCTGGAAACCAGTGAAATCACAGGTATCATGCAAGATAAAACCAACCAAACTCATATTTGCTTGGTGTTTTTAAGGTCACAAACCATTTTCCACACAATTCAGGGATTGTTATAAAGTACCAAAAAAGAAGGGTATTGCCTAACCTTCTAGCACAGAAGATAGGACATGCAAATTCTACAAGGAGTCTTTAAACATCATGTTCCTTTATTATTTAAAATGTAATTTAATACACAAAAAATTTATATCTAATTTTTCAGTTTTCTCTAATAAAAAGCAAAAGCTATATTTTCTTTGACAATGGGATATAGAATGTAACTAAACAAAATACAAAGATATTTGTCCATTTTTGCTACTCACTTTATTTTTAAAGGTTTTATTGATGTCCTGTTTTCAACATTATTAATTGATCAATGAACATTTATTAAGTACTTCTTAAGTGCCAAGCACTGTGCTCATTTCTTGAAATATTGCTGTCATAGGGCCTCCCTTGTAATAAAGAAAAACAGTCATGGAACAAAACTAATCAAATAAAATTGTGATATTCCACACCCTAAGTTTGCCTGAAGGGAAATTATTGTCTGGGACTAAAATTGGCCAATTAAATTTATTTGATTTTGTTAAAGTTCAAAAAAAATCCTTAAAATTTTTATCGATATCTTTTTTGTTTTTATATCACTTTTACTCCTAAACATTTCTCTTATTCTCCCTTCCTTTGTGACAGAGAATTTCTTTAAAATATAAATAAAGAAGAAAAAATAGTTAAATGAAACTAACCAATACATTAACCAAATCTGGTAGTACATACAATATTCAACACTCATGCCTCAGCAATAAAGGGAAAGAGCTGCATTTTATTATCTATTCTCTGAAGCCAAACTTACACAGCACTCAATTTCAGGGTTTTTGCTGTTGTTCTTTCTATTTAAATTGCTGTATTTGAACTAATGGTGAGCTGTGAATTGGTTCAACTACTTTGGAGAACAGTTTGAAACTATGCCCAAAAGCGATAAAATTGTGCAAGCCCTTTGATCCAACAATACTGCTACTAGTCCTGTATCCCAAAGAAATCAAAAGACAAAGGAAAATGACCCATATACACACAAATTTACACCAGATCTTTTCTTTGGTGGTATAGAATTAGAAATCGAGGGAATACTTGTCACCTGGGAAATGGCTGAACAAGCTATGGTGTATGATTGACATGGGACACTATTGTGAAATAAGAAATGATAAGCAGGATGGTTTCAGGAAAACCTGGGAAGACTTATATGAACAGACGTAAAGTGAAGTGAGTAGAACTAGGATAATATGCACAGTAACAGCAATATTGTAACAATAATCAACTGTGAAAGAATTAGCTCTCTGATCAATACAATGACAATTTCAAAGGAATCGTGATGAAAAATGCTATCCACCTCGAGAGAGAGAATGGATGAACTCTGAATGTAGATTGAAATATTTTCCCCTTTCAGTATTTTTCTTTTCTTCTCTTCCTTCCTTCTTTCCTTCCTTCTTTCCTTCCTTCCTTCCTTCCTTTCTTCCTTCCTTCCTTCCTTCTTTCCTCTCTCTCTCTCTCTCTCTCTCTCTCTCTCTCTCTCTCTCTCTCTTTCTTTCTTTCTTTCTGTAAATCAGTAAGTGAAAAGATGAATAGACTTCAGGTGGAGCTCCAGGTGGGGCCAACATAGGGAGGTCTGATTAGATCTTTGCACCTAAGTAGGCCCCATCCACCTACTTACTAGGTGCTAAGCCAATGTGGGTGAGAAGCCCTCAGGGCCCTAAGAGGAGTTGCTAAGACCAGAGCCAATGGTATGTGCCTAAGTTCTGGTCAATCAGATGATGTCTAAGGACTGTATAAAAAGACAACAGAGCTTGGAGAAGCAGACCTGGTGGAGGCAGGAAGAGAAGCAGGAGAAGGAGGAGCAGCAGAAGCTGGAGCAGTAGAAGCCGAAGGAGTGGAAACTGAGGAGCAGAAGAAGCTGAAGCAGCAGGCTGAAGAAGCTGAGGAGCTGAAGGAGCAGAAGAGGCAGGAGAAACTGAGGATGAGGAGGAGCAGAAACTGGGGACAGAGGGCTGAGAGTGGGACAGAGGGCCAAGAGCCAGCTTCCAGAGCATATAGACCAGAGGGTTCTGAGCAGGGGCTTGGGACTCATGAGTAACCTTCTCACAGGAGGGCCCTGGCATTGGGTGGAACACAAGTCTGGCTTGGCTTGCTGACATAATATTTTCCCATAACCTCCTTGTCACTATTGTGAGATGGGCATATTGGTTTCGGAAGACTGTTGCCACAATATCGAATTGGGAGCATTGGTCCTTGGGTCTGGTCCTTTGGAGTTTAAATAAATGCTTTAATTCCTCTTCCTTCTACTTAGAGAATTCCTTGTGTCCTGCAATTCTGAATAATTTAGGCATGCTTATGGTCCTCTTCGAGGTCATGAAATTTGCCTTAATGATATACTTTCTTTCTTTCATTTTGCAACATAGCTAATATGGATATATGTTTTGCATGACTTCACGTATATAAATGGTATAGTATTTCTGGCCTTCTCAATGGTCAGAAAAGGGCTAGAAGGAGGGGGATAATTGGAACTGAAAATAATTATTAAAAAAAGAAAAAAACAGCTTTTAGTGGTGAATATGTTTTCCTGGTTCTGTTACTTAAGTATGAATCAAATTTATACAAATATTCCAAATGATTCTCTAAATTTTTATATTCATCATTTATTTTGACATAATGTTGCATTCCTTTACTTACCATAATATATTTAGCCATCTCTCAACAAGCATTTACTTTTTTTCCCACTTCTTTTCAGCTATGTGGCACAATGGGTGGCAATGTACTGGGCTTGAAATAAAGAAGGCCTGGGTTTGGATCCAGACTAAAACAATTACTAGGTTCATGAGCCAGGGCAAGTCACTTAAACTGTCTGCCTAGTTTCCTCATCTGTAAAATGGGGGCAACAACGGCATCTACCTTGAAGGTTGTTGTAAGGATCAAATGAGATCATATTTGTAAAGTGCTCCGCAAATCTTAGCATGATCTAAATGATAACCACTGTTATTGTTACTATTATTATTGCTATGCTGCAATGGATATCATAAGGTGCTTAGGACTTTGCTTTATGTCTTTGACTTCCTTAGAGTACATGCTTAGCACTGGAATCTCTAAAAAGCTTGACATTTTTATTCACTTTCTTGGCATAATTACAAATTATTTGCCAGAATGATTTGTACAAATGTATGATATTTTCCTACCTTTTAGTGTTGGCATTTATTATAATATAGCCATTGTTTATACCATTTTCTAAGAAGATTTTAAGTGTTAATTAAATCTATATTTTATTTTATTTGTGAGTAAACACAGATTTGCAGAGTAAGACAATCTGGCTCATATACTAAGCTCTGCTGCTCTTTAGATCATGTCTTTCCATTTCTTGTTGTGTTTTATAGTAGATGCATAATAGTCTCATATTATTCTAATTTCGTTTCCTTTGTATTTAAAGGTCTTTCCCCTAGTCACTTTCAGAACTTGTTTTCTGAATTGAATTTTTAAATTTAACCACTATATATCTAGAAGTTTGCAGCCTTTTTTTCTGGAGGCGATTCACAAATTCTTCCAATTGTTATTTCATTTTATGTGTTTAAAAGTCCTGGGCAGTTTTCTTGTATTATATTTTTACATTATGATCAGTTTTTTCTATTTTTTTGACTTACCATGATCTTCTGGGAGACCTATAATGCTTAATTCATCTCTACATATCCCTTCTCTGAGATCAGCATGTTTTGCTTGGATAGAAAGCTTATCTTATTGTAATATTATTGCTTTTTTCTTCTGTTCTTGTAGATTGTCTTTCTCTTCTTTTTATTTGCATTTCCAATCAATTGATCTCTCTCTTTTGTTTCTTTGATGAGACAATCACAGATTAAAGTTTTTCTGTCCTGCCAATTATTTTTGCTGCTCATAAATTCTTATCTCACAATTATCATTTTCCTTTTAAAACATTTAGGAACAGTATGTTGTGGTTCCATTTTCTCCTCAAATTCCTTAAGGTCCTCTGTCTCAACTTGTATTACTTGCTTTTGTTTTGAAGTGTTTATTCATAGAACCCTGAACTTACTTACTAGATCTGAAGATCATAGTACCTGGTGCTGTTAATGTTTTCCCTGTTGATTTTTATGCTTATTCCCAAGGTCTTTAAGTTTTCTTCTTCCTTTGATCTTTAGTAATTTCAGTCTTTTTCTAAACTCCACTGATGGTGGTTGCCCTCGGGGCTGGATCTCAATGCATCTCAATCTCTTCCAAGGCTGGGCAATTCATCATTCACCAGGTTAAATGTCTATCTCAAGTGACCTTTGGAGGGACAGATTTGGCTCCAGATGTATGCTGAACCCTTTTCCCTCAGGCTTATTAATGTGCCACTTAGTCTCTTTCCCATTATTGTATCCTGTCCTGTTCCCTATGTTCCTCAGTTCTCTGGCTCAGTGATTCAGAGCACTGATGCTGTTGCTACCAGAGGTGATTTCTCTCCTTTGGAATTTGAGTCTCTCAGGTTATTGAAGAAGCAGTGACAAGTTGAAGCATGATATTTAGCTCTATTTCAAGACCCAAAAGTACCCTCTGCTTTACCTCTAATCCTCTGCTTTCATATATAAATCTTTTGTAGCACAGAACATTGCTACATCATTGGCCCCTGAGGCCTCAGAAAACTTTAGCAGCATGGAACCTGGATCTGCAAAGTTCCAAGGAACTGGAAAAAAAAGGAGGGGTGAAGGGAGGGATAGGGTTGGATTTCATAGCAAGTTCATGGGTCAGGTTGGTTAGTGCTGTCTCAATGCCAGTCATGTGGTAGGCAGTGGGGGAGGAGGTGCTGCATTTTGTGTTCTAGATACCTTAAACAAAGAATAAAAGTGAAATTGTTTTATCTTTGGTGCATAATTTTGGGTTTGAAGAGGTATGAGGATCAAAGAAAATGTCTAGCCCTCTATCTTGTTGATCACTTGACTCAGAACTGCCATTTTCTATCATGTTATGGTTCTACTTAATTGTCTCTGTATCAGTTCACATAATTTTTCCATGTTTTTCTGCATTCTTCTTTGTTGTTCCTTAGAGTATAATGATGGTACTACATTATATTCATATACCACAGATTATTCAGCCATTCCCTATCAACACATGGCTACATTGTTTCTAGACTTTGTGCTACCTTGTCAGTTAAAAAGTTTGTATTAGGTGCCTATGTGCCATTCTTGTTCTACTTCTATATTTATTGAAATTGTTTCTAGTATATTCTCCTTGTGTATAACGCTTCTGTTTTTTCTTTGTTTCTGATAGATCTTTTTTTCATATAAAATTTCTCTATAGTTATACTTTAGGAAGTTTTTAGGGCAATATGTCAAAAGCTCCAAGCCCAAAAAGCCTCCTTGGAAGAGCTCAAGAAGGATTTTAATAATCAAAGAAGAGGTAGAAAAAAATGGGAAAAAGAAATGAGAGGAATGCAAGAGAGAATCAATAACTTGGAAAAGGAAGGAGAAAAACTGACTGTAGAAAAAAGTCCTTAAAAATTGCAATAGGGCAAATGGAAAAAAGTACACTGAAGAAAACAACTTTTTAAAAAGTAAAATTGGCCAAATGGAAAAGGGGGCATAAAAACTGACTGATGAGAAGGAGTAATTAAAAAGTAAAATGGGCCAAATGGAAAAGGAGGTGCAAAATCTAATAGAAGAAAACAATTTGTTAAATATTAGAATTGGACAAGCAGAAGCTAATGACTCTATGAGATATCAAGAGTCAGCCAGACAGAAACAAAAGGAATGAAAAAGTAGAAGAATATGTAAAATACCTCATTGGTAAAACAACTGACCTGAAAAATAGATCCAGGAGAGACAATTTAAAAATTATTGCTCTACCTGAAAACCATAATGAAAAAAAAAGCCTGGACAGTATGTTTCAGGAAATCAAGTAAAACTGCCCTGAGGTCCTATAACCAGAGAATAAAATAGTCATTGAAAGAATCCATCAATCACCTCCTGAAAGAGATCCCAAATTGAAAACACCAAGGAATATAGCAGCCAAATTCCAAAATTACCAGGTCAAAGAGAAAATACTGTAAACAGCCAGAAAGAAACAATTTAAATATCATGGAACTACAGTCAGGATTACTCAGGACTTCGCAGCTTCTACATTAAAAGATTGGAGGCATGGAATATAATATTCCATAAGGCAAATAGTTTGGTTTAAAACCAAGGATCAGCTATCCAGTGAAACTGAGCATAATCTTTCAAGGGAGGAGATAGACAATCAGTGAAATAGAGGTCATTCAAACCTTCCAGATGAAAAGACCAGAGCTCAACAGAAAATTTGATCTTCAAATACAAGACTCAAGAGAAGCATAAACAGGTAAACAGAAAAGAACAAATGAGCAACAAAAGGCAAACAGTTGTCAACTCCACAAGAGAAGATGACACTTCTTGAGAACTGTATCATTATCATAATCATGATATTTAAAGGTGGTATACATAGACACAGGCATGGGCACAAGTTGACTTTTATATGATGATTAAAAAACCTAATTAAGTGGTGTAAAGGGATTGTCCTGGGAGAAAAGAAAAGGAAGAGGCAGAAAAGGGTAAATTACATCACATGAAAGGCACAAAAAACCTGTTATAGTAGAGGGAAAGAAGGGAGGGAGATGAGCATTGTTTAAACCTTGCACTCGTCAGATTTGGCTCAAAGAGGGAATAACTTAGCCAGTTAGGTAGAGAAATTTAACTTACCCTATAAGACGTAGGAGGGGAAAGGGGAAAGAAAATGGAGGGAGTGGGTAGAAGGGAGGGAAGAAGTAGTAACGATAAAGGGGAAGAAAGGGAGGGGGCTAGTAGAAGGGAAGGCAGACTGAGGGAGGTGGTGGTCAAAAGCAAAACCCTAGTGAGGAGTAAAAGAGAGAAAAGCATAAACAGAAGAGAAAATAGGAAGGAGAGAAAGACACAGATAGTAATTATAACTGTGAATGTGAATGGGATGAACTCTCTCATAAAATGGAAGAGGATAGCAGAGTGGATTAAAAACCATAATCCTACAATATGTTGTTTATAAGGAACACATTTGAAACAGGGGGATATACAGGGTAAAGGGTAAAGGTAAAAGGCTGGAATGGAATATATTATGCTTCAGCTCAATTAAAAAAGGCAGGGGTAGCAATCCTATTCTCAGACAAAGCAAAAGCAAAGATAAAATCTAATTAAAAGAGACAAGGAAGGAAACCATACCCTGTTAGATGGCACCATACAATATGAATTAATATCATTACTAAACATATATGCACCAAGTGGTAGAGCATCCAAATTCTTATGGGAGAAGTTAAGGGAGTTACAGGAAGAAGTAGACAGCAAAACTATACTAGTGGGAGACTGCAACCTCCCCCTCTCTGAACTTGATAAATCTAACCTCAAAATAAACAAGAAAGAAGTTAAGGAAGGAGATGAACAAAATTTTAGAAAAGGTAGATCTGATAGACCTCTGGAGAAAACTGAATGGAGATAGAAAGGAATATACTTGTTTTCTCAGTAGTACATGGCACATACATAAAAATTGACCATGTGCTAATGCATAAAAACCTCCCAATCCAATGAACAAAGGTAAAAATAGTCAATGTATCCTTCTCAGATCATGATTCAATAAAAAATATTTGTAGTAAAGGGCCATGGAAAGATAAACTAAAAATTAATTGGAAACTAAATAATCTAATCATAAAGAGTGAGTGGGTCAAATAACAAATCATAGAAACAATCAATAACTTCATTCAAGATAATGGTAATAATGAGACAACATAGCAAAACTTATGGGATGCAGTGAAAGCAGTTCTTAGGGGAACTTATCTTAATGCTCACATGAATAAAATAGAGAAAGAAAAGATCAATGAATTGGGCAAGCAACTGAAAAAGCTAGAAAAAGAACACATTGAAAAACCCCAAATAAATACAAAATTTGAAATACTGAAAACTGAAGGAGAGATTAATAAAACTGAAATTAGGAAAACTATTTAACTAATAAGTAAAACAAAGAGCTGGTTTTATGGGGAAAAAACAATAAAATTGATAAAACTTGCTCTATTTGACTTAAAAAAAGAAAGAAGAAAACCAAATTACCAGTATCAAAAATGAAAAGGGTGAATTTGCCTACAATGAAAAGGGAATTAAAACAATAATTAGGAATTTTTTGTCCAATTGTATGCCCATATATTTGACACTCTTAGTGAAATGGATGAATATTTACAAAAATATAAACTGCCCAGATTAAAAGAAGAGGAAATAAAATATTTAAGTAACCCTATCTCAGAAAAAGAAATTGAACAAGTCATCATTGAACTCGCTAAGAAAAATTCTCCAGGCCCAGATGGATTTATAAGTGAATTCTATCAAACATTTAAAGAACAATTAATTCCAATATTTTATAGACTATTAGGGAAAATAGGTGAAGAAGGAATCATACCAAATTCTTTTTATGACACAAATATGATACTAATACCTAAACCAAGAAGAGTCAAAACAGAAAGAAAGGGGCAGGTAAGTGGCACAGTGAGTAGAGCACTGGCCCTGCAGTCAGGAGGACCTGAGTTCAAATCCAATCTCAGACACTCGACACACTTACTAGCTGTGTGACCTTGGGCAGGTCACTTGACCCCAATTGCCCAGCCTTCCCCCTTCCAAAAAAAAAAACAGGAAGAAAAATTATAGACCAATTTCCCTAATGAATGTAGATGCAAAGATTTTAAAGAAAATATTAGCAAAAAGATTACAGCAACTTATCACAAGAATAATAAAAATCCAGATGCATTTCCAGTAAGATCAGGGGTGAAATAATTATCCCCATTATCACTCCTATTAATTAATTTGGCACTAGAACTGTTAGCTTTAGCAATACAAGAAGAAAAAGGAATTGAAGGAATTAGAACAGGCAAAGAAGCTAAGTTATCACTCTTTGCAGATGATATGATGATATACTTAGAGAATCCTAGAAAATCAAGTAAAAAAAAACTACTTGAAATAATAAATAACTTTAGCAAAGTTGCAAGATATAAAATAAAATCACATAAATCCGTGGCATTCCTATATATTACTAACAATGTCCAACAGCAAGAGATAGAGAAATTCCATTTAAAGTTACTGTAGACACTATAAAATATTTAGGAGTCTATCTGCCAAAAGAAACCCAGGAACTATATGAACACAATTACAAAATAGTTTTCACACAAATAAAATCTGATCTAAATAATTGGAAAAATTGAAAAATTTGTCTGTCCTTTGGTCCTAATTCCAAATTGCTCTCCAGAATGGTCGGAACAGTGCAAAACTCTGATAATGCATCAGTGCCCCAATTTTCAGACATGTATCATTTTGCCTTTTTGTCATATTAGCCAATCTCATAGGTGTGATGTGGCATCTCAGAGTTGTTTTAATTTGCATTTCTTTAATGAAAAATGATTTAGAGCTTTTCTTCATATGCTTTTAGATAGCTTTGATTTTCTCATCTGGAAACTGCCTGTTTATATCCTTTGACCATTTATCAATCACTGGTACTCTTATAAATTTGATTCAATTCTCTATATATTTGAGAAGTGAGGCCTTCATCAGAAACACTTCTTGTAGATTGTTTCCCAGGTTTCTGCTTTACTTCTAATCTTGGTTGCATTGGTTTTATTTGTACAAAACCTTTTTTAGTTTAATTTGATATAATCCAAATTATCTATTTTATATTTTGTAATGCTCTTTATCTCTTATTTGGTCATGAATTCTTCCCCTCCCCATAGATCCAACAGGTAGATTACTTCTTGTTCTTCTAACTTTTTTGTGGTGTCATACTTTACGTCTAAATCATCCACTATTTTGACATTATTTTGATACAGTGTGAGATATTTGTCTATGCCTAGTTTATGTCCTATTATCTTTCTGTTTTCCCAGCAGTTTTTTAGTCAAATTCTTACACCAAAAGCTGGTGTCTTTGGGTTTATCAAACATTAGATTGCTATGGCGATTGACTACAGTGGCTTATATACCTAATCTATTCCACTGATTCACCACTATTTCTTAATCAGTACCAGATGGTTTTGATGTTTACTATTTTATAATATAGTTTGAGATCTGATATTGCTAGGCCACCTTCTTTTGTACTTTTTTCATTAATTCCCTTGATATTATTGAACTTTTGTCCTTCCTGATGAATTTTGTTATTTTTTCTAGCCCTATAAAATAATTTTTTGGTAGTTTGATTGGTATGGCAATGAACAAGTAAATTAGTTTAGGCAGAATTGTCATTTTTATTATATTGGCTTGGCCTATCCATGAGCAATTGATATTTTTCCAATTTTTTACATCTGACTTTATTTGTGTGAAAAGTGTTTTGCAGTTGTTTTCATATAGATACTGGGTTTGTCATGGCAGGTAGACTCCCAAATATTTTGTATTGTCTACAGTTACTTTAAATGGAATTTCTCTATCTCTTGCTGCCTGATGATTTATGTGGGTTTATTTTGTATCCTTGGCTAAAGTTGTTAGTTATTTCAAGAAGTTTTTTAGTTGATTCTCTAGGATTCTTTAAGTACAACATCATATCATCTGCAAAGACTGAGAGTTTTGTTTCTTCTTCACCTATTCTAATTTCTTCAATTTCCTTTTCTTTCCTTATTCCTAAAGCTAAAATTTCTAGTACTATATTGAATAATAATGGTGCTAATGGGCATCCTTGCTTCAGTCCTGATCTTATTAAGAATCCTTCTAGCTTATCTTCATTACAGATAATGCTTGCTGATAGTTTTAGATAGATACTACTTATCATTTTAAAGAAAACTCTATTTATTCCTTTGCTCTCTAGTGTTTTTAATAGGAGTTGGTACTGTAGTTTGTCAAAAGCTTGTTCAGCATCTATTGGGATAATCACATAATTTCTGTTAGTTTTATTATTGATATAGTCAATTATGTTGATAGTTTTCCTAATACTGAACCAACTCTGCATTCCTGCTATAAATGCCACCTGATCATAGTGTATAATTCTTGTGATATATTGCTGTAATCCTTTTGCTAGTATTAGGCTCAAATTTTTTGCATCAATATTCATTAGGGAAATTGGTCTGTAATTTTCTCTCTGTGTTTTAGTTCTTCCTGGTGTAGATATCCGCATCATATTTGTGTCATAAAAGGAGTTTGGTAGTACTCCTTTTTTTGCTTATTTTCCCAAATAGTAACCCATCTCATCCTGGGGATTATTCCCTCGAAGGTTCATTAATGGCTTGTTCAATTTCTTTTTCTAAGATGATGTTGTTTATGCTTTCTATTTCCTGATATGTTAATCCAGGTAATTTATATTTTTGTAAAATTCATTTAGATTGTCAGATTTATTGACATATAGTGGATAAAATATTTCCTAATGATTGCTTTAATTTCTTTTTCATTGGTGGGGAATTCATGTTTAAATGTTTGATTTTCTTCTTTCTTTTTTAAATAAATTAACCCATGGCTTATCTATCTTACTGTTTTTTCCCATAAAACCAGTTCCTAGATTTATTTGTTACCTCCAGTTTTTTTTTCTTTCAATCTTATTAATCTCACCTTTGATTTTCAGGATTTCCAATTTGGTGCTTAAATGGGGATTTTAAATTTGTTCTTTTTCTAGTTTTTTTAAAGTTGCATTCCCAATTCATCGACCTGTTCTTTTTTCATTTTACTAATGTTAAGACTTTAGAGGGGGGTGGAGCCAAGATGGCAGAGTACAAATAGGGACTTACTATAGCTCTCTTACAGATTCTGTCAGATGCCTCTAAAAAAGTGAATATGAGCAGGTTTGAGAGAGTTAGAAGACACTAGGAGACTGAGTGTGGCAGACTTCCAGGCCAGGAGAGTCCCCAGGGTCGACTGGACAGATCTGTGGGCTGAGAGACCTGAGCTCGGGGAACAAAACCATACCAGAGCAAGAGTGGGAGCAAGCCCAAGGCCAAATTGCCAGCTGCAGTGGTGATCACCAGGCCTCTCAATCCAGGACAGGAGTCTGTCGGAGCTATGTGAGGAAGCAGCACAGACCCTGTGGCCATGGCAGAAGCTACTCTTGAAGCATTAAGCCCACAGTCTAAAGGTATGAAACTTGCCTTCTTGAACTTCCAGGAGCCATGATAACCACATAAAAGGACTTTCATCCCTCCCTTGAATAAACTCAAAGAATATCACCCTAGGAGAAACCCTGGAATAGAGGAGCCAGAAGTCTAGGTTCAGTAATCTTATAGCTTATAAGCCTAGGGAAATGGCCTCTCTTGTGGTAGTGGAAGGAGACCAGTACAGGAAGGAAGGCATACCAGTAGGCTGCATCTTAGCAAACCAGTGGGAGTTCCTGAGCTTTGGGGATGGGGGTGGAGCTGGCAAACACCACCAGCAGGAACCCAGGTGTGCCTTTGCACAGACAGGGGAATTGGCAGACACCAAATAAGAGAGGTAAAAGACAAACTGACCAATTCTTTTTAAAATACAATGGACAAAATGGAAAAAAAAATCACTGATGAGTATAAATCTTTCAAAAGGACAATGGATAAGGAGGTACACAACCTAATGGGAGAAAATAACTCTTTGAAAAGTAAAATTAGCCAAATGAAAAAAGAGGTACAGAAGTCAAATGAAGAAAACAATTTGTTAAAAATTAGAAATGAGCAAGTAGAAGCTAATGACTCTATGAGGCATGAAGAATCAGTCAAACAAAATCTAAAGAATGAAAAAATAGAACATGTAAAATATCTCATCAGAAAAACAACTGAGCTGGAAAATATATCCAGGAGAGATAATCTAAGAATTATTGGCCTACCAGAAAGCCATGATGAAAAAAAGAGCCACACATCTTTCAAGAAATCATTGAGGAAAACTGCCCTGAGGTCCTGGAAACAAGAGAGTAAAATAGTCATTGAAAGAATCCACTTATCATCCCCTGAGAGAGATCCCAAATTGAAAACTCCAAGGAATATTGTAACCATTTTCCAGAATGATCAGGTCAAGGAGAAAATACTGTAAGCAGCCAGAAAGAAACAATTCAGATATGATGGAGAAACTGTCAGGAGCACACAGGACCTTGCAGCTTCTACATTAAAGGACTGGAAGGACTGGAATATGATATTCCAAAAGGCAATGGGGCATGGACTACAACCAAAGATCAATTACCCAGCAAAATTGAGCATAATTTTTTCAGGCACGGAGATGGATATTCAATGAAATAAGGGAATTCCAGACCTTCCTGATAAAAAGACCAGAGCTCAATGGAAAATTTGATCTTCAAATACAAAACTCAAGAGAGACATAAAAAGATAAACAGGGAGAGGGAAAAACAACATTTCTTATTCAATAAGGACAAAATGTTTACATCCTTATATAAGATTATATTGTTTTATATATGTTAATCTTGTGAATAGTGTAGTTATTACATAGATAGAGGATGTGAGTATAAATTAACAGATGTGATAATAAAAAACATAATGAAGGGGTGCAAATGTATTCTAATGGGAAAAAAGGTAAGGAGGAGGTGAAAAGGGTAAATTACATCACATGAAGAGGTGCAAAACATGTTTTAGAAGAGGAAAAGAAGGGGGCAAAAGAGTAGTGTTCAAGGTTTACTGTAATTGGATTTGGTTCAAGGAGAGAATAACATACTCTGATAAGTAATAATAAAGATAATCAAACTTGTCCTACAGGCAGTAGGAGGGGAAAGAGGAAAAAGGGAGGGAGGTTATAAGGGAGGGAAGAAGTAGTAAGGGAAAAGGGTAAGATAATGGAGGGGGGCTGATAGGAAGGGAAAGTTGAGGGAGGCAGTGGTCAAAAGCAGAACTCTTTTTGAGGAGGGGAATGAGAAAGGAAAAATAAAAGCATAAATGGGGGGGGGATGATGGAGAGAAAGACACAAATAGTAATCATATCTGTGAATGTGAATGGGATGGACTCCCCCATAAAATGGAGGCAAATAGCAGAATGAATTAAAAACCATAATACTACAATATGTTGTTTACAAGAAAGATATTTGAAACAAGAGGATACACACAGGATAAAGGAAGATACTGGAGTAGCATATATTATGCTACATCTGAAGTAAAAAAAGCAGGGGCAGCAATCCTAATCTCAGACAAAACAAAAGCAAAGCTAGGTCTAATTAAAAGAGATAAGGAAGGAAACTATATCCTGCTAAAAGGCAACATAGACAATGAAGTAATATCATCACTTTATTCACCAAGTGGTATAGCATCCAAATTCTTAGAGAAGAAGTTCAGGGAGTTGCAGGAAGAAATAGTAAAACTATATTAGTGGGGGACCTCAACCTCCCCCTCTCTGAACTTGATAAATCTAACCTCAAAATAAACAAGAAAGAAGTTAAGGAAGTGAATAAAATTTTAAAAAAGGTAGATCTGGTAGACCTCTGGAGAAAACTGAATGGAGATAGAAAGGAATATACTTTTTTTCTCAGTGGTACATGGCACATACATAAAAATTGACCATGTACTAGGGCATAGAAACCTCTGAATCCAGTGCAGAAAGGGAGAAATAGTCAATGCATCCTTTTCATATAATGATGCAATAAAAATTATTCAAAATAAAGTGCCATGGAAAGATAGACTAAAAACTAATTGGAAACTAAATAATCTAATCCTAAAGAATGAGTGGGTGAAATAATAAATCATAGAAACAATCAGTAACTTCTTTCAAGAGAATGACAATAATGAGACAACATACCAAAACTTATGGGACGCAGTGAGAGCAGTTCTTAGGGGAAGTTTTATATGTGTGAAAGTTTACATGAATAAAATAAAGAAGAGGGAGATCAATGAATTGGGCATGCAACTGAAAAAGCTAGAAAAAGAACAAATTGAAAATCCCCAATTAAATACCAAATTAGAAAAACTGAAAACCAATGTAGCAATTACTAATTTTGAAATCAAGAAAACTATTGAACTAATAAATAAAACTAAGAGCTAGTTTTGTGTAAAAAAAAATTGACAAACCTTTGGTCAATTTGATTTAAAAAAAGAAAGAAGAAAACCAAATTACTATTATCAAAAATGAAAAGGGTGAATTCACCTCCAATGAAGACGAAATTAGAACAATAATTACGAAATATTTTGCCTAGTTATATACAAAGGAATTTGATAATCTTAGTGAAATGGATGAATATTTAAAAAATATAAACTGCCCAGATTAACAGAAGAGGAAGTAAAATACTTAAATAACCCCATCTCAGAAAAGGAAATCAAACAAGCCATCAATGAACTCCCTAGGAAAAAGTTTCCAGGGCCAGATGGATTTACATATCAAATTTATCAAACATTCAAAGAATAACTAATTCCAATAGTTTATAGATTATTTGGGAAAGTAGGTGAAGAACAAGTCCCACCAAATTCTTTTTATGACACAAATATGTCAATAGTTCATAAACCAGGAAGGGCCAAAACAGAGAAAGAAAATTATAGACCAATTTCCCTAATGCATATAGATGCAAAAAATTTAAATTAAATATTAGCCAAAAGATTATAGCAACTTATCATGAGAATAATACACTATGACCAGGTAGAATTTATTCCAGGAATGCAAGGCTGCTTTAGTATTAGGAAAATTATCAACATAATTTATCACATCACCAACAAAACTAGCAGAAACCATATGATTATCTCAATAGATGCAGAAAAAGCTTTTGATAAAATACAATGCCCATTCCTATTAAAGACACTAGAAAGCATAGAAATGAACAGAGTCTTCCCTAAAATTATAAGAAGCATATACCTGAAACCATCACCAAGCATTACACATAATAGGGATAATCCAGATGCATTTTCAATCAGATCATGGGTGAAATAAAGATATCCATTATCACACCTATTATTCAATTTGGTATTAGAAATGTTAGCTTTAACAATAGAAGAAGAAAAAGAAATTGAAGGAATTAGAATAAGCAAAGAAGAAACTAAGTTATCACTCTTTGCAGATGATATGATGATATACTTAGATAATCCTAGAGAATCAAGTAGAAAACTACTTGAAATAATAAATAACATTAGCAAAGCTGCAGGATATAAAATAAACCCACATAAATCCTCAGCATTCCTATATATTAATAACAAAGTCTGACAGCAAGAGATAGAAAGAGAAATTCCATTTAAAGTTACTGTAGACACTATAAAATATTTGGGAGTCTATCTGCCAAGACAAACCCAGGAATTATATGAACACAATTTTGAAACACTTCTCACACAAACAAAGTCAGATCTAAATAAATGGAAAAAAAACCCATCAGTTGCTCTTGGCTAGGCAGAGCTAATATAATAAAAATGACAATTTTACCTAAATTAATTTACTTATTTAGTGCCATACCAATCAAACTAGAAAAGAATTATTTTATGGCACTAGATAAAATAATAACAAAATTCATCTGGAAGAACAAAAGATCCAGAATATCAAGGGAATTGATAAAAAGAATCTCTGGAAGGAGGCCTAATCATACCAGACCTTAAACTGTATTATAAAGCAACAATCATCAAAAATACTTGGTACTGGCTAAGAAATAGAGTGGTGGATCAGTGGAATAGGTTAGGTACACAAGATGCAGTAGTTAATGAATATAGTAATCTACTCTTTGATAAACCCAAAGACCCAAGCTTCTGGGATAAGAATTCCATATTTCACAAAAATTGCTGGGAAAACTGGAAAATAGTATGGCAGAAATTGGGCATAGACCAACATCTTACTCCATATACCAAAATAAAGTCAAAATGGGTTCACCACTTAGATATAAAGGCTGATAATATAAGCAAACATCCAGAGATAGAATTATGGAGTCTTAATGCAGAACAAAGCATACTATTTGCTCCCTCTTTTTTAAAATTTTATTTTATTTTTTATTTTATTTTATTTTGTTTTATTTTGTTTGAATATTGTGGAAACCCAATCAGAATAACCCAAGACCTGGCAGCTTCTACATTAAGAGATCGAAGGGCTTGGAATGCGATATTCCGGAGGTCAATGGAGCTAGGATTAAAACCTAGAATCACCTACCCAGCAAAACTGAGTATCATGTTCCAAGGCAAAATATGGACTTTCAATAAAATGGAGGACTTTCAAGCTTTCTCAGTGAAAAGACCAGAACTGAATAGAAAATTTGACTTTCAAACACAAGAATCAAGAGAAGCATGAAAAGGTAATCAAGAAACGGAAATTGCAAGGGACTTACTAAAGTTGAACTGTTTTGTTTACATTCCTACATGGAAAGATGATGAGTACGATTCATGAGACCTCAGTATTAGGGTAGTTGAAGGGAATATGCATATATATATGCATATATATATGTTTATGTATATATATAAGTGAATGTGTATGTATGCATGTATCTATGTGTATATGTATGTATGTGTATGTATGTGTATATATATATGTAAAAGAAAGAGAGCAGACACAGGGTGAGTTGAGGATGAAGGGAAGATAGCTAAAAGAAATAAAATGAAATTAAGGGATGAGAGAGTAACTTACTGAGAGAGGGAGACAGGGAGAGATAGAATGGGGTGGATTATCTCCCATAAAGGTGGCAAGAGGAAGCAGTTCTAGGAGAGGAGGGGAGTGGGCAGGTGAGGGGGGAATGAGTGAACCTTGCTCTCCTCAGATTTGGCCTGAGGGGGAATACCATACATACTCAGTTGGGTATCTTACCCCACAGGAAAGAAGAGGGAGGAAGATAAAAAAAAAAATAAAAGGCAGGGGGATGATGGAGTGGAGGGCAGATGGGGGTGGAGGTAATCAAAACAAACACTTTGGAAAGGGGACAGGGTCAAGGGAGAAAATTCAATAAAGCGGGATGGGTTGGGAAGGAGCAAAATGTAGTTAGCCTTTCACAACATGAATATTGTGGAAGGGTTATACATAATAATACATGTGTGGCCTAGGTTGAATTGCTCAACTTCTTAGGGAGGGTGGGTGGGAAGGGAAGAGGGAAGGGAATTTGGAACTCAAAGTTTTAAAATCAGATGTTCAAAAACAAAAAAACGTTTTGTATGCAACTAAAAAATAAGATACACAGGCAATGGGGCGTAGAAATTTATCTTGCCCTACAAGAAAGGAAGGGAAAAGGGGATGAGAGGGGAGGGGGGTGATAGAGGGGAGGGCTGACTGGGGAACAGGGCAACCAGAATATACGCCATCTTGGAGTGGGGGGGGAGGGCAGAAATGGGGAGAAAATTTGAAATTCAAACTGTTGTGAAAATCAATGCTGAAAACCAAATTTGTTAAATAAATAAATTGCATTAAAAAAATTTATTTTATTTTTTATTTTGTTTCATCTTTCTCATGATTCATTTCATTGATTATAATTCCTCTTTAGAACTTGATTATTGGGAAAATAAGTTTAATGTGAAGGCATATGTAGAACCTATATCAGATCACATGCCATCTTGGGTGGGGGGAGTGGTGGGGGAGAAATTTTGGAGAAAACTTGTGGAACTGAGTGTTGTAAGCTAAAAATAAAATAAACAATATATACTAAAAAAAGAATTTAGAGAAATAAATTTTCCCCTAAATACTATTTTGGCTGCATCTCATAAATTTTGGTATGCTGTCTCATTGTTGCCATTCTCTTTAATGAAATTATTGAATGTTTCTATATTTATTCTTTGACCCACTTATTCTTTAGGATTAGATTATTTAATTTCCAATTAATCTTTAATCTGTATTTCCATTACCCCTTGTTGTATGTAATTTTTATTGTATTATAATCCAAAAAGAATTCATTTACTATGTCTACCCTTTTATATTTGAGTTTGAGGTTTCTATGCCCTCCTACATGGTCAATTTTTGTGTAGGTGCCATGTACTGCTGTCAAAAGTAATATTCTTTTCCATTCTCATTCAGTTTTCTCCAATTGTTATCATATCTAACTTTTCTAATATTCTATTTATCTCTTTAGTTTCTTTTTGTTTTTTTTGTTGTTGTTTTTGTTGTTGTATCAAGTTCTGAGAGGGGACAATTGAGGTCCCACAGATTTTGCTTCAGGGACTCTGCTTGTGGAAAGGCTGACAGAGGGAAGGTTTGGGGATGGCAGTGACCCCTGAATTGATGATGTATATAGATTTTTTTGTTTCTATTACAGATTTGGCTTTCTGGTGTTGGAATAAATGTTTTGGTTTTCGTCTTCCATGGAGGGAGTCTATTATATTTTGCAATTCAGAATTACACCAACATATTCATAGCACCGGCAGCCACTGTGGGTATCAAGTTGGCACTGCAGGTACCTTTTGGCAAGATACAGTTTTCTTCCTTATGTCTTTTAATTAAGTTTATTTTTGCTTTTGCTTTGCATGAGATCAGGATTTCTACCCCTGCATTTTTTTACTTCAGCTTAAGCATAATAGATTCTGCTCCACCACCTTCCCTTTACTCTCTGTGTATCTCAGCTTCAAATATCTTTCTTGTTAACAATATATTGGAGGATTCTGTTTTTTTGCACACTCCACTTCCATTTTATGGGAGAGTTCATTCCATTCACAGTTATAATTACTAACTACTATTTCCCTCCATCCTATTCTTCCTCCTATTTGTCCTCTCTCTCCTTTCACCCTTTCTCTCATCACCAGTGTTTTGCTTCTGTCTACTACTTCCCCTGATCTGCCCTCCCTTCTGTCAGTCCTTTTCCCCACCTTCCTACTTGATCTCTTTCCCTCCTACTACCCTTTGGGGAAAACAGAATTCTTTATTCATTTGAGTTTGTATATTATTCCCTCTTTGAGCCAATACTGAAGAGAATAAGGTTCAAGTGATGCTCATCGCTCACCCTCCTGTGTTCCCCTCCACCGTAATAGGTCTTTCATGCCTCTTCATGTAAAATTATTTACCCCATTCAACCTCTCCCTTATTTCTGCACCCAGTGTACTCCTCTTTCTCATCCCTTAATATTTTATGTCATTCCCTCAAATTCACCTTATATCCATGCCCTCTATCTATGCATATTTCTTCTAGTTATACTATTAGTGATACAATTTTTGAAGTGTCCTTCTGTGTAGGGATGTAAACAGATGAGCTCTATTGAATCCCTTATGTTTTCTTTTCCCTTTTTACTTGTTTATGCTTTTCTTGGGTCTTGATATTGGGGGTCAAATTTCTAGTTTAGTTCTGGTCTTATGAAAGCTTGAAATCCTTCTATTTCATTGAATGACTGTTTTTTCCCTTGATATATTATGCTTTATTTTGCTGGATAAGTGATTTTTGCTTGTGGTCCTTTGCCTTCTGGAATATCATGTTCTGCGACCTCCAGTCCTTTAATGTTGCAGCTGTCAAGTTCCGTATAATCCTGATTGTAACTCCTCAATATTTGAATTATTTCATTGTGGCCACTTGCAGTATTTTTTCCTTGACTCAATAGCTCTAAAATTAGGCTATAATGTTCCTTGGATTTTTGGGAGGGAGGGGGATCTTTTCTAGAGATGATTTGTGGATTCTTTCAGTGCCTAATGTGCCCTGTGGCTCCAGGACATCAGGACAGTTTTCTGTGATAATTTCTTGAAAGATGCTGTCCAGGTCTTCCTTTTGATTATGGCTTTCAAATAGTCGAATTATTTTGACATTGTCTCTCCTGGATCTATTTTCCAGGTCATTTGTTTTTCCCATGAGATATTTTACATTTTCTTCCATTTTCTTCATTCTTTTCATTTTGTTTGGCTAATTCTTGATGTCTCATAGAGTCATTAGCTTCCCCTTGTCCAATCCTAACTTTCAAGGAATTGTTTTCCTCAATTAGTTTTTGTATTTTCTTTTCTATTCAGTCAATTGAACTTTTTAAGGAGTTGACTTCTTTAGTATCTCCTTTTCCATTTAGAAAATTTTACTTTTTAAGCAATTTTCCAAGTTGCTGACTTTTTTTTTGTAATTATCTTGCATCACTCTCATTTCTTTCCCCCATTTTTCTTCTCACTCTTTTATATAATTTTTAAGCTCCTTTTTGAGCTGCTCCAATGAGTTTTTTTTTTTCTGGGCTGGAGGCCACTTCCTGTTTTTCTTTGGGGTTTTGCCCATAGGTGTTTTGATATTGTTATCCTCTTCTGAGTTTGTGTCTTGATCTTCTCTGTCACCATAATAACTTTCTATGGTCATAGTGCTTTTTTGTCATTTTTTGTTCATCTTTTTTTTGGCCTTTTCCTCTTTTTTTTAAATGCAGTATCTGCTGCCAGGGTGGAAGGGTCTTTGTTTCAGTCTTCTTGTACCAGTGGCCACAGATCCTGGCTGTTTACCGGGTACTGTGGTAATGTTGCCCTGTGTCCTATGGAGGAGTCTCACATCTGGTGCTGTGTTGAGGGGGTATTGGGGAGGGTGATTGGCACTGCTGAAGGCTATAGGAATCCTAGGGATCCAGCAGCTTACCTGATGCTGAGCTGCAGTCCTAGTGGTGGTGTATTGCATGTGCTGAGGCCAAGTGGAGTGTTTCTGTGTTTCTCAGACTACACTGAAGCATATGGAGATGTGGCTGATAGAGGGTTCCTGTTTGCCCAAGGCTGTGCTGAAGCACATGGAGTCCTGCCCACTGGAGGATGCCTCTTTGCTCAGGGATACACTGAAGTATGTGGTTGTAGATATGTATGTATTTCTTAACCTTATATTCATGCTGTATGTATTTTACATGTATTTGTTACCCACCATTTGTAATGGCAAGAAAAGTGGGATTTTTGTTTTTGCTCTTTTTTCTTTTGGAGTTCTAGTTCTTCTCAGCACTAAGGTAATCAAGTGTCTTTGATTGAGAGTTGCCTTTGTTTGAATCAAGAGTCTCTGATGACCTGCTTAAGTCACAAGAAAGCCTAAGTTACATGAGTTTGAGTCACATAGTTGTGACACCCTTTGACCCTGAAAAAGCATATATATATTCAGATGTTAGCATTTTGCTTTGGGGGCTCACTCATTGGAAGACTGTTCCTGTGACTTGGCCAGATGAGACTCTGGGTGGCCCTTATGGAGCTCCCTGGCTTTGAAAATCTAAATGTTGGCACCTCTCTCTCTCTCTCTGATAAGTATGTATGTATTGCTATGGTCAGACAGAAGCCTGTCTGTTGATTTGTGTTATTTGCTTTGTTTATAATTTCTGCTCATAATTTCTATTTGTATTCTCTCTGAAGTGCAGGGTGCTTGCTTTTCTCCCTGCACTAAGTGAATGATATATGTATGTATAATTAAAGTAAGATTGTTAACCCTTTGAAGTTGCTTTCCTTAGAAAAGCAGATCAAAGAACCTGTGCTAGCAGCCCTCCTGTGTGCTGGTGTTGTTGGTCTTGCTGTTGGTCTTGCACCTCCACAGCAGCTGCTAGCGACATTGTTGTTACACCATTATGATGTAAGTTCATTGTGAATAGGGATTGTTTCATTCTTTGTACTTTTATCTTCAGCTTCTTGTATTGTCCCTGGCCCCTAGTAGCTGGTTAATAAATGCCTATTGATTGCTTGCATAATCAAATGACCCAGAAAGTTCAACATGTAATTTTCAAAGCTGTTATATCCTGTTGGTAATTTCTTCTGGTCCACCTTATCCCATCTTTTCATTTTGGCTGAGTAAGAGGAGGTAATTCTGTACATAATACTTTGCTCTCTACTTCTTCCCCCTGTTTACAAAATAAAAACAAACCCCTTACAAGAAATATGCACAGTCAAGGAAAACAACTTCTCACATTGGCTATGTTTGAAAATGTATGTCTCATTCTTCATAATGAGTCCCAGATCAACCTGCTCTCCAAACTTATTCACCTTCTTGCTAGCGACCTTGCCTCCACTGAGATATCTTGCCCCTGGGACCTGCTCTCTTGATTTGTAGGAGCTCTGTGGCTGCCATTTCATGAGGTGCCCCAGCTGTGCTTGCATCACTCCCAGATAAGCTCTTTCTTTATACTTTTCCACCTGGCTAGTAGCCTAACTCCTATGTGTGTATCCTCCATGTCCTCATTATGTTTTGTATTCCCATTAGAGGTAAGAATTTTTATTTACTTCTCTTTGTATCCATAGTATCTAGCACAGTGACTCACAATAATGAGCACTTAATGACTGCTTTTTAAAATCTATCTATCCATCTACCTACTTTTCATTGGGAACATGGAGAAACAGGGATTGGTAAAGCCCTAAGAGAGGTCACCTCATCTACCTCCTGGATCTAAGTGTTCAGAGGTGATAAAGCTTCTTTGACATTCAGCACCCACATAGATCCAACATTCAGATGCCCACAACTCTCAATTCCCTTTTCTCTCCCATGTGACTCCGTGCCAGACAATACCCACACATGTGCAAAAACACTTGATAGATGGTTGACAGCAGCATACTCCCCAGGCCCTGTACATTTTGCTAGCATCCTTCACTTAGAGAAATAGCAGTTGGCACCAGCATTAAATCCTTCATCCTTCAGCTTCAAATTATTTTACAAACATTAATTCTCTTAGAACTGCTACAAGGTAGCTATTACAGATCAGAGAACATCAGAGCTTGAAAGGACCTTAAACATCATATCATCTAACTCCTTCATTTTACTGAGGAGGAGCCCAAGGCCCAGAGCCCTGCATTTTTTTTTGTATGTGTATGTATATAACAGTGTTTTCAGTTGAAGGATGTGGAGAGGGGCTTGTTTAGTAGTGTCCAACTTTTCATGACCCCATATGGGGTTTTCTTAGCAAAAATATTAGTTTGTCATTTTCTTCTCCTGTAGATTAAGGAAAACAGAGGTTAAGTGACTTGCCCAGAGTCACTCAGTTACTGAGTATCTGAGGCCAGAATTGAACTTAAGAAGATGAGTCTTCCTGACTCCAGGCCCAGTATTCTATTCGCTGTCCCATCTAGCTACCTCCAAGACAGAGTTTGAGTGACTAGCCCAAGGTCACACAAGTAGTAAGTGTCTGATGCTGGTGTTGAACCCAGGTCTTCCTGACTTTGGGTCCAGCACTCTATCCACTGAGCTATCTAGCTGCCTTGTGGAGAGGGACAAAGCATATCTAAGAGAGCCCGAGATCTGGGGACAATACTAGCTGAGGGAGAATCTCACACCAGTCCACCATTTGAAATCTTCCTGTGCTGACTAATTATTCTTCCTCAGTGTCTATTCTTGTTATTTCTATGCTGCTGAAGAAACTGTAAGGACTTTTAGCACCTTCCAGATTTGACCCTCTTGGGAAATAGCTAGGTTTCCTAGTCCTAGGTATGGCTTTCTCAAGAGAGTGGAGGTTCTTTGTCAATACACTCCTTCACTTTATCAACATGGATCAGGAGAAATTATGTGATTCAATTCATAAAAGAATAAATTCATAATCAAACTGGAAAGAAACTGATTTATAGTTCTCAGATATATATCTTAACACAAGACTTTCCCTCTGTATTTAACATACTTCCCAGGCATTTTGGGGTAGGGGAAGGAAATTTGGCAATTATCAGGCAATATACCAATAAAAACAAAACAAAAAAATGAACTTGTTAGAACATTTTAGTGGAAAACCCTAGATCACAGAGCAAGATGGAGATAGTTTCTCAATTTTTCAAGTTTGTTTGTTTTGTAAAGGAGTTTTAGAGGATCATAGATTTAAAACTGGAAGAGAATTTAGAGGTCACTGAGTCAAAGATCCTGATTTTTAGTTGAGGAAACTAATGTCCAGGGTAGTAGTTTGTTCTTCATTTTCAAAGAGGACCATGACATCAGGGAAATGGTGACATGACTTGCAGTGGACTTGGATTTAGTAAGGGAGGGCTGTGCAAAGTCACTAGCCTCACTTTCTCCTCCAGAGCCATCTGGATCCAGTGACCTGGTATTCATCAGGATGACTGGAGATGACTCAGGATGCAATGGGAGACCCTGGCCCTTTAAGGCTCAGGCCTTTTCATGTACTCCCTTAGAGTGAGGTAACACCCATTTAGTGAACAGGTCTCTTAAAGAAGTGAGTCAAGGCACGGCTCCTTTAATTATAAAAAAAGGGCAAAAAAATCAAGCTGGGAGGGGAAGACCCTCAGGGTTGCTGTTCCAAAGAGAAACTGAGCTGCCTGAAGGGGGACACAGCTAGTTGGGTAACTCAGCTCATCCTCTCCATCTTCCTCTCCCTCTCCTTCTCCTCTCCAAAGGAAGGTAAATTTTGATGGCCAGAAGCTACCCACTAAACTTGGGGTTTATTGGCTACATTTCTTTCTTCCTTCTTTCCTTCCTTCCTTCCTTCCTTCCTTCCTTCCTTCCTTCCTTCCTTCCTTCCTTCCTTCCTTCCTTCCTTCTTTCCACAAAACCTTAAACCCTCTTCCCTCTGAAGCTCATGAATAGGTCCCTGCCCAAGCTCCACTTAATGGCTGCATTTTGGGCCCTTTTGGCTTAGAGTGAATGTCTTCTTGGACTAGAGATCCTCAGAAGACCATCTTAATCCATTTGCAGTTGAGAAACATGAAAAAAGAATTGCCACACAATTCAACATGATAGAGTTGAAAAGGGTACTAGATTTGGAGTTAGAAGATATGAGTTAAAATCCTGGCCTTTCTATTCACTCTGTGATCAGGGGAAAATTACTCGCTTTCTCTCAGTCTCAATTTTCTCAGTGATAAAAAGAGAAGGTTTGACTAAATGATTTCTATGGTCTCTTCCAGTTTCAAATTTTCTATGATCAGGTGAATATTTCTTTGCTTTTAAAAAACTGGGTAATTTATGGATACCCTACCTGCTCCAGGGTAGTGGAATGACTTGCTCAAGGTTGTACAACACAGGTAATACGTATCGGACCTAGGATTTGAACGACAAATCCATGGCTTTTTCCCGTTGCTTCATGGTGTCCCTTTTTTGAGGAAGGAGCTGAAAGAGACTCCTCTTCATCAATTCTGATCCCTTTTCAACCTTGGACCAGTTCTACTTTACCTTTTGCTTTCCAATCTTTTCTCTATTAGACTTTTAAGGAAAGGAGAGGCATAGGAAGAATGAGCATGTTGGTAGGGAAGGTAGGGGAATATGAATAGAAGTGAAGATGAGGTTGTGACAGAATGGTGGGCAGGATATTATGGAGAGCTTTGCTTCAGGTCAGAGGAAGGAAAATAAAATGAAAATCATTGAAATAAAAGATTAAATACTCTCTTCATTCAGAGAAACTTTACATGGAACACTGTGTTCTGTCTTCCTTAGAAAGACATAGGCAAGAGGAATTGCTGAGAAGAGAGTGATGAGAGAACCAAGGGACTAATTTGGGAGAAATAATGAAAGGAGTTGAATATATGAAGCATGACTGAGTGACAACCCAAAGAGGGAACTGGGTAGATGCCCTGGGAGAAAGAGGAAACATTTAGCAAAGTATGAAGGAATTCAGATTGCAATAAGGGAATAAAAAGAACAATGAAAGAAACTGGGTTGAATTACAGATCAAGGAAAAGACTAGGCCCACAGGAGTAGGGAACTTGTAGCCTAGAAGGCACATTTGGCCTCCTAGGTCCTTGGGTACTGCTTTTAGACTGAGTACAAATTTTATGCAACAAATCCTTTTATTAAAGGAATTTGATCTATGAAGTTTGGATTCAGTCAAAGGGCTGCACTTGAGGACCTAGATATGTGGCCTCAAGGCTGCAGATTCCCCACCCCACTAGGGAGTCTCCAAAGAGTCCAGGAAAACATCTGTAACTCAAATCAAGTAAGCACAGATTAGATATAAAATGAGAAGATGATTCTGGCTTGTCCTAGCAACAAGATCACTTTTTTTCTTTCTAAGTCTTCTGGGCTACTGTAGTCCTTCACAAGAGACATGAATTAGCACTGCAAATTTTAGGTCCCAGAAATCTTTGATAAAATGAATCACCATGGATCTTACCCTATAATTATGGTACATACCTTGTGGTTACAAAGCCCTATGAAGTAGAATACTATAGTTTGTGGTATTAGTGTGGCACCTAGAGTAGGTACACACCTTTGTTTCAATCCTAGCTCTGACATTTATTATCTATGTGATCATGGGCAAACCATTGAACCTCTCTGAGCCTCAGTTTCTCTTCTTTCTATTTACCTGGAATGTAAGTACACACAACCACAAGCATAAGTTAGTTCTCTTTTTTCTTTCAGACATTCATACACAGACTAATGACAATTAACAGATTCATAAAAATATTACGTTTATGCTTCAATTCCAAAGGTTAAATATTGTTTTAAACCATGGTTTATGCATGGATCAGAAGAATTTCTATCTGAAAATGTTGACGGAGCTTAGTTCCCTAATGGGTAATTCCAGATTAGGGAAATTCAAATATACTTGTGAAATGCAAGCATGGTTTTATTTATTAATGGCTATTAATCACTTAAAATCAAAACAGGACTTTCTGGGTAAAGAGACCAGACAATTAGCTAGCATGTTTGAAGGGTAAACAGTGGTTAATTCACGAACTTACTAATGGCTTTCCCCTGCCTGAACACTAGCTGGCATTCTTCCTTTATTTTTGATATATGCAAAACTTTTGCTTCAATATTTTGAAAAATGCATTTTATGGTGGGGGGGTTACTACTTACACTTCTATGGACCTCAATTTCTCTCCACCCTCACTATACAGTTTTAGCTATTGCTAGAGTCCTACTATTTTTTCTCTAGTGGTCATTCTGATGAGCCTATCCACAGGGAGCTTGTCTGATCTTCGGACAACAGAGACACAGTCTATTTGAAATCCATACTTGGAGTCTTTTCAAATTGTTAGGATGTGCCAAAGCTTGGTGGCTGCCTTATCATTTTGTTTGGCATGTAGGTCAATGTTTACTGACTAAAATAGTTTTTAGCCTCTTTTGGTTTCTTATTTATATAAATTGATTGGTTAAAATTCTGTAGGAAAATATTATAATTTTTGATGAAGTCCTTCTATTACTTTCCCATTTCTCAGCATCAATAACTTTTTTTTTTATCAATAACTTTTTTTAAGTAGTCCAGGTTTGAGTTGTTTTAATTTCCTAAATATCCTTTCCTGATTTTTATCTTTCTAACTCTGCACTAATTTTGATCTTTTCCCTAAAAGTTGGGGGTTGGACTATATACAGATAGTTGATTCAGGAATTATTCCCACATTGGAAACAAGACATTTCTTGTCACCTAAAATAAAAACCATTAGTTTTATGTGCAATGTTATTCAGTATTCACCAATTCTAGATCTTGTAATTTTTTTTGAAGAATATATTTATCATGTATACACTTGAGCCTTCTGTGTGGTCTGCAAGTCTGTCCTCTCTCATTCTTTCTTCTCAATCCATACTTTTCAATATATTTTTTTCTCTGTCTTTGCCTATTCCTGTTTTTGTTGGTGTAACAACAATGTTGCTAGCAGCTGCTGTGGAAGTATAAGGCCAATAACAAGACCAACAATACCACCATACAGGAAGGCTACTAGCACATGCTTTTTTGATCTACTTTTCTAAGTAAAGCAACTTTAAGGGGTTTACAATCTCAGTTTAATTAAGGATACATATATGATTCACTTAGTTTGGGGGGGGAAAGTCAGCACCCTGATCTTCAGAGAAAACACAAACAGAAATTACAAGAAGAAATTATATAAACAGAGCAAATAACACAAATCAGCAGACAGGGCTTCTAGCTGTCTGTCCATAGCAATACATACATAGTTACCAGAGAGAGAAGCACCAACATCTGGGTTTTCAAAGTCAGGGGTCTTCCTAATGGCTACCCAGAATCTCATCTGATGAAATCACAGGAATGCTATTCTGATGAATGAGAGCCCAAAGCAAAATGCCAACCTCCGAGTATATATAAGTATATATAAGCCTCTTCAGGGTCAGAGGGTATCACAACCATGTGATTCACCCACGTGACTCTTGATTGAAACAAAGACAAGACTCAAAGGCACTTAATTGCCTTAGTGCTGAGAAGCACTACAAAAGAAAAAAAACAGCCAAAATTCCCACCTGCTTGTCATTACAGTTGGTCATATACAAATTGTATTAGATGGTCTCTGGTGTTCCTTCCAGATTAGATCCTAAGATTCTATGATATATAAAAGACTGTAATGTCCTTATTTTTATTTAGATAAAAAGTGAATTAGATATTTAAGAATTTCCAAATACAAGATGGAAGAGGTTTAGTTAGACAGCAATTAATCAGAAAAAGATCTGAAGATTTTTAGCTAGCTCAGTGAGTCAACAGTGATATACACACGCACACACCTATATGTATATATGGACATAAACACACATACATACACACATAAGCATGTATGCATATACCCATGCATGCACACATGCATGTATATGTATATTAATATATGTACATGCATATAAATACATGTGTAAATGAATATATGTGTATACAAATATATACAATACATATACATACATATACATATAGGTGTACACGCATGTATATATGTATGTGTGTATGTGTATACATACACATACACACATACATACATACACACATACATATATAACCAGACCTGTGATTTCATTGGTATAGGGAATTTCTTGTGAGGAAATACCATCTGTCAAAGTAAAGTAGTACCTGATAAGTCTGCAGCTTATAATCTTAGAGAATTATTTCAGGTGCTCACACAGTCAGAGGCAGGACTTGAACCTAAGTTTTTTTTTTAATTTAATATTTTATTTTCCCCCAATTACATATAAAAATGGTTTTAACATTTGGTTTTTAAAAATTTTTGAGTTCCAAATCCTCTCCTTCTCTTCATCTCCCCTGCCCTGCCCCCACTGAGAAGGCAAGCAACAGGTTATAGAGGTGCAGTCATGTAAAACAAGTTTCCATGTTATTCATGTTGTGAAAGAAAACACAGACCAAAAAGAAAAAGAAAATAGTAAAGAAAAAAGTATGCTTCCATTTGCACTCAGAATCCATCAGTTCTTTCTCTGGAGGTGGATAGCATTTTTCATTATAGTCCTTCAGAATTTTCTTGGATCACTGTATTGCTAAGAATAGCTGTCATTCACAGATGACCATCATATAATATTACTTTCACTGTGTACAATGTTCTCCTGGTTCTTCTTATATTACTTTGCATCAGTTCATGTGAGTCTTTCCAGAGCCTAAGTATTCTTGAGACCATTACCAACTCTGTATCCAATGTGCCATACTTACTGCCTTCCATGAGATAGGGAAGACAAAAAAGGTAAAGTGTATAGTCTTCATTAAAACAGAAATGAGTTGAAATAGTGGGCTTATGAAGTCCCTTTTAATTCTGAGATTTTTGTACTTATCAATGAAAAATCCACTAATTACATTAAAGTATACAACTTTGCACATAAAACACTATTTTGGTAATGCAAGGGTCATCAGCAGAGGTGTGCTGGAACTAGTTTGAACTGACTTGAGAAAACCAATTATTAAATTTTGAGTGCGAGTATTTATGCTTTGGAAATCAGCAAATGCTACAAATCAAGAACTGATTTGTTGTTTTCTTAATTGTCTAGACTTAATAAAGTGATGGGAAATGTTAATAATTCAATTTAACTTAAAAGTGTATTTTATAACATTTTTAAGGGGAAGGAGGGAGAGCTGATTGTTAAATGTTTACCAGCATGTCACTGGTCACCAGCAAAGAACACCAATTCCAAGATTCAGGCCTAGGATTTTTGATCTAAGATTCAAGTGGCAAAAAACAGCAATGAATGCGACTATATTTTGGATCAGGGTAATGTCAATTTCATGGCTGAGAGGCTCCCATTTACCTCCAAGTATTCACTTAGCCAGCACCTGCCTCTTTCACCAGTTTCCTTGTGGTTGAATTATTCTCTACATTGTTCCTTCATGATCTTTCCAACTCTTTGTACTTTTTTTTCAATAGTTAGTCCATGCTCTAGATCTGTGATCTTACTGATGGCATCATTAGTAAATCTAATAATATGGCAGTATTTTGTCACAGGAATTTTTTTAAAGTATGTAGAATCACAAAAACAGAGATTAAATATGAAATTGGTATCCAGGTGAACATCAGAATTATGGCAACAACAACTGAAATTTATATGGTACTTTAAGAATTGCCAAAGACTGCTTGGTACAGTGAATTGAGTTCTGGCCTTAGAATAAGGAAAACCTGAGTTTGAATTCTCCTCCAGACTTTTACTTGTTATGTGACCCCAGGCAAATCACTTAACTTTTCTCAGCTTCAGTTTTCTCATCTATAAAATAAGGATGTTAATAGGACTTGACTCACAGGGCTTTTGTGGGGCTCAAATGAGAAACTGTATTTAAAGTATTTCATAAAACACTACATAAGTGTAAGCCAGTGTTATTTTTATTATTTCTAACATATTCTGTCTGGTCATAGGATCACAGCTTTGGAGATTTAAAAAAAGACTTCAGAAACCATCTAGTTCAAGCCCTATCATTCTGCTGTTGAGGAAGTTGAGGCCACGACAGGTTACGTAAGTGAATTCCCCATGATCACACAGATAGTAAGTGTAAGTCAGAATTTGAACTTGGTTCTTTAACTCTAAATCCATGTCTCTTCCAACTGTACCATGCTGCAAACATAATATAATGGACAGACTGCTTGTATCCGTTACATGGTTTTGCCAGACTCAATCATTCAACAAACTGGAATTCCCAGCAAGTTCCCATCATCAACATTGCTGAACAGTATGAGGAAACAGATCCCAAATCAGAGCGGAGGAAATCTGATGCCATTAGTCAAATCACATATCTAGAGCATAGACTAACTATTGAAATAAACCAAAAGTATGAAGAGTTGGAAGGATCATGAAGGAACAATGTAGAGAATAATTCAACCACAAGGAAACTGGTGAAAGAGGTAGGTGCTGGCTAAATGGATACTTGGAGGTAAATGGAAGCCTCTCAGCCATGAAATTGACATTACCCTGATCTAAAATATAGTCACATTAAGTACTGTTGTTTGCCACTTGAAGCTGGCTGAGAAGTAAGTGATCATCACAGAATCCAGTCCTTTGGTAATTTGTGAAATCGGGTGCTCAGTAAGTCCTGTTTCAGTAACTGAAGGATCAAGAAACTTATGTTTTCCCTCAGATTTCTAAAGGAATATAGTAGTCTGTATTTTTAGATTTTAAAAATGCATTTTAATAGCAAATTAACTTCCATTAGAAAACAATTGTGTCTATTTTTTGTGCTGAACTAATGTGACAAAAGGCTTATTTCTGTTCTTTCTGTTGGAGAGACTATTTCCTTCCTGGCAGAAATTAGGTTAGCATAAGCTGATTCTTCCCTGATCCAAACTTCCTGTGTACATTTTAAGAGGGCTCTTCAGTTTGCAGGATTTATGAGAATGAATTGCCAACCTCCCTTTTCTGATCTGTAAATGGCCATGTGCTTCTAGTATTCAGGTGCTAAATAGTGATTGCACATTTTGGCTGAGATCCTGTGTGATAACCTGACCTGCTTCAAAATTGAGAAGGAAGATCAGAGCCCTGGAAACTCTGCTCAGTGAATGAGCATCATTTGAATTTTATTTACCTATTCTGTTCTACAGGCTGAGGCCAACTCTTTTTCCTTTCTTTAATCTGAAATTGAGGCAAGGCAGAAACCTTTGGCACTCCTCCATCAAATAATGACGAGTTAGGGTCATTTTGCGAGAGAATATCAAAGTATGGAATACTCCTCCAGGTGTCAGAACCTTACTCAAAATCAGGGTTCCCCTGAACATCAATTTCTATAGTCAAGAAGAACATGCGTATGGTCATAACTGTGGATTTCAAATACTGTCCAGGTTTGATGAGGAGCCTCTGACTACCAGGAGAGGTGAATGGAACAATACTTCCCAATTTACTCAGGAGCAAATTTACAAGATCCAGCAGATGGTCTCCTACCATCGGTGTTAATTATGCCTACGGACTCAGATGTTACAGTTATTCGGAGTATTGATGTTACTTCAAGATTTCATATGGAGAGAACATTTGGCAGGATCAAATCACCCCAGGGATACCACCCATGCAGCTGGAAGATTTAATTCTTCTTTCTTTGCAATCTGAGGGATCTCAATTGCATATGTGTGTTGTTGTGAGTTGAAGTTCTTTGTGACTATTCTTTTATTTAGCAATTCTTGTATAAGCAAATCAGTAGCCTATAATGAAATTTAGTTACTAGACCTTAATGTGAAGTACACTATTCTGAGACTCTACATTTACTCAAGAATACACAGAAATAGAAGGAAACCAGCCTCCTGTGATGGTGAGATAAAATACTCTAAGAGGAAAGGAGTAGGATTTGAATTCTTACCTAGAATCTACCAATTACTTTGTAGCCTAGAAGAAAATCACTTTCTCCCACTATATAATTTCTTTTTTGTTTTAACATAAGTATAAGGTACTTCCCTTTTCACTCATGGACGTTTTGGTTGATAAAGGGGACAGAAACAAAACATTTCTGTAAGGAAGATTGATGAATTCACCTTCAAACAAAAAAAGAAGATGGAATAAACACAAACTATTTACAGACCTGATAGAGTTAAGTAGTAGCCATGTGGGCATAACAGTTTGACTTACTACTGTGAGCACAGGTGGGGTTAGCAATCCAGCAGGAAGGTTAAAAATGAGGCGAAGGTGCCACATTGAATGCCATGCCTGAGCCACACTATATGGGCTTGTTGTGGATTTATTAAGGTGCCCTTTGCATGGGTAGGGACCTATTGAAAATATTCTTCTTCTGAGAATAATTGGATAACCAAGCATTAGAGGGATACAGTCATTATTTTTTCCAAAGCTTGCCAGTGAGTTTTATTTTATGAATAACAACTCTTTCTGTGATATAACTTTGATTACGTGAATATTTAGTTTTTAATATTCATTGATTTTCTCTATGCATTATTAAATATGGAGGCTAACATGAGTAATAACTAAATCCCTTCTTCTTAGCAATGCAGATACAGCCACACAGAGGACCCATAGATGAGGATGTGTCACCTGATCTAAGAACTAAAGATAATGAAAATATTTTAAAAGATGCTTTTGAAAGTGTAGGAAAAGTGAAATACTGAGTAACCGGTATAAAGAAAAAGTTGGAACCTTATTTTTTAAAAATTACTTTAGCATCTAGTTCCTAAGAAAATTTATAGTAGGACAATAATTTCAGAAAGTGATTGGAACCTGATTATCAAATTTCTTACAGAGGATAAAAGATATTTAGTACAGTAAAAATGATATTAATTACTATGGGAATATCTATAAATAAATTATTGGAATTAGCTTGGAAGAAAAATACATTTGAAATACAAGAATAACTATAAATGTTAATAGGATATAATGATCTCACTTTTAATTTTTAGAATTTTCAATCTAGCATTTAAATGGGGATTTTTAGTTTGAATGATTAACTCAGTTTTAGTATTGTAAATACTCAAATCAACTACAAAGGACCTATGAAAGAAAATGCTTTCTACCCCCAGAGAAAGAACTGATAAATGGAAGTATACATAGCATAGTTCTACATATATACATATTTGTATTTAATGGTAGCTATCTCTAGGGTGGATTGGGAAGAGAGAGAAAAATATAAAAAAAATGCACAGCAGACAAGGAAAGAAAATTTAGAAGGAATCATAGAAAGCAAAGTAGCTTTGAAAATGTACTTACATAGTTTTTTTAAAGTAAATATTGTACAAGGTAAATTCATGGTTTTATAGTGAATCTTCTTTTTGTGTTGTGCTGTGGGGAAATGATTTTTTTTGTCTGTGTATTTAAATTCAAAGTGAATTCAAAATAATAGAATATAATAGTGTAATGTTATATCACAGTGGAACCACATAAATAGATTAAGATTTTTTTTCCTCGGGGAAAGATTTAAGATTGGATTATTTGGGGCATATATACATAACTCAGGCTTTACAACAGTGTCAGGTACCTAAAGATGAGAGAAAAGGTAGGAGAGACCCTGATGAGGGTAGAAGCAGGAAAGGAAGCATCTCTAGAGAATTCAGAGATAGAACACTAAGAATATAAAGGATAATAAGAAAAATAATCTCTGCAGCTATTTCCAACATGAAGTGGTGCAAATTGCAAGAGAGCATTGCTTTGATGAGACCTGACTGGATGGAGAAATTCAGTGAGTTGACTCTGAAGCTATTGGAATATGATTGGAGGAGAGATGAATCCTGCTTCTGTATGGAAAGATGTCTGGGGTTATTGCTTTTTAGGGCCATCTGGAGTCTGAAAGAAAGTAAATTTCTCATAAGTGTCTCCATTGTCCTTTATAGAGTACAGTCTATAGTCTGACAGGGGTAAAGAAAATGAGAAGAGCAAGTTTTATATCTGTTTTGAGATATGCTAATAATTTTTTTGCTAAATGAGTATAATATTTTCTCAGTACGCTGTCAAGGGTGGCTGTGTGCTAAAAGAGCTTAACTTTGCTTTAGTGCCCTGAGACACCAAAAGCAGAGACGCAGTTTTGCTGAACAAGAATTCCAAAAGGGAAGAATGTAGCAGAGAAATGTTTTTATCCAGCCAGTGGCATGTTGTACAGACTATTCTTTAAGAAGACCAAGGACAACCAAGGCTGGCAGTCCAGGGTCATGGGTTGCCTTCAGTACCTGAGTTTTCCTACTCATATTCCTCACTTCTAGTTTTTAAAAGATGTTTTATTATATCTCTTCCACATGCATGCAATGCATATTTGTAGTTGAATTATTATATTGTGATTACTCCTGCTTTTGGCTTCTATTGAGGAAATGTCTTGATCATTTCTTTTTTATTCTCATTTAATAAATACTTCATGTTTAAGAATCAGTTGCGTTATGGTGCCTAATTTTGCACAGTGAATGGGAAACAGTAGTAGAGGCTCTGGAGCTACTGTGATGAATAGTGAGAAAGTTCATCTACCCATCCCCACCTACTCCCACACCCACACAGATACACAGATGCAGACAAAATGACACACTAGGAGCCAGAGAGTGAGTGCTAACAATGTATTATAGTGAGCAGAGCCTGCTCCCTACTGTGAAAATATTCAGATATTTTGGCATGAAAGAAGTTAAGGCAAATGATCCCAGAAAGAATGCTATATGTCAGATCTGGCTTACATAATGAAAATATTATCTGTTACCTATGTAGTTCTTAAAATGTTACAAATATCAACAAATCGACAGAAAAATAGACTGCAAATTTCTGGCAAAATGGGAACTGGATTCCTTGGAATCCCTTTTTTAAGACTAGAGTTAAGAGACAGGACAAAGAGTTTTGTAGTATTCTAATTTCACCATAGCTGCATTTTACTGTCTGTGGTCATTTTCAAGGGATTCCATGTGTTTCTGAATCTATTCTTATATAGCACTCACTGTTAAGCTAAGAAGTCTTCTTCAGCTGACCCTAAATCTGGGCTTTCCTGATACAAAAATGATTTTCCTAGCTAGGAACTTCAATGAAAATTCACTACATTTTACTCAGAAAATAATCCATTGGTGATTGTTGGTCAATGATTTAGATTGGAATAATGTAGAAATGACAATGGGGTTGTTTTGTTTGGAGCATTACCATGTATTTTAGCATTTTACCCCATTTTCAGCTGCATTGAGATATTTAATATTCTCCAATTTGAGTCCAGTCAGATACTGCTTAGAAAAATGAAGCAGTGATCACTGGAAAAGAATAAGGATTCAATGAGAACAGATCATAACAAACTAAACTCATTACTTCTTTTTATACTGTTGCTACATTGGTAAATTAGGGGAATATAAGAAATATAGTGCAACCTTTCACAAATTAAGTTGGTTATGGAATACTTTGGAGCCTTAAATATAATGAAGGAACCCATAATTGTTAATTTAGCAATATGGCTTATTTCTAGAATGAAGAGGCATCAGAGTAATTTTGGAATCAAATAAAAGGAACTGAGTTCATTTTCATACTGAAAAGAACTGCAACCCAAGTGTCTTTGATTGTGTGTGTATGTGTATGTATGTATGTATGTATGTATATATGTATGTGTATGCATATATATGTTTATGTATGTATGTATGCTTGTTTATACACACCCATACACACATATATAGCATATATATGCATTTGTATAGATATATACTTGTATAATTAAATATATTAAGTGAAAAATATCACCACCATTATAATATTCTCTTAGAACTTCTATTTGCATTGTATTGAAGTTTCACCAACCACATACAAACATAGTACATCTGGATTTCAGCAAGATTTTTTGACAAAGTCTCTTGTTATGGTCTTGTAGAAATGTTGAAGAGGTCTGAAAGGTCACAGTAGATAATTGTAACTGGGGTGGAATTTGTGGGAAATAGTGTAGGCCCTCAAGGCATTGGTATAGATTTGAGAAATACTTTCCTCCTTCAATGATCCTCTGGCCTACAGCTAACATCCCATGTAGTTTGCCCAAGTGACTGATTTAGATACATCACAAGGCCATGGGTTGCCTTCACCAGTGTACTATTATGGTCACATGTACTCCATGCAGGGATTGCTCCCCTGTTCCTTTTGGTATTCTATCATATAACCTCAACCAAGGGGTGAGGGATGGCTGTACTATGGAGAATATAGTTGAATTATCTGCAAAATGGGCTACACCTTCTCCTAGAATAACCTCGCCAGTGCTAAACTGTGCCATAGATAGGCCAGGGAATGACATATCTTTGAGAAGTGACACTTAAAATTGGCAATAAGGGTGATACACATTGGCGACAGTGGGATCCTGAAGCTTTCCCAAACCCAAAGTAGGCTCTTTCCTTGTATCCTCAAGTGAATTTGTCTTAGATAACAGAATTTCTAGTTATGATTTTGCTCCAATGTGAGAAAGATTGTGTTGGACACTGAGGTGGTGAGACTGGTTTATCAGGCTGGGGTTGATTTCTCTCTGTTCCACAAGTTTTGGGGTTCCAAAGTTTTTCTCCCTCCCTTCCTTCCTCCAAGATGGCATGTAATCCAATGTAGGTTCTACATATACCTTCACATTGAACTTATTGACATAATGATCCAGTTGTAAAGAAGCATTATAACCAATGGAATGAAACTTAAGAAAGAAGAAATGAAAAAAATAAGGGAAAAAAGAGGGCCAATAGTTTGCCTCTATCTGCATTCAGACTCCATAATTCTTTCTTTGGATGTTCATAGCTTTTTCCATCATGAGTATTTGGAGCTGTATTTGAACCTTGCATTGATGAGAGGAGCCAAGTCTATCTAAGTCCTTAAAGATACTGTGTGTATGTAATCATGTATAATGATCTCCTGGTTCTGTTCCCCTCACGCAGTATCAGTTCATGTAAGTCTTTCCAAGTTGTAATGAAGTCCATCTGCTCTTCATTTCTTATAGCACAAAAGTATTCCATTACATTTGTATACTACAATTTGTTTAGCCATTCCCCAATTGATGAGCATCCTCTTGATTTCCACTTCTTTGCTACCACAAAAAGAGCTGCTATAAATATTTTTGTACATACTGGTTCATTTCCCACTTGTGGGATCTCTTTGGGATACAGCCCTAGAAGTGGAATTGATATGTGAAAGGGTATGCACATTTTTATAGCCCTTTGGCATAGTTCCAAATTGCTCTCCAGAATGGCTGGTTCAGTTCACAACTCCACCAGCAATGTAACAATGTTCCAATTTTCCCACATCCTCTCCAGCATTTATCATTTTCCTGTTTTGTCATTTTAGCCAATCTTACAGGAGAGATGTGGTACCTAAGAGTTGTTTTCATTTGCATTTCTTTAATCAGTAGTGATTTCGAGCATTTTTTCATATGCCTATAGATATCTTAAATTTCTTCCTCTGAAAACTGCCTGTTCATATCCTTTGACCATTTCTCAATTGGGGAATGACTTGTATTCCTATAAATTTGGCTTAGTTCCCTGTATATTTTAGAGATGAGGCCTTCATCGGAGACACTGGTTATAAAGATTCTTTCCCAATTTTCTACTTCCCTCCTAATCTTTGCTGCATTGGCTTTGTTTGTACAAAAACTTTTCAATTTAATATAACCAAAAATTATACATTTTGCATTTTGTAACACTCTATCTTTTGTTAGGTCATGAATTCATCTCTTCTCCATAAATCTGACAGGTAAATTATCCCTTGATCTCCCACAAAGTATCTTATAGTATCACGCTTTATATCTAAATCATGAACCCATTTTGACTTTATTTTGGTACACAGTGTAAGATATTGGTCTACGCACATTTTCTGCCATAACATTTTCCATTTTTCCCAGCAGTTTTTGTGAAATAGTGAATTCTTAACCCAAAACCTGGATTCTTTGGGCTTATCAAAGAGTAGATTGCTGTAGTTGTTGACTACTGTGTCTTGTGTAACTAACCTATTCCACTGATCCACCACTCTGTTTCTTAGCCAATACCAAGTGTTTTTGATGACTGCTGCTTTATAGTACAGTTTGATATCTGGTGTGGCTAGGCTACCTTCCCTAACATTTCTTTTCATTAATTTCCTTGATATTCTGGACATTTTTTCTTCCAGGTGAATTTTGTTATTATTTTATCCAGCTCTGTAAATTATTTTTTTGGTAGTTCGATTGGTATGGCACTGAATAAGTAAATTAATTTAAGTAAAATTGTCATTTTTATTATATTAGCTCAGCCTAACCATGAGCAACTAATGTTTTTCCATTTATTAAGATCTGACTTTATTTGTGTGAAAAGGGTTTTGTAAGTGTGTTCATATAGGTCCTGGATTTGTCTTGATAGGTAGACTCCATATATTTTCTACTGTCTACAGTAACTTTAAATGGAATTTCTCTTTCTATCTCTTGCTGTTGAGCTTTGTTAGTAATATATAGGAATGCCAAGGATTTATGTGGGTTTATTTTATGTCCTGCAACTTTGCTAAAGTTATTTATTATTTCAAGTAGTTTTTTACTTGATTTTCTAGGATTCTCTACATAAATCATCATATCATCTGCAAAGAGTGATAACTTAATTTCTTCTTTGCCTATTCTAATTCCTTCAATTTCTTTTTTTTTCTCTCATTGCTAAAGCTAATATTTCTAGTACCAAATCAAATAATAGCAGTGATAATGGATATCCTTGTTTCACCCCTGATCTTATTCAGACTGCATCTAGCTTATTCCCATTACATATAATGCTTGCTGATGGTTTTAGGTAGAAGATACTCATAATTTTTTTTCACAGTATTATTCATTTATTTATTTAGTTATTTATTTATTTTTTACTTATTTAACATATTTAGTTTTCAGCATTGATTTTCACAATAGTTTGAATTACAAATTTTCTCCCCATTTCTACCCTCCCACCCACTCCAAGATGGCATATATTCTGGTTGCCCTGTTCCCCAGTCAGCCCTCCCCTCTGTCACCCCACTCCCCTCCCATCCCCTTTTCCCTTCCTTTCTTGTAGGGCAAGATAAATTTCTACACCCCATTGTCTGTGCATCTTATTTTCTAGTTGCATGCAAAAACATTTTTGTTTGTTTTTGAACATCTGTTTTTAAAACTTTGAGTTCTGAATTCTCTCCCCTCTTCCCTTCCCACCCACCCTCCCTAAGAAGTCAAGCAATTCAACATAGGCTACATATGTATCATTATGTATAACCCTTCCACAATACTCATGTTGTGAAAGACTAACTATATTTTGCTCCTTCCCAAACCATCACCCTTTATTGAATTTTCTCCCTTGACCCTGTCCCCTTTCAAAAGTGTTTGTTTTTGACTACCTCCACCCCCATGAGCCCTCCCCTCCATCATCCCCCCCATTTATTTTTATCTTCTTCCCTCTTCTTTCCTGTGGGGTAAGATTCCCAATTGGGTATGTATGGTATTCCCTCCTTAGGCTAAATCTGATGAGAGCAATGTTCACTCATTCCCTCCCTCATCCGCCCTCTCCCCTCCTCCCACAGAACTGCTTGCTCTTGCCTCCTTTATGCGAGATAATCCACCCCATTCTATCTCTCCTTATCTCCCTCTCTCAGTATGTTCCTCTCTCATCCCTTAATTTGATTTTATTTCTTTTAGATATCTTCCCTTCATCTTCAACTCACCCTGTGTCCTCTCTCTCTCTCTCTCTCTCTCTCGTATGTATATATGTATATATATATATATATATATATATATATAAATATATATACACATATATATACATATATATACACACATAGATATATACATACATACACATTCACCCATATATATACATAAACATATATGTATGCATATTCCCTTCAGCTACCCTAATACTGAGGTCTCATGAATCATACACATCATCTTTCCACGTAGGAATGTCAACAAAACAGTTCACCTTTAGTAAGTTCCTTGCAATTTCTTTTCCTTGTGCTTTTTCTTGATTACCTTTTCATGCTTCTCTTGATTCTTGTGTTTGAAAGTCAAATTTTCTATTCAGTTCTGGTCTTTTCACTGAGAAAGCTTGCAAGTCCTCTATTTTATTGAAAATCCATATTTTGCCTTGGAGCATGATACTCATTTTTGCTGGGTAGGTGATTCTAGGTTTTAATCCTAGCTCCATTGACCTCCGGAATATTGTATTCCAAGCCCTTTGATCTCTTAATGTAGAGGCTGCCAGATCTTGGGTTATTCTGATTGGGTTTCCACAATACTCAAATTGTTTCTTTCTGGCTGCTTGCAGTATTTTCTCCTTGATCTGGGAGCTCTGGAATTTGGCAACAATATTCCTGGGAGATTTCTTTTTGGGATCTATTTGAGGAAGTGATCGATGGATTCTTTCAATTTCTATTTTGCCCTGTGGTTCTAGAATATCAGGGCAGTTCTCCTTGATAATTTCTTGAAAGATGAAGTCTAGACTCTTTTTTTGATCATGGCTTTCAGGTAGTCCAATAATTTTTAAATTATCTTTCCTGGATCTATTTTCCAGGTCAGTGGTTTTTCCAATGAGATATTTGATGTTGTCTTCCATTTTTTCATTCCTTTCGCTCTGTTTTATAATATCTTGATTTCTCATAAAGTCACTAGCTTCCACTTGCTCCAAATCTAATTTTTAAAGTAGTGTTTTCTTCAGTGGTCTTTTGGACCTCCTTTTCCATTTGGCTAATTCTGCCTTTCAAGGCATTCTTCTCCTCATTGGTTTTTTGGAGCTCTTTTGCCATTTGAGTTAGTCTGTTTTTTAAGGTGTTGTTTTCTTCAGTGTATTTTTCAGTATTTTTTTGGGTCTCCTTTAGCAAGTCATTGACTTGTTTTTCATGGTTTTCTTGCCTCCTTCTCATTTCTCTTCCCAATTTTTCCTCTACTTCTCTAACTTGCTTTTCCAACTCCTTTTTGAGCTCTTCCATGGCCTGGGACCAGTTCATGTTTTTCTTGGAGGTTTCTGTTGTAGGCTCTTTGACTTTATTAATTTCTTCTGTCTGTATGTTTTGGTCTTCTTTGTCAGCAAAGAAAGAATGCAAAGTCTGAGACTGAATCTCAGTGCGTTTTCACTGCCTGGCCATATTCCCAGCCAACTAACTTGACCTTTGAGTTTTTCAGTGGGGTATGACTGCTTGTAGACTAAAGAGTTCAATGTTCTACGTTTGGGGGGGAGGTGCCAGCTCTGCCACACCAGCACTGCTCCTTCCCCAAGGACCCCCAACCCGAACTGGGCTTAGATCTTCAGCAGGCTGTGCACCCCTGCTCTGATCCGCCACTTAATTCCTCCCACCAGGTAGGCCTGGAGCTGGAAGCAGCAACAGCCGTAGCTGCCCCACCTCCGCTGCCCCCAGGGCTGGAAGCCAAACCGCGAACTCCTTCTACTCCCGCACCTTTTCCCACTAACCCTCTCCTCAGTCTTCGGTGTTTGTGGGTTGAGAAGTCTCGTAACTGCCGCAGCTCACTGATTCAGGGCGCTAGGGCTCACTCTGCCCGATTGCTGGTCTTGTTGGTCCACGCCGCTCAGGCTGGGCTCTGCTCCACTCCGTTCCCAGATCCCAGCTCCCACCTCCGTGTGGGATAGACCTCACCCAGACACTATCCAGGCTGTCCTGGGCTGGAGCCCTGCTTCCCTCTGCTGTTTTGTGGGTTCTGCCATTCTAGAATTGGTTCAGAGCCATTTTTTTTTAGGTTTTTGGAGGGACTCGATACAGAGCTCACGCTATTCCCTGCTTACCAGCCGCCATCTTGGCTCTGCCCCCCCAAGATACTTATAATTTTAAGGAAGACTCCATTTATTCCTATGAATTCTAGTGTTTTTTAATAGTAATGGGTGTTGTATTTTGTCAAAAACTTTTTCTCCATCTATTGAGATAATCATATGGTTTCTGCTAGTTTTGTTGTTGATATGATCAATTACACTGATAGTTTTCCCGATATTCAATCGGTCTTGCATTCCTCGAATAAATCCAACCTGGTCAAAGGGTATTATTCTAATGATATGTTGCTGCAATTTGTTTGCTAATATATTATTTAAAATTTTTGCTTCAATTTTCATTAGGGAAATTGGTCTATAATTTTCTTTCTCTGTTTTGGCCCTTCCTGGTTTGAATTATTACCATATTTGTATCATAAAAAGAATTTGGTAGGACTCCTTGGCTTATTTTCCCAAATAGTCTATACAGTATGGGAATTGATTGTTCTTTAAATGTTTGATAGAATTCACATTAAAACCATCTGGCCCTGGAGATTTTTTCCTAAGGATTTCGTTGATGGCTTGCTCAATTTCTTTTTCCGAGATGGGGTTATTTAGGTATTTTACTTCCTCTTCTATTAACCTGATCAATTTATATTTTTGTAAATAAGATTGAGGATTTCTTTGGCCATAAATTTAAAATGAAATAGCAGTGTGGCAGAGATCTTTAAAAAGTCAGTGTAATCTTCGTTTCCATTAGTAGAAATACAGGAATCCAGTGTAAGAGAGATAGAATCCCCCTGTACTCTTTATTCACAATACTTTATTAAGTTCACATAAAAAGATAATTGAAAAACTAGAGATCATTTAGCATATCGTGGAGTCTGGAAACCACCAGCCAACTAACCTGCTAATCAGTTAACAAGCCTTTATTAAACACTTAGTATGTGCTAATATTACCTTCATATTAAGAGGTAATAATAGATCATGTTTTAAGAGGTATGGTTTAGGAAGCGTATCCTAGAGGAAAGAGTCTGGGGAAAACATTATTGGTACCTTTAAGTACTTCAAAAGCTCTTGTGTAATAGGAATGAATTTTATTCTATGTGATTCCAGAATGTGTGGCTAGGACCAGTGCTGGAACTTTTAGTAGAGCATATTCTAGCTCAATATAAGAAATAATTTTCCAAAAATTAGGGTTGTCCAGGCATTGAAGAGATTTGCAAAGGTTGCTGCAAAAGGAACTCTTATCCTGGGATAAAGGGAGGAGTAAAGTAACTTTTAGGGTTCCTCTTTATTTGTTCCAAACCTTCAGACAGGTCTCTTAAGGAGCTGATTCATGAAGGAGAAAGACACTGAAGCAGAGGAAGGTAGGGGTATCCCTGACATTTGGGCCCTCCCTCTTATCATGAGACCTATGCCTTAAATCCAATTCACTCTGGCTGTCATTGATTGAACAACAATAGGTCTCTGCCCAAGCACCACATAATAGTCACTTTTTGATCCCTCCTGGCTCAAAGGGAATATAAATTGTAATTCACTATTTACTATTTTGGCCAGCAACCCTGAGGGTCTCCCCCTCCCAGTTTGATTTTTTTTTTAATTAAAGGGGCCATGCCTTGACTCATTTCTTAAACAGGCCTATTCACTGAATGGGCATTGCCTCACTCAAAGTGAGAATTCAGAAAGACCTTAGCTTAAAAAGGCCAAGGTCTCCCACTGCATCCTCAGCTATCTCTAGTCATCCTGATCTATATCTGACCACTGGTCCCAGATGGCTCTGGAGGAGAAAGTGAGGCTGGTGACTTTACACAGCAGCTCCTCACTCAAATTCAATTCATTTGCAGGTCATGTCATCATTTTCCTGATGTCATGGTTCTCTTCAAGAACAAAGGACAAACCACAGCAACCACAATCTTCCCTTACTCAAAAAATTTACTGGAGCTCCAATGCAGAGGAAGAATCCAAGTCAGCTCACACAAAACACATAACTCTGGCATACACAGCCTCCATTCAGAGCCCTCTAAGAAATGGCCCAGTTTCATTACCATGTTTAGCACTTATCTTTTCTGCTTTGACTTTGACCACTAAACATTAGCCTATTCTGCTATCTGACTGTTTATCCTTTAATATCAGGCCTGTCTTTGCTGGTATCCTTGAACAACTCCTTCGGACATGATTATTGGTTGTATTTAACTACTTGTTATTTATTTACATTACCTTTCTGTATGATTATTCTGTATGTGCTTATATGTGTCCTTGTCTTCCTTATAAGAATGCAAATTCCTTGTAGGTAGATATGGCATCATTTATTGCCTTTGAATCTCTAGTACCTAAGCATAGCGCCTGGCACACAATAGATACTTAGTAAGTGATTACTGAGTAATTGGTTGATCTGACCCATTCAACTAGGAATAATTCCTGTCTACCTATACCTATCCAGTGCTGAACCTCTTAGGTATCAGGCACCTCAGTCATCTGCCCATGACTGGCCTAGGACTAGCACTCGGACTGGTGACTAAAATAAATAAAGTACTTTACATGCATAAAGTTCATAGCTTTAGTGGATGTTGCAGTATAGCAATGTAGCTCAGATACAGCATGAGTTGCATTGACTTTTTGTAGATTGAGATTTATAGCATTTCTATGGGGAAATGTGTCCTGAGTTCCAAACAACCAAATGCTAAATTAAATATCAAAGTTATCCTTTTTATACTTGAGAAGACTCATATGGACTGATGCATGATGAAATGAGCAGAACCAGGGAAACAGTTTATACAGTAACAACAATATGGAAAAGACAAAAACAACCAGCAACTTTGATCAATGCAATTACCAAGCATCAACCTGGAGAACACATTGCTTTCCACCTTATGATGGAGTTGGAATCAAGATCCAGAATAAATCATGTACTTCCAAACATATTTATTTCAAGAATGTGTTGTATTTGACTACACATTTTTTAATTTTTAATTTTTTCTATTAATTTGTTGATTTTTAATTTTCAACATTCACTTCCACAAGATTTTGAGTTCCAAATTTTCTCTTCATCTCTCCCCTGCCACCACCCCAAGAAAATGTGCATTCTGATTACCCTTTCCCTTAATCTGCGGTACCTTCTATTACCCCTCACTCCCTTATCCCCTTCCCTTCTATTTTGCTGTGGGACAAGATAGATTTCTATATCCCATTGTCTGTATATCTTATTTCCCAGTTGCATGTAAAAATTTTTAACATTCATTTTTAAAACTTTGAGTTCCACATTCTCTCCCTTCCTCACTCCCCTCCCACCTTCGTTGAGAAAGCAAGCAATTTGATATAGTTTATACATGTGTAATCAATTAAAACACTTCCATAACAGTCATGTTGTGAAAGACTAAGTATATTTACCTCCATCTTGTCCTGCCCTCCATTTATTCTATTCTCTCCTTTGACTCTGTCCCTCCTCAAAAGTGTTTGCTTCTGATTACCCCCTCCTCCCATTTGCCCTCCCTTCTATCATCCCCCATTCTCCCCTCCTCCCTACTTTCTCGTAGGGTAAGATAGATTTTCATGCCCAATTGAGTGTGTATGTTATTCCATCCATAAGCCAAATCTGATGAGAGTAAGGTTCACTCATTCCCTCTCACCTCTTCCCCTGCATTGTATAAGCTTTTTCTAGCCTCTTTTATGTGGCATAATTTATCCCATTCTACCTCTCCCTTTCTCCTTCTCCAAGTACATTCTTCTCTCACCCTTTAATTTTATTTTTTAGATAACACCTCTTCGTATTCAACTCACCCTGTGGCCTGTTGATAGATACATAGATAGATAGATAGATAGATAGATAGATAGATAGATAGTTGGATAGGTATACAGATAGATAGATAGATTCCCTCCAACTACTGTAATACTGAGAAAGGTCTAATGAGTTATAAATATCATCTTTCCATGTGGGAATGGAAACAGTTCGACTTCAATAAGTCCTTTATGAATTTCTTGTTTACCTTTTATCTTTTTCTTGATTCTTGTATTTCACATTTCCTATTCAGCTCTTGTTTTATCATCAAGAAAACTTGAAAGTCATCTATTTCAATGAATATCCATTCCCCACCCCCTCTGAAGTATTATACTCAGTTTTTCTGAGTAGGTTATTCTTGGTTTTAATCCTAGCTCCTTCAAACCTCTGGAATATTATATTCTAAGCCCTCTGATCCTTTAATGTAGAAACAGCTAAATCCTGTGTTACCCTGATTGTCTTTCCACAATACTTGAATTGTTTCTTCCTGGTTGCTGGTAATATTTTCTCCTTGATCTGGGATCTCTGGAATTTTGCTACAATATTCCCAGGAGTTTTACTTTTGGGATATCTTTCAGTAGGTTATTGATGGATTTTTTCAATTTCTATTTTACCCTCTATTTATAGAATATCAGGATAGTTTTCCTTGCTAATTTCTTGAAAGAAGATGTCTAGACTTTTTTTGATCATGGCTTTCAGGTAGTTTAATAATTTTTAAATTCTCTCTCCTGGATATATTTTCCAGATAAATTGTTTTCCAATGAGATGTTTAACATTGTCTTCTATTTTTTCATTCTTTTCCTTCTGTTTTATAATTTCTTGATTTCTCATAAAGTCAGTAGCTTCCATTTGCTCCATTCTAATTTCTAAAGAATTATTTTCTTCAGTGAGCCTTTGGACCTCCTTTTCCATTTGGCCAACCATACTTTTTAAGGCATTCTTCTCCTCATTGACTTTTTGGACCATTTTTACCATTTGGGTTGCTCTATTTTTTAAGGTCTTGTTTTTCTGTATTTTGGGGGTTTATTTTAGCAAGCTATTGGCTCTTTTTTCATGATTTTTTTGGCATCCCTCTCATTTGTTTTCTCGAATTTTCTCCTTCTTCTCTTATTTGATTTTCAAAATCCTTTTTGAGCTCCTCCCCATGGCCTGCCACCAATTCACATTTTTCTTGGAGGCTTTTGATGTAAGATCTTTGACTTTGTTGTCTTCTTCTGGCTATGTTTTGATCTTCTTTGTCACTAAAGTAAGAGTCTATAGTCTGTGTTTTTTACACTGTATGCTCATTTTTCCAGCCAATTACTTGACTTTTGAGCTCTTTGTCAAGGTATGACTGCTTCCACAGAGGAGAGTGTTCTGTCCCAAGCATCAAGGGTTTTGCGCTGCTGTTTTCCAAGCTACTTCTAGGCATCTGTAAATTTTCAGTTCTTCTGATGTGGTGTGATCCAAGGAAAGATGTTTACTCCTCTAGTGGCCTGTGCTCTGGTCTGTGAGTGACCTCAAACACTCTTTTCTTCCTTGGAATGGCAAAGAAGACTCCCTCTCCACTGCCACCACAAAATGCCACAACAGTGCTCCTTCTCACCCCAGGACTGTCAACGAGGACTGTAACCCAGATCCAAGTAGGGCAAAGCAAGAGAATCATTCTCAGTGCCAGCAAAGAGATCCCTGATCTCCTGCTCTGACCAGCCACTTCATTCCCACCACAATATGTGGGCGTGGAGCTCTGGAAGCAGCTGCTGCTACTGCTGCCACAACTGCTGCTGCAGCCACCTCAGCCTTCCAAAAGCTGGGGCTGGAACCCACCCTTCTCCCACCCAGGTCCAACAGAGCTTTCCCACTGACCTGATAAGTTGTCTTTGGTGTTTGTGGGTTGAGAAGTCTGGAAAACACCACAGTTCAGTGATTCAGTGTCCTGAGGCCTGCTCTGCCTAGTCTGCTTTGGCCTAGTCTGAGCTGGCATGGCCCATGCTGGGCTGCGCTCCGCTCCCAGCAAAGTGCAATAGACCCTTCTCGGTGACCATCCAGGCTGTCTTAGACTAGAGACATGTTGCACTCTGTCATTTTGTGGGTTCTGCTGCTCTAGAATTTGTGTAGTCATTTTTGTACAGGTATTTAGAGGAATTTGGATGAGAGCTCAAGCAAGTCCTTGCTTTTACTTTGCCATCTTGGCTCTGCCCCCTAGTCCATTTTTAAGGTGTTATTTTCTTCAGTATTTTGGGGGGATCTCCTTTAACAAGCTATTGACTAATTTTTCATGATTTTCTTGCATCACTCTCATTTCTTTTCCCAATTTTTCCTCTATTTGTCTTACTTGATTTTCAAAATCCTTTTTGAGCTCTTGCATGGCTTATGGCCAATTCATATTTTTCTTGGAGGCTTCGGATGTAGGAGCTTTGGATTTGTCATCTTCTGGTTGTATGTTTTGATCATCCTTGTCACCAAAGTAAGATTCTATAGTCTGATTTTTTATCTGCTCTTTGCCCATTTTCCTAGCCAATTACTTGACTTTTTAACTCTTTGTTAAAGCAGAACTCTGCTTCCAGTGTGGAGGGTGTATTGTCCAAGCTTCAGGGGTTTTGTGGAGGAGAGATATTTCTAGGGACTTGTAAAATTTCAATTCTTCCAAGGTGGTATGATCAAAGGAAAAGCAATTACTTTGTCTGTGCTCTGGTCTGTGAGTGACCAAAAGTGTTCTTTTCTTCCTTGGAACTGTGAGGAAGATTCCCTCTCCAACACCACCACTAGCACCACCACACCAGTGCTCTTCCTGTCTCCAGGATTGCCACCCAGGACTGCAACCCAAGTCAAAGCATGGGCAAAGCAAGAGAATCCTTCCTCAGCACCAGAAAAGAGATCCCTGCAATCCCCCTTTGATCACCCACTTGATTCCCACACCATCTGTGGGCCAAGAACTCTGGAAGCAACCACTGTGGCTGCTGCAGCTGCCACTGGTGCAGCTGCCATTGCTGACACCACCACTGCCACCACCCTGGAGCTGGCACCTGACCATGCTCCTCTCTTACCCAGGTCTGAAACACCTTTCCTACTGACCTTCAAAGCTGTCTTTGGCATTTGGGGGTTCAGAAGTCTGGGAATCACCACAGCTGCAAGTGATTCAGTGCCCTGAGGCCTGCTCCAGGTTGCTCTGGCCCATCTGTGCCTGTGCTTGTGCAGCCCATGCTGGACTGCATTCTTCTCTCAGACTGGTGCAACAAATCTTTCCTGTCCACCTTCCAGGTTGTCTTGGGCAGGAAATTTGTTTGTCTGTGTCATTTTTTGGGTTCTGCTCTTCTAAAATTTGTTTAGTCATTCTTATAGGTATTTGGAGGTGTTTGAGGGAGAGCTCAAGGAAGTCCCTGCTTTTATTCCACCATCTTGGCTCTGCTCCCTACACATATTTTTTGCAAGGATTTTCTCTTTCTTTTTTTTTTTTTCAGTGGGGGAGGAAAGAAAATAAATGTTGTTAATTAAAAAAATATCCCTTTTTTGAGTAGAGAACAACCTATTCAATGAATTCTTTTATCTACTTGGCATGTGTCTCAAATTTATATTTTCTCCTGTTGATACTTCACAAATAGATTTTGGGAGTGGAGGCAACAAATATTGGAGTGCCTGGAGTACTAATCCTTATGGTTCTATTCTTTAATTGATTACCATAAATATTTATCATTATACATTTTTATAGGAGAAGAATCTTTGTAGCCCATAAGGAATGTTGGGCCTGGTTTCAGGAAACATAGATAGGGTCTTGGCCATATCACTTCATTTCTAGTGTAAAGATCGAGAAAGGAGTAAGAAAATTCTTGGTTGTTACTCCATTTAGCATATATAACTCTTTGTGACTTCAGTATGTTATATTTTGAAATCAATGCTAAAAGCCTAAATTACTGAATACTAAAATTGTAATATACAAATGCAAGGCTAATTCTAAAAGGGAATACCATATATGGATCACATTGAAAAACTTCACCATTTGTACAAAATGGATGATTTCCGTGGCAGAGAATGTAGAGGCATATAATTTAAAGTAAAGACATGAAATTTCATACAAATAAAAAATACATGAGTTTTAAATAGCAGAAAATCAATTTATTATTTTTATTATTATTATTTATTTAGTTTTTACTGCCAGACTCTGTAATTTTATTAGTGGAGAGAACTCTTGGTCTAGAAATTCCCCCAATCTTGGCAGATTGGCAACTCAGCTATAGTAACTCATATTCTTGGATAGTAGCCTAGGGCACTGAGGGATGAAGTGACTTGTTCCTAGTCACACAGCAGGTATATATCAGAGATAGAATCTGAAAACTTTTCTTGCTCTAAGGCTGAATTTCTATTCATTCTATTATACTATGTCTCAACTATTTTTTATCATTATTATAATAATATAAATAAAATGAGATCATAATATTTGACTTTGGGCAAGTCATTTCCCTATCTTTGATGCTAAATTTTCTCATGTGTAAAATAGAGATAATAATTACAGTATTGCCTCATGGGATTGAGAGAGAAAGAATTCCTAAAGCCTAGAGGGTTACATAAATGTGAACTAGTATTAATCGTTATTATCATGACCATTACTCTGAATTTGAGGCTGATTCTGAAAGAGTTCCCATTCATGTTGTTACCAATTATTCTATGACTCTGCCTGAAAATCTGGATACTCATTCCATTGACCTCTTCAGATTTCTCAAAGGACAAACACAAACATCACATTTCCAATTTAGATTTTCCTGGTTATACCAAGTGAATCAAGTATTCTTCACTTCCCGATGGAAGCTGTTGTGTAGAATTTAAGTAGGTGTCAAGTACTCTTAAGTAACTGTTGCATTCTGCTCTGGCTGGTTGAATTGCTAGTCTCATTTTTAGTGGAAAGTCTCTGAAGTGCTAGGGGAAAGACCATCAGAAGAAAGTACTGTGTATAGTCCAAAATGAAAGCTTCAAGCACCAATGCAAATGCAAAATACCTGATAAATGAAATAGATGTGTTCTTAAATAACTAATCTAGTATAATTTTGGTGTTAATACATGCTGAAATCATAAATGGTTATGTATGCAGCTGATAACTGTAGCAGCAATTGAAAGTTTTTTTCTTCTTTATCCAGATGTTCACATCAGAAATAAAAGATTTACTCCTCATAGTTCTCCCTCTTTGATTCACATGAAGAATTAAATAAAATCTTACAAGATGTTTCCAAACTAAATTTGGAAAATGCAGTTTTCTTGGTGAGAAGACAGTAAGCATCACTGGTGAAAGGGAAGAAAAAGGCCCGACATGGACAATAAGGAGGTTGTTTTAACTAGTTGTGTACTCACTATGTATTTTTGTGCTTAACCTTGCTTTGTTTGGATTAAGTAGACTATGCCACATTCATTTTTGTTGTTTGTCCTTTTTTCAGTAAGAGGACCATGGCATCAGGGAGATGATACCATGACATACAAGTGAATTGGATTCAATTGAATAAGGACTGTGCAAAGTCACCAGCTTCATTTTCTCCACTAGAGCCATCTGCAACTAGTGGCAAGATATAGATCAGATGACTGGAGGTAGCCCTGGATACAGTGGGAGACTTTGACCTTTTTACACTAAGGTCTTTAACAGGTCTCAGTTTGACTGAGACATTGCCCATTAAGTGATTAAGGTTAATCTGAATAGTGTGAGAGTCTGAAATGGCTGAAGACTTTGATATTTTTCCGGTAGGGCTCCATTATAAACCTAAACATATTCTTATAAGGGGAATATGGGTGAGAAGGTAAGAGAAGACACATCAAAGCTCAGAGGATCAAGAGTCAGGAGGTTTATTAGTTACAGGCATGCAAGTACATGTGGATTTCCTAACACTATAGTCCCGTAGGTCCTCATTGGTGGTTCCAGTATAGAACAACCTGTGTATGTATCCTGGTAGAGAGCCTGGATCTCCTGGGTTGCTACCCTTATATCAAATTGTTGTTGCTGAGGAGATTCAAAGGGACTGAATGGGAGGGAGACCTTAGTGTAATCAGCAGTGGTTCTGGAAAGGAGGATTGACCCCTTCCCCCTCAACTACAAAGATATTATGATTAGTAGTTTGCTGAGGTGGTGTAGTGGATAGAGTGCCAGACCTTGAATCTAGTCTCAGACACTTAACTATCAATGTGACCCTGGGCACATCACTTAACTTTTTTTGACTTACTTTTCTCAGCTATTAAAATGAGCCAGAAAAGGAAATGGCAAACCACTCCAGTACTTTTGCGAAGAAAACCCCAAATGGGGGGGGGGGGCGGAGAGGGTGGAGCCAAGATGGCCAGGTGAAAACAATGTCTTACCTGAGCTCTCTCACAACTTCTGTCAGATACCTCTAAAAATGTGAATCAGAGCAGATCTGAGAGAGTTAGAGTCACTAGTAGACTGAGTGTGGCAAATTTCCAAGCCAGGAGAGTCCTCGGGGTCAACAGGATGGATCTGTAGGCTGGGGTAGCACCTGGCATGCAGAGCTGTACCAAACCACACCAAAGCAGGAGCAGCTGAGGAACTAAGCCTGCAATCGAGGCTTGGAGAATGCTGGTGGTGATCCCCAGGCCTCCCAGCACAGGAAGGGAGTCTGTCAGAGCTATGGGAGGGAGCAGCACAGCACCTGCAGCTGTGAGAACAACTATTCCCGAGGCTTGCAGCCCACAGTCTAAAGGTTTGAAGCTCATCTTCTTGAACTTCCAGGAGCCATGATGACCAGGTAAAATGGCTCTCATCCTTGGCTGAGACCACCCAGGCTGTAGCGCAACCCCAGGGGAAGAGAAGACTTCCAGCAGGCAGATCACTCTTCTCCCATGCTTTACAAAACCAGAGGCCATAGCACACAAAGCCAGTAACTAGGCCCACAATTCCCAGCACAAGAAGCCTGGGACAGAGCCCCCTGAGCCCCAGAAGCAGAAATTCACTTTAAAGCCAGGAAAAAGTTAACCAACATGATGAAGCACTCCAGAAAACTGAGGAGTATTGATTCTTTTTATGGAGAAAGGGAAGATCAAAATACCAATTCAGAAGAGGACAGCATTGGCACTATACCCATGTCTGAAACCTCAAAAGGAAATGTGAACTCATCTCAAGCCCCAAAAGCATTCTTCAAAGAGCTCAAGGAGGATTTTCAAAACCAAATTAGAGAGGTAAAAGAAAAAATGGAAAACGAATTCTTTGATGAGAACAAGTCTCTGAAAAGTAAAATTGGCGAAATGGCTAAGGAGATTCAGAATGTAATTAGAGAGAACAATAAAATTAACCAAATGGAAAAGGAGGCTGAGAAGCAAAATGAAGATAACAATTCATTAAAAGTTAGAATTTAGCAAGTAGAAGCTAATGACTCTATGAGACATCAAGAATCAGTCAAACCAAATCCAAAGAATGAAAAAATAGAAGAAAACATGAAATATATGATTGGAAAGCTACTGACCTGGAAAATAGGTCCAGGAGAGTGAATCTAAGAATTATTGGTCTACTGGAAAGCCATGATGAAAAAAAGAACCTAGACAGTATCTTCCAAGAAATCATCAAGGATATCTGCCTTAAGGTCCTAGAACCAGAGGGTAAAATAATCATCAAAAGAATCCACTGAGCACCCCCTGAAAGAGATCCCAAATTGAAAATTCCAAAGAATATTATAGCCAAATTCCAGAATAATCAAGTCACATAGAAAATTCTGCAAGCTGCCAGAAAGAAACAATTCAAATATCATGGAAATACAGTCAGGATCATGCAGGATCTTGTAGCTTCTACATTAAAAGACAGGAGACACTGGAATATGATATTCTGCAAAGCAAAGCAGCTTGGACTACAACCAAGGATCAACTACCCAGAAAAACTGAGCATAATTTTTCAGGTAAGGAGATATACATTCAATGAAACAAGGGAATTCCGGACCTTCCTGATGAAAAGGCCAGAGCTCTATGGAAATTTTGATCTTCAAATACAAAACTCAAGAGAGACCTAAAAAGGTAAACAGGGAGGGAAAAACATCTTGTTAATCAATAAAGGCAAATTGTTTACATCCATAATGTTTTACATATGTCAATCTTGAGAATAGGACAGTTATTATGACAATTTAAAAGGATGTACATAGACTCAGGGTGTTAATATAAAATAACTGATATAATGATAAAAAAAACCATAATTAAGGGACGTAAAGGGATAGTTCTGGGAGAAGGGGTAAGGAAGTAGTAAAAAAGGGTAAATTACATCACATGGAGAGGAACAAAAACATATTATAGCAGAGGGAAAGAAAGGAGGGAGAAGAGCAGTATTTGACCTTTACTCTCTTCAGATTTGGTTCAAGAAGGGAATATTCTCATAAGTACGGAAATAAAACTTGTACTACAGGCAGTAGGAAGGGAAAGGGCAGAGAAAAGAGGGGGATGGATAGAAGGGAGGGAAGAAGTAGCAAGAGGAAAAAGGTAAGAAAAGGGAGGAAAATCAATAGGAAGGGTAAGATGAGGAAGGTGGTGGTGAAAAGCAAAATTCTTTTGAGGAGTGGAAGGGAGAAGGGAGAAATAAAAGCACAAATGAGGGGGTGGAAATAGGATGGAGAAAAAGACAGAGATAGTAATCAGAACTGTGAATATGAATGGGATGAACTCTACCATAAAACAGAGGCAAATAGCAGAATGGATAGAAAACCATAATCCTACAATATTTTGTTTACAAGAAACACATTTGAAACAGGGGGATAGACACAGTGTAAAGGTAAAAGGCTGGAGTAGAATATATTATGCTTTAGCTAAAGTAAAAAAAAAAAAAAAAAGCAGGGGTGGCAATCCTAATCTCAGACAAAGCAAAGGCAAAGATAGATCTACTTAAAAAAGATAAGGAAGGACAGAATAACTTGCTTAAAGGCACCATAGACAATGAAACAATATCATTACTTAACATATGTTCACCAAGTGGTATAAATTCTTAGAGAAGTTAAGAGAATTTCAGAAAGAAATAGATAGCAAAATTATACTAGTGGTGGACCTCAACCCCCCACCTCTGAACTTGATAAATCTTTTTTTTTAATTCAGATTTTTTTTATTTTCAGTTTACGACACTCAGTTCTGCATGTTTTAGAGTTCCAGATTTTCTTCCCCTCCCTCCTTTCTCCCCTCCCCTCCAGGATGGTATGGACTCTGATATATCTTCTACATACACCTTTGCATTAAACTTATTTACACAATAGTCAAGTTGTAAAGAGGAATTATGACCAATGGAAGGAATCATGAGAAAGAAGAAACAAAACCAAAAAAAGGAAGAAAATGAAAAGAAAAAAAGAGAGCACATAGTTTACCTCAGTGTGCATTCAGATTCCATTGTTCTTTCTCTGGATGTAGATATTCCATTTTGAGTCCTTTGGAATTGTCTTTGAATCTTGTATTGCTGAGAAGAGCCAAGTCTATCAAAGTTAGTCATCACAGAATCGATATATCTGTGGTTGTGTATGATGTTCCCTTGGTTCTGCTCCACTCACTTAGTTTAATATGATGTAGGTCTTTCCAGTTTATTATAAAGTCCGTATCTTTCCCATTTCTTATAGTACAATAGTATTCCATTATAGTCATGTACCACAACTTTTTTAGCCATTCCCCAATTGATGGGCATCCCCTTGATTTCCAGTTCTTTGCTACCACAAAAAGAACTGCTATAAATATTTTTGTGCATAAGGGTCTGTTTCCCCCTTGTGTGATCTCTTTGGGATACAGCCCTAGAAGTGGTATTGCTGGGTCCAAGGGTATGCACATTTTTATAGCCCTTTGGGCATAATTCCAAATTGCTCTCCAGAATGGCTGAATCATGAACTTGATAAATCTAACCTCAAAATAAACAAGAAAGAAGTTAAGGAGCTGAATAGAATTTTAGAAAAGGCAGATATGATAGACCTCTGGAGAAAACTGAATGGGGATAAAAAGGAATATACATTTATGTCAGTGGTATATGGTACATACTCAAAAACTGACCATGTACTAGGGCATAAAAATCTCACAATCCAATGCAGAAAGGCAAAAATAGTCAATGCATCCTTCTCAGATCATGACGCAATAAAAATTATTTGTAATAAAGGGCCATGGAAAGATAGACTAAAATTAATTGAAACTAAATTATTTAATGCTAAAGCATGAGTGGGAAAAAGAACAAATCATAGAAACTATTAATAACTTCATTCAAGAGAATGACAATAATGAGACAACATACCAAAATTTATGGGATACAGGAAAAACAGTTCATAGGGGCAGTTTTATATCACTAAATGCTCACATGAATAAAATAGACAAAATGAGATCAATGAAATGGGCATGCAACTAAAAAATCTAGGAAAAGAACAAATTATAGATACCAAATTAGAAATACTGAAAATTAAAGGAGAGATTAATAAAATTGAAATCAAGAAAACTATTGAACTAATAAATAAAACTAAGAGCTGGTTTTATAAAAAAAATAATAAAATTGATAAATACTTGGCAAATTTGATTACAAAAAAGAAAGAAGAAAACCAAATTACCAGTATCATAAATGAAAAGGGTGAATTAACCTCCAAATGAAGAGGAAATTAAAACTATAATTAGGAATTATTTTGCTGAGTTATATGCTCATAAATTTGATAAACTTAGGGAAATGGATGAATATTTACAAAAATACAAATTGCCCAGGCTAACAGAAGAGGAAGTAAATTACCTAAATAACCCCATCTCAGAGAAAGAAATTGAACAATCCATCAACGAAATCCCCAGGGAAAAACCTCAAGGGACAGATGTTTTTACATGTGAATTCTATCAAACATTTAAAGAATAATTAATTCCCATACTTTATACACTACTTGGGAAAATAGGCAAAGAAGGAGTCCTACCAAATTCTTTTTACGACACAAATATGGTAATGATACCTAAACCAGGAAGAGTAAAAACAGAGAAAGAAAATTATAGACCAATTTCCCTAATGCATAATGATGCAAAAATTTTAAATAAAAAATTAGCAAACAGATTGCAGCAACTTATCATGAGAATAATACATTATGACCATGTAGCATTTATTCCAGGAATGCAAGGCTGTTTCAGTATTAGGAAAACGATCAGCATAATTGATCACATCAACAACAAAACTAGCAGAAACCATATGATTATCTCAATAGATGCAGACAAGCTTTTGACAAAATGCAACACCCATTCTTTTTAAAAACACTAGAAAGCGTAGGAATAAATGGAGTCTTCCTTAAAATTATAAATAACGCCTAACTAATACCATCAGCAAGCATTATATGTAAGGGGGATAAGCTAGATGCATTTCCAATAATATCCAGGGTAAAACAAGGCTGTCCATTATCATCCTTATTAATCGATTTGGTACTGGAAATGTTAGCTTTGGCATTAAGAGAAGAAAAAAATAAAGGAATTAGAATAGACAAAGAAGAAACTAAATTATCATTTTTTGCAGATGATATGATGAATTACTTAGAGAATCCTAGAGAATCAAGTAAAAAACTACTTGAAATAATAAACAACTTTAGCAAAGTTGCAAGATATAAATTAAACCCACATAAATCCTTGGCATTCTCTGTATAGACATTACTAACCAAGCCCAACAGCAAGAGATAGAAAGAGAGATTCCATTTAAAGTTACTGTAGACAATATAAAATATTTGGGAGTCTACCTGCCAAGACAAACCCAGGACCTATATGAACACAATTACAAAACCCTTTTCACACAAATAAGGTTGGATCTAAACAAATGGAATAACATCAGTTGCTCGTGGTTAGGCTGAGCTAATATAATAAAAAAAGACAATTTTACCTAAATTAATTTACTTATTCAGTGCCATACCAATTGCACTACCAAAAAATTATTTTACAGAGCTGGATAAAATAATAACAAAATTCATCTGGAAGAACAAAAGGTCCAGAATATCAAGGGAATTAATGAAAAGAAATGCTAGGGAAGGTGGCCTAGCCATACCAGATATCAAACTGTACCATAAAGCAGCAGTCATCAAAGCTACCTGGTACTAGCTAAGAAACAGAGCTGTGGATCAGTGGAATAGGATAGGTATACAAGACACAGAAGTCAATGACTATAGCAATATACTCTTTGATAAACCCAAAGAATCTAGCTTCTGGGCTAAGAATTCACTATTTCACAAAAACTGCTGGGAAAATTGGAAAATGGTATGGCAGAAGCTGAACATAGACCAATATCTTACACCATATACCAAAATAAAGTCAAAATGGGTTCATGATTTAGATACAAAGCCTGATACTATAAGCAATGTGGGAGAGCAAGGGATAATTTGCCTGTCAGATTTATGGAGAAGAGATGAATTCATGACCCAACAAAAGACAGAGAGTGTTACAAAAATATTTATAGCAGCCCTTTTTGTGGTGGCAAAGAATTGGAAATCAAGGGGATGCCCATCAATTGGGTAATGGCTAAACAAATTGTGATAAATGAATGTAATGGAGTACTATTGTGTTATAAGAAATGAGGAGCAGAAGGATTTCATTACAACCTGGAAAGACTTAAATGAACTGATGCTGAGTGAGGGGAGCAGAACCAGGAGATCAATATACATGATTACAGACACACAATATCTGTAAGGACTAACTTTGATAGATTTGAGTCCTCTCATCAATCCAAGGTTCAAAGACAGCCCCAAAAGACCAATGATGGAAAAAGCTATGCACATCCAGAGAAAGAATTATGGAGTCTGAATGCAGATGGAGGCAAAGTATTTGCTTTTTTTTTTCTTTTTCTTTCTTTCCTGTTTACGTTTCTCCATTCTCATGATTTATTCCATTGGTTATAATTCTTCTTTACAACTGTACTATTATGTTAATAAGTTCAATGTGAAGGTAAATATAGAACCTACATTGGATTACATGATGTTCAAGGGGGAGGAGGGAGGAGAGGGTGGGAGAGAAACTTTGGAACCCCCAAATCTGTGGAACTGAATGTTGTAAACTAAAAATAAAAATAAAAAAAAGAAAAAATGTAAGCCCCAAATGGGGTCATGAAGAGTCAGATACAGCTGAAAAATATCTAAACAACCACAAAAATTACACACCAGGATTAGGGAATGTTTACTAAATTTATAGCTTGCTAACCTTGCATACCTAACCCTAAATGTAGCTGACCAAACATGTTGTTGGATACATGAAAACTTCTCTGTATACAAGTATACAAGCAGGTCAAACAGTGGTCAAACATGGAGTTACATCTATCAGCTAGGACCTAGCAATGGGTCATTCCTCACTATTTTTAGGGAAGACCGTGAATGGGGGACAAAATGAACCAAATACAGACATGCTTAGGAGAACCCTTGAGTGGGGAAATAAGCTGAAAAAGAGAGATTTTTAGAAATTGAATTAGAGGCACACGGGAGTTTTGTGAGTTGCTAATGAGACAATGGATGTAAAGCACTTTGCAAACCTGGAAGTTATACTATATTAATGCTTTTCATCATCTTCATTATCAAAAACCTACAGTCACTAGGTCTCCAATCTGGTAATGATTTCATTCTCTGTATCTTCTACTGCACTCCTACTGAGCTCAATATTTATAGAGTAATACTGTGGTATGTGGGTAAATATTTAACAACCAGGCTGTCCAGAAAAAAAATATGCAAGCACACTTTTAATTTTTATCTGAATCTTAAGATCTAGGTAGTTCTGCCAATTTTGTCTTCAAAAACTTCTTCAGATACTTTCTGATTTGTCAATAACTCTTTTTTAAGAAGAATGCACCAGAGAACCAGTCCTGGAGTCAGGGGGACCTGAGTTCAAATCCAGCCTCAGACACTTGACACATGTACTAGCTGTGTGACCTTGGGCAAGTCACTTAACCCCAATTTCCCTGCCTTCCCCCCTCCAAAAAAAATACCAAGAACATTTATGTAATAAATCTATCTTTTTAAAAAAAGAACAATGCACCAAACTGAACATAGTAGTCAGTCATTCAATAAGCATTTCTTAAATATCTACTGGGTGGCAGGCACTGTGCTCGGGATACAAAGAAAGGTAAAAGACAGTCCTTGCCCTCAAGGATTTTGGTTATAAATGATCTCTAATGATGTATTGGGACCATCACCTCTCTTGTTCTGGGCACCATGCTGCTATTAATGCATCCTAAGACTGAATGTGAATTTTAACACTTGGGTCTCAGCCCTGGCCTATGTTGGCCTGTGTTGAATTAAAACAAGTCTTCTTCATTTGACCTCCTGTCAAATTGGTTCTCTCAGATCCCATATTCACGCAGTTATATTATTTTTTTGACATTAAAAAAGACTTGAAATTTGTGCTTATTAAATTTTCATTTGGAATTACAAGGGTGACTCTGAATGATGATTCTGCCATGCAGTGCATTAGCTAGCTCTCCTACCTTTGTCCTGCTTATATGCCTGATAAATGTATCTTCTTTTATTGAAGCCATTGATAGAAGTATCAAACGGGATATGGTTAAGGACCAGAATGGTTAGGAAACTAAGGATAAAAGAGCCAGCTTTCAACTTATTGTTAGCTCTGTTATGAAGGTACAGATAGGGAGTGTGATGGAAATAATGCAGTGTTATACAATGGAATGAACACTGGCTCTGGAGCCAGAGGATCTGGGTTCAAATCTTACTCTTATGTTCATTACCTATGTGATGTGGGAGAGATTATTTAATCTTCCTGGGCTTTAGTTTCCTCTGGTGTAATATTCTAATTATACTGGAATATGTGGTATCTGAGGTATCTTCTAGATCTAAGATCTTATGAATGAATGACCCCATGAGGTCTCTTTCAGCTTTATCATTTTGCGATTTGGAAAATACATCTAAAGTAGTGGCAAAGTCCCACATATTGGTATAACTCTTCAATCAGTGATTATTTTCTGACACTCCTAACTGGATTGTATTACCCCTACTCATTTGGGATGTCTATTATCAACAACCCAATCTCACAATGATCTCCCAATTAGCTACTGAGCAATTTAGAATTGATGACTTTAATTATTCCGCTATTGAATGCAAATGCAAATTTCCAAAAATAGATGTTCTTCAGTAAAGAAGCTTTTATTTAGGCAGAGGTAGGCCAGGACTAGATAATGAGGACAATATCCTGAATTTCCACTGGCTGTGTGAAGGGAGTGTGATCAGGCAACTCCCTAGCCAATTTTGAGACGTGTGGGGTGTTCAGGGTGGACTAGCACCTCTAGCACGAGGGCTTCCTGAGTCCTTTTCAGGGCTGATCAACCACCTTTGATGTTTATTTGTCACTTCACCTGTGGCTTCAGACAGCTGTAGCTTCTTTTTATCTGTAGCTAAAACTATCCAGCAGAAGTACTAAACCAGGTTGAAGGTAACTGACAGGCCTCTAATCCTCCAGTAAACTGGGGGGACATCTACCCCAAGCATGTGAAGACTTGCCCTGTGGAATGAGTGGACAAGAACAATTTATTCTAATGGCCATGACAGTGGCTTAAGCAGGCTATATGAAGCTTGGGGAGTTTGGTCAGACATCAAAGACACCAAGGTCATACACTGTATCCTAGACCAGCCCAGGTCATCCTGACTTTTATCTTACTACTGGACTTCATGACTCTGAAGAGAGATTGAGGCTGATGGCTTGTGCAACTCTGCCTTACTTAAATCCAACTCTTGGGCAAATCAAGACTTCACCAGGTGATGTCACTGGTCAATAAAACCAGCTGATTTGATAAGTCCCCCTGGTAAACATGATGAGATTACAGGGTGCTTGGAAGGGTACCTCTAAAGGATCAACATATTTGTCTTCAGATCCTTGCTGAGAGAACTCTGGAAACTCTTTTGATTGTTCCCAATGAATAGGGCTGACTTCAACATGATTGTCAGCTAAAAATCAGCAGCAATGATCTCTTGTCAGAAGAGTCATCTTTTCTTGTGGCCTTTAAAAGTTGACTTTCAAATGATTTTTCTTTTCATATGATTTCTTTCCTGTGGACTTCACAAAGAGAGTTCAGCTTCCCTTTCTCATTCCTCTCACTTCTCACACATGAGTAGAAAATGGAGACTGGCAGGAGAAGCACATGGTGAGATGTTTATAACAACTAAGTGGAACAACGAATGGAAGATCGAACTTGGAGTCAAGAATAATTGAGTTCATATCTTAACTATCTGTGTAACTCTGGGCAAGTCACTTAACTCTCTCAGGTCCAGTTTCTTCAACTGTGGAAACCAAGATAAGAATGACACATATCTCACAGAACTATTGTAAGGATCGAAAGAGACAATGTGTGTAAAGAATTTTATAAACCTTAAAGTGCTATATAAATGTTTCATGTTGTTATTGCTACTATTCCTGCCTAAGTAACCTGAAATAGAAGCTTATGGATCCTGACTTCCTGGCCACCTTATGCCTTCTAAGTTGTTCACTCATTCATTCATTCATTTATTTATTTTTGAGCCAAGTGTTTGTGACAATGGATTTTCCAAGTTAGGTTGAAGAATTTCTAAGAGATTAAAAATTTCCAAGTCTGAGCTGGGCACTAGCTTCCTAGAAGGAAAAACTTCCATAAGGGTAAGCATGTTTGAAAATGAAGAGTAACTTCATCAGAATATTAACCCTACACTTGAAGTCATGCCATTGAGGGGAAGGACGGAGAGTGGAGAGAGAGTTGAAACTTGCCAACCTGTCAATTTCCGTGATTTGCTTGGATGGAGCATGTCCTAGGTGAATGGGAATGTAGATTATTTGTTCAGTAGTTTCCTACAATAGATGTTTTTTAAACTCTGAAGGAGTCTAATGGGATATTTGAGGGTTATTTTTAGTGTTTCAACATTATTCATAAGCTCTTGTGAATTTTGGGTTTTTTTGTTTTTATTTTTGCATCTTACGCATTTTGTGGCAGTAGATGAAATAAAGGCTTTCCCATAATGCTATCCATATTGCATATTTAGTGCCTATGTGGGCACTGGGGTTTTTGTTATACACATTTGGGCAGACCTAGAAAAGAATTTTGTCTTGGAAATAATTCTGGATTCATTTCAGGTAAAGACAACGAGGTAGAGAGTTAATGATCAGCCCCCAGATCAGACCCAATATGTATGAGCCCAGAGCCTCTGGAGTTCAGGCATGATGATAGTGCTGGGTCTTGATTTACACTATAATTCTAAATGAGTTAGAGCAATCTGTATAAATAACATGGATACTAAATTGAGTCCCACTGCTGAAGGCTGGATTTGGGCTAATGTCCAAAAGAGAGATCAATTTTGTGAGTTAGTTACCTGTCTGTTTTCCAATCTAATCAGCCATTTTCACCCTAACTTCATTATATTTATTAATGCCTGTCAGGAAAATATGGCATTTTGTTTGTTACTTGAATTTCCTTGAGAAGTACTCAGGCATACTCAATATGGGGGGAAGGTGTTAATAGAAAAAGCACTGGAGTTGACATATGACCTGAATTCAAATCCTGGCTCTGCTATTTGCTACCAGTTCAACATTTGGAAATTCACTCTGGGACTCAGTTTCCTCCTGTATAAAATGAGGGGGTTAGACTACTATTTTAAATTCTATTCTGGCTTTAAATTCTATGAACATAGTGACAGTTGTAATCAAAGCAAGCAGTCTATCCTAATTTAACTAATTATTGTCATTTACAATGGAACTACAGCTAGAATCTTAATTAAGGAATGTCCTAATTGTTCTTCATTGTTTATGTCCCTTATCCTTTCTCTAGCCATTATAGATTATGCAATCTGTGCATTTATTATCTTGCACTAAAAAGCTTCTCTGCTGCCTCATTGTGGCATGCAAGTGACCCTGATTCTTCAAGGCTATGGTAGTGGAACACATAATTTAAAAGTCCTACCACCTATGCATGAAAGTTTTCATACATAAACCCCTCCCAGGACTCTATGCCTATAGTCTGAGGATCGATCTAGCTAAGTTCTGAGAGCTTCTTCACCAGTTGATTGATTTTCTGTCAGGTGATTAACTTTGGAGAATGTGGTAACTCATGGAACTGGTCACAAAGGTTTAGCGAGGTTGTACTTTATGGTCATGAAAAAGAGACCCAAACTGACGAACTAAGGGATCCTGAATGTATTAAAATCAGCAAATGTGCTAAATCCAAACTGCTTCTCTTCCTCCTCCTTCTCCTTCTCCTCCTTCTCCTCCTCCTCCTTCTCTCATAGGGCCCATAGGCTTTAGTATTTATAAAATACTTTCCTCAAATGACCTTTGGAGGTAGATAGTGGAAGCATCATCTCTATTTTGCAAATCCATCGATAAGCACTTACTAATCACCTGCTTTTTGCTAGGCACTGTGTTGGGTACTGGGAACATAGGGGAAAAAATATGAAAACTATCCGTAACTTACAGTCTAGCAAAGGGAGATGATATATACATATGTAAATATATTCGAAATAGATACAAGGTGATTTTTGGGGGGAGAGGGGGAGAATCCTAGAAGGAGAATGAATCATGTAGAAGATGGTACATGAACTTCACTTTGAAGGAATCTAGGGATTCTAAGAGATGTAGGTAACAAGGGAGAAGATTCCATACATATCACTAGAAGGCCTGGAGGAAGGAGAGTGCCATAAGAGTAACAGCAAGAAAGACTGTTTGGTTGCAGTGAAATATGCATGGAGTGTAGCTACATGCAAAGATAGGATGGATATGTAGATAGATAGATAGACAGATAGATAGACAGACAGACAGACACAGATAGATAGATAGATAAATTTGTATTTGATTCTGAAAGTAATAGGGAGCCACTGGATGATTTTTTTTAGTAGGAGAGTGATGTGATCAAATGGAAAATGAGTTTGGCAATTGTATGAAAGCCAGATTGAAGAGTAGAAAGGCTGAGGCAAAAAGATCAATTAGAAGGCTGTTGTATTATTGCAGAAAATGGCGTTTAGTGAAGTTAGCTTGCCTCGAGCCTCTAGTCCAGGTTTCCAAGACATTAATGTTGGTATTTAGCTTCCCAGGGATGCCGAAAACTGTTGCGTTTTCATGATGTGTTGTGGTGAAACAGTCTCAAAAAATTATTGAGATTGATGCCTCTCATGAAGTGGGCTACATTCCAAGAGGAACTAGCAACTTCAGACAAAGCAAGATGGATTTTTGTAGGGTAAAGATACAATTACATAACAGAAATCACGAATATTAAAAAGGCAGGAGGGATTTGTCAAGGGATTAGCTAATAGGGGAGGGGTCCCTTCTATGGTTCAGTGGTCAAACATTCTGGTCATGCTGCCCTCCAATTGGTTAGCTATTGTATTCCCGTCTGGTCAAGATGGATAGTTAGGAATTGTGGTCCTGTCTTGGGCTAAATAGATTATGTGGTTGTGGTTGAGTATAGGGACACACCCGTTCAAATATGTTAATTGGATCTGAGGGCAGTGGTTAGTCGGGGCAGTGGCTATAGTGGGTCTGGGGGCCTGAGGTGTTGTTAAAGCCAGATTGTGTGCCTGCTGTTCAGTGGGGCCCATAAGGAAGTTAGAATATTGGGATTGGGGCAGCTTTATTAGGATTCAATCAATTAACACTCTTTTGGGGGGAGGTGGGGGAAAAAAGAAATGACAAGATGGCACTTAATGGGTCACACCCTCCTAATTCCAATCCCAAGAATGATTTACATTTTAACACAGAACAAAAATTTTAAAACAGATGAATGAATTTGAACTGTGTTATTTCAAATATTAGCTAGCCTTAAGGAGGTCTTTAGTATTTAGTCTTCTTGCTCAGGGAGACCTTGCCCCAGAGACCTAAAATTAGAAGAAACAGGTGAGCCACCTACTCTATCTTCAATACAAAACCTTCTGGGAAATACTTTCTAACCCATTTACTGCCTCAAACAATGCCAGGAATTTTTTTTTTAAATGGCTATAGAGAGTTGTAATAACAATGTTGCTAGCAGTTGCTGTGGAGGTGAAAGACCAACAAGAAGACCAATAACACCAGCACACAGGAGAGCTGCTAGCACAAGTTCTTTGATGTGCTTTTCTAAGGAAAGAAACTTTAAAGGGTTAACAATCTCACTTTAATTAAACATACATATATCATTTACTTAGTTCAGGGGAAAAAGACAGCACCCTTAAATTCAGAGAGTATACCAACAGAAACTACAAGCATACATTGTACAAACAGAGCAAATAACACAAATCAGTCTATCATTAGCAATACTTACATAGTTACCAGAGAGAGAAGCAACAACATTTGGATTTTTCGAAGCAGGGGGTGGGGGGATGCTTCAATGGCTACCCAGAGTCTCATCACCAACATGCTTTCAATGAGTGTGCCCCCAAAGGCAAAACACTAACCTCTGAGTTTATACACACTTCTTCAGGATCAAAGGGTGGCACAACCATGCAAATCAAATCCATGTGAACCAGGCCTTGCCTTGATGTAAATAGGTCATCAAAGACTCCTGATTCAATCAAAGATTCCTTAGTGCTGAGAAGCACTCCCAAACAAAGACAACAAAAAGTTGACTTTGCTTGCCATTACATTTGTAAAGCAAAACTCATCAAAGGCTTTATTACTTCAGCATTCCAAAAGAGAAAACAGTAAAAAAAAATCACACCCAAATTACCACAACAAGGGTTAGGAATGGAGACTATGGTCATGGCAGAAAGTAGAGCTAATTGACCTTATAAAGCTCAAATCAGTGCGGTCCCTTGGATGTAATAAATCCAAGAAATAACCCTAGCTCTCCTACTTCAGTGCCATAGCATCTTCTGAAACTAAGAATTAAGTCAGGGAGTGTGAGACCTGCCTGAGCCCCTTATCACCTGAAGAAGGATGAAAGCCAGGACTGGCCAATCAGAGAGGATGATTTGAGCCCTTCTGGACTGACATACCAGCAAACCTCATTGATGTTCTCTGAGTGAATTCAAGATCTTCCTGCTGTGTTAGCAACCACAAGACTGGATTAATCTTGCACAGACCTCTTGAGTCAGGGGCACTTCCTCACTTTCTGGAAACTGACAAAAGGCCAGACATTCTGAGTCAGGCGCACTTTCTTTCTTCATGGCTTTATAATTTGTTAACCCAATCCCAAAGTGAGTGCCGTTCTGACTGCAGCTCCCCATGCCTGTAGTCACTTTGAGAGAGAATAAAACATGAGTATACCCTCGTTCTGTTCATTTTTCTTAGACTAAACTCTGGTGGTTGACAGGAGTCATGCAGTAGGGAAGAAAAAAAAGCAATCCTCCAGTTAAGCTTAAAAAGAAATACAATCCATAATGCCAATATTCATTACCATGGAAAAAGTGGGATTTCCCTTCCCCATTTTAAATACATTTTTAAAAATTGTTATGAATTAACATACATTAACATTTCAATGTGCAAACAACAGAAAAAGGGGATTATATATGTGAAATTGAACTTCTATTAGGTAATTTTGACAGTGTATATTGAATTAATGACAAGTAAAAAACTGTAACTGTCCTGGTTGCATATTTCCTTTTATGCTCTCTTCTGTGCATTTTAAATGTTTCCTTGATACTCATTTTATTATTATTATTATTATTATTGTTATTTTTGGCCATCTCTCTCTCTCTCTCTCTCTCTCTCTCTCTCTCTCTCTCTCTCTCTCAGTGTCCTTTGTAACTAATAAGTATAGTTAAGCAAAAACAAATTAACACATTGGCTATGTCTGAAACCATATGTCTCATTCTGCTCCTCTAATTCATCATCTCTCTGCCAAGAGATGGGAACCATGCTTCATTATCAACATTCTGGAATATTGACTGGTCATAGTGTTGATGAGAGTTCATAATTCTTTCTAAATAGTTTCCTTTTACATTTTTGTTGTCATTATATAGATTATGACATTAGCAAGTAGTCTGTTGTCTCTGTGCATTTTTTCTAGGAATCCCTGTATTTTCTTTTCTCTCTCTCTTTTTTTTAAATTTTAGACTTGGATACTAAAACTTAAATACATGATAAGAAAAGAAAAAGAAACATATTATAAACTTAAATGTTAAAACTTAAATATAAAATAAGAAAAGAAAGAAAACATGTCATGTGCACAGCAGAACATGAGAGGATTCAAAATACATAGCAATAAATTTCCATTTCAAGAAAGCCTATATATTAAACACTATTCATTATGTTGAAAGCTGTCCATCTTTTCTTTGTTTCCTTTTCTTTTTTTCTCTGTGGTGCACTTTTTACTTTATTCTTTTTTCCTCCTTCTTCTTCCCTCCACCCCCCACCCCACCTACAATTTAGCTTGGATATATTTGTATATAGATATTGATATATACATACACACATACATATATACATATACATACATTTATAAGTATATTTATTCCCTAAGAGATTCTACTCTTAATCTTCTTTTTTTATGTTTGTGTGTGTCTCTTATTTCCTACCCCTCCTGACTTCTCTACTTTATTTCTACTTGCTACTTTGCCATCCTGTTTACTTAACCTGTTCCATTCCCCCAAAGATCCCTTCCTTATCCTCTCCTTCCCATAAATCTAAACACCCTACTATATCCCCCTTTAACGTATTCCCTCCCCCTTCCCTCTAAAGAATTCTCCCTTATCCTTTCCTCCCTCCTTATCCCCTTAGCATTTTATTTCTTTCTAAATTTTAGAAGACTTTTGTACTCTTCTAAATTTATATGTATGTATATATGTATATATATATATATATATATATATAATATGTATGTATATAGGTGTCTTTCGAAACCCTTCTCAATGAGAGTAGTGTTCCATAACTGTCAGCCCCCCTCCCCCACCTAATTCCTCTGTATTATTTTCTCTTCTTGCACCATATTAGTATAAGATAATTGCTCTTTTTAGCTGTTCCTGAATGGTTTTACTTTTTGAAGTCACATCATGCTCAGGTCTACCCCATTATTTTCTATTCTCTTGTGGTACAACATGCTAGGACTAAATTTCTGACTTTTGTCAACAACTTTAGCTAGATCAAAGCTTCTCTTTCTACTTTCTCCATTTCTGTGTGAACAAAAACTTCCACTGGACTTTTTGTACACCCCCCCCCACACACACACATGCACACTGCATATATATGTTTATATAGATATGCACACATAGATACATATTTTTATTTATATACACAGATTATATTATATATACAGATATATACATATCTGTATATACTCTCTATATAGTACATACATATACATAAAAGGGGAAGCTTGGTGGCACATAGGGTAGAGTTCTGGGCCTGAAGTCAGGAAGATTCATCTTCTGGATTTTAAATCTGGTTTCAGATGCTTAACTAGCTGTGTGAGCCTGGGCAAGTCACTTAACTTAGTCAGTTTCTGCATCTGTAAAATGAACTGGAGAAGGAAATGGCAAACCACTCCAGTATCTTTGCCAAGAAAATCCCAAAAAAGGTCACAAAGAATTTGACATGACTGAAACAAAACAACTAAACAATAACAAAAAGGGCCAGTGCCTTAACCTAAAGAAATGCATTTCTAATGGTAGAATTTCAGGCACCAGCCACAGGCTGGTGGGAGAGATATTTTTAGACTATACCACCTGAGTGGCTGTTTCTTTCCCTATCTTTAAGTCTTGTTCTTTTTCTTTTTCGTGCTTCCAAGTTGATGATTCTGAAGCTGCATCAGGAGGATTTCTAGACTCTTTATGACCCTGCTTTTGCACCAGAACTAGTTTAATCCTAGTAGCAGCTCATTAAAGGCAATTGCTTTTGCCTGTAAAAATGATGGTTTACTGTTCTTTTATTTAAGGGGAAAAAATCAGATAATCCCAAACTGGTTAATTTGGAGTACATTTTATTTCTGGTCCCTTGCATTTCAATTTAATAAGGCTTTGCTGTCAATGAATAGCATCTTTCACCCTAATGCCCCAGGACTTAGGCAGAATGCCATTTTAGCATTAAATAAAACAAAAGGAAAGGAAGGTCAGAATAGGAGGAAACTAGAAAGAATTCCCTACCCATCTGAGTCATGAAAGAAGCAGCTTCAAAAATTAGGCAAAACGGATTAAATTCTTTCTAAACTTCACGCTGTGCATTTAAGTCTAATGGGAAAGGAGTTTAAATGAACTTGAACATTGGAAAAAATGGTAACGAAATTCAGCGTATAAATTGCCATCATGCCTGGGCCAAACTGATTGCATTTTTCAAAGTCTTTTCTCATTGATGACCCCTCTTTCTTATACCCACTTCCCCACCAAGAAAACCTCTTCAAATTTAATGTTCAGTGACTTGTACAACTGGTTGGCCCTCCATGAAAATACTTAATCTTTGTCTCTCTTTGATGAGACAGACTCAGAAAATGCTTGAGTTTTAGAGTTGGAAGTGTCAGTAGGCACTCACAACATCATGAGAATTATGTGAAAAGCAGATTTATTACAAGAGACATGAACATGCATGGAGAACCCAAAGAGTTCACAATCCTTACAGAAATTTGTATGTTTATGATAGTAGAAGAAAAGGAGGAGGAGAAAGAAGGAAAGGGAATGACATGGTAGGGGAAAGGTGAAGTAAACCATCCCAAAGGGGAGGAGCAAGGTGATGCCAAAAGCCACACTCTTTTTCCAGCTAGACTATGAAGACAGAAGGGTCTGCTTATCTGCAAAGGACCCCAGCTGCACAAGTATTTTTTACAGCCTGGCATAGACTGGCTGGTGCTTGTCTTGCCAACCAAGGGCACATGGGGAATCCAGCTTGGGGTGAAAGCAAAAAATCATGTCAGTAGTGGGGCAGGGCTTCATCCTTGACATATTCAGGGCCTCTTGCATGCTCGGGTTCCAATGTTTCTGGAAAATATGATAACTTAAAAAGACAAGTTCAGAGGACCTTTTGACAGCCCTTAACACCAGGTACCTCCAGCGGTCACCTATTCCAACTCAAACCTGAATCATGAATATACTTTCTGTAACATCTCTGAGAACTGGTTATTCAGTCTTGTATACTTCCAGAGATGAGGACCTTATTTCCTGCTGAGGAACATCCATTCCTTTCTTGTGACAACTCAATGCAATGGAAGAAAATGGACGTTATTTGTGCTTCAGTTACCCACCCTTCAATCATTACTATGAAGTAAAATGAGTTCTTGGTCTGAATCTTGGACACTCTTGTACTTAAGCACTTTTATTTTATTCTAAACTTGTTCAAATGGAAAGGTGAGGATATATAATCATATTGTGTGTGTGTTTTTTTAAAAGGGGATTCTTTACTTTGTAGAGTACTTTCAGCAGCACAGGGTTTTACCTTCTGCCATCCTAGTTGTCTAAGAGTCGATGAAATTCAGTTCAGCAAGCATTTATTGAGCACCTGCTATGGGTTGAACCTATACTTCTAGCGGATAGAAAACAAAACTAAAATTTTGCCCTGGCCTTAGGAAACTTAATCATAAAATTTAGAACTGGCTCAAAAAGAAATATGCACTCTAAATGTTGCTTTTGGGTAGTAATGTTTGTATGTATCCAATCAATTTGACAAATATTTGTGGAAGTTCTACTGTGTTAGCTAGGTGAAAAAGTAAAGAGAGAGTGTCAGACTTGGAGACAAGAAGACTTGAGTTTGGATCCCCTCAGAAACTAGCTGTGTGATCCTAGGAAAGTCATTTAAACTCTCCTAGCTTCGGTTTCTTCCTCTATAAGACTGACATATTAGCATCGACCTCTCAGGGTTTTTGTGAGGATCAAATAAGATTATATATATATGTGTGTGTGTGTGTGTGTGTGTGTGTGTGTGTGTATGTGTATATGTTTATATGTATATGTGTGTATACATACATACATGCATGCTATATATATAGATATATACATATACACATATATTTACATATATATACACACACACATACATCTGAAAAGTACTACCTAAATGCTAGCCTTTATTGTTGTTATTATACCCATTCGGTGAGACATGGTAAAGAATATGAAGGGGTCTCTGTTTTTACAAAAGCATGTTCCTGACAAAGAGAAAACAAGAACTGGTATTTGTATAACTCCTTACAAAGTGCTTTACATACTTCTATAAGACTGAATTTCCTCATATGTAATGTTGAGATAATGATGGATTGATTAATCCATCAGTCAACACTTATTAACCACTTTCTATGATAGAATCTGAGTATACAAGGAGAGAAACAAAATGTCCTTGATCACAAGAAGCAGACATCATTTTAGGGCAAACAATATGTACTTATACAGGTATATATGATTTTTAAAAAGAAATAAAAGGTAGTTTGGGGGGAGGAGAAAACTAGCAGCTGTGGGGATCAGGAAAGACCATTTAGAAAGTGGTGCTTGAGCTAAATATTGAAGAAAGTAAGGGACTTTATGAGTTGCTTCATTAAAAACAGAGACATTCGGAAGTGGGGTGGATCTTTCTTTTTGTGGGGGAGCAGGATGATTTCTGTTTTGGACATAATTGAGTTAATAATTGGACATAATTCAAACCAGTTTGAAATTACCAATAGGGAATTGGTAAAGTACAGCAAAGAGCTCAGGAGAGTCATTGGATCTAGATATATGGATGTAAGAGTTAGCTGTACAGAGTTGCTAATTAAACCCATGGGAGCTGATAAGGTCACCAAGTACATATAGAGAATAGCTAAAAGGAATAAGGAAAACATAAGGAAATATAAAGAAATAAATAAGGAAAAATGCTTATTTTATAAGCAAGGAAACTAAGGCTCATAGAATGAAGGTGACTTGCCCAAGATCACACAGCATGGTAGAGCCAAGATTAGAACCCAGTCTACTTAATTCTGAATTCAGTCCTCTTTTCTGTATAAAAATGATAATAATGAAAGTAGGCTTTTATAGAATGCTTTAAAATAGTTGTTCTTTCCACTGTAAAACTAAAAGCTAACACTTATACAGTGCTGTATGTACATTAACAATTCATATTATATAGCACTTTCTGGTTTACAAGGCATTTCCAGAATAACTTTTTGTAAGTGTTATTAGATTTCTTATAGTTAAGTTCTGTGCCAAATCTGATGGCCTTTTTCTTCTGTCTTCATAGCAGGTGACACCCCTTTCACCTATGATACTCTCTCCTTTGGGGTTATTGTAACACTGTTTTCTTCTTGGTTTTGTCCTACCTATCCAACAGGTCCTTTTCAGCCTTTAAAAAAAATTATAAGGTAATCATCCATACAATGCCTCTTAACTGTTGACATTATTCAAGGTTCTGTTTGGGATTAGTGGTTAAGTGACTTGCCTAAGGTCACACAGCTAGTAAGTGACTAAGGTCAAATTTGAACTCAGGACTTCCTGATTCAAGGTCCATATCTCTATGCACTGTACAATCTAATAGCACTATCTGTATAGCTTGATTCTCAAAGAACCTGAAGTTAAAAAGTCCTGGGTTCAAATCCTGTTTCTGAAAATAGTTGTGTGATGTTGAGCAAATCAATTAATTTCTTTGGTCTTCAGTTTTCTTATTCTTAAAATGAGGGTGTCTTGACTAGATGTCCTCTAACACCCCTTCTTCCTCTAAGTTTTTTGTCTCTTACTTCATTTTTTCTCATATGTAAGTGTAAATGTTATATACATATATATGTGTATGTGTAGGTATATGTATATACACACATATATATGTATACATACATGTGTTTATATGTATATATACAAACATATATACATATAAATGTGTGTATAAATACCATTCATTTTAGAAAAATTGAGTTCCAAATTTTCTTCCTCTCTCCCTCCTTCTCTCCCTTTTTTCCTCCCTCTTTGAGAAGGCAAGCAGTTTGACATAGATTATACTTGTGAAGGCAAGTAAAACATATTTCAATATTAGCCATGTTGCAAGAGAAAGCAGACAGAAACATGAGAATAAAGTAAAAAAGTAAAACAAAGTTAAAAATCTGCATTCAGACTCCCTCAGTTCTTTCTCCACAGATGGATAGTCTTTTTCATCTTAAGTTCTTCAGAATTGTGTTGAATGATAGTATTACTCAAAATAACTCTGAAGAGGACCGCGATGTCAGGAAAGTGATGCCATGACTTGCAAGTGACTTAGGTTTAAGTGAGAGAGGGTTGTGCAAAGTCACCAGTCTCACTTTCTCCTCTGGAGTCATCTGGGCCCAGGGGCAAGACATAGATCAGGACAACCAGAAATGACTCCTACTCAAAATAGCTACATCATTCACAGTTGATCATTATACAATATTGCTGTTACTGTGCACAATGTTCTCTTGATTCAGCTCACTTCACTATGCATCAGTTCATAAAAGCCTTTCATTGTTTTATTTTCCCTGAAAGCATTCCACTCATCATTGCTTATAGTACAATAGTATTCTATCACAATCATATACCAAACTTGTTCAGCCATTCCCCAATCAGTGACCATTTTCTTTATTTCCAATTCTTTGTCACCATAAAAAGAGCTGCTATAAATATTTTTGGTACATATGTGTACTTTTTCTTTTTCTTTGATTTCTTTGGGGCACATATCCAGCAGTGGTATTGCTGAGTCAATAGGTCTGCCTTTGGGCATAGTCCCAAATTGCTCTCCAAAATGGTTGATCAGTTCAAAACTCTACCAACATTTCATTAATGTACCTATTTTTCCTTCATCCCCTCTAGCATCTATCATTTCAGTTAGGTGTGAGGTGGTACTTAGAGTTGTTTTAATTTGCATTTCTCTAATCAATAGAATATTTTTATATGGCTATAGATAGCTTTGATTTCTTCTTCTGAAAACTGCATAACCTTTGACCATTTATCAATTAGGAAATTACTTAAATTATTATAATTCTGACTCAGTTCTCTATATATTTGAAAAATTAAGTTTTTAATTAGAAAAACTTGCTATAAGAGTTTTCCCCAGTTTCCTGCTTTTTTCCCCTAATCTTGGCTGCATTGTTTTTGTTTGTGCAAAACCTTTTTAATTTAATGTAATCAAATTATCCATTTTATATCCCATAAAGCTCTCTATTTCTTGTTTGGTTATAAATTCTTCCCTTATCCATAGACCTGAGAAGTAAAACAGCTCATGCTCTCCTGATTCGCTTATAATATCACCCTTTATGTGTAAATCATGTACCCATTTTGATCTTACCTTGGTATATGGTATGAGGGTATGAGATGTTGGTCTATGTCTAGTTTTTGCTAAAGTGCTTTCCATTTTTCCCAGCAAATTTTGTCAGATAGTAAGTTCATGTCTCAAAAGCTTACTTTTGAGTAAGTCAATTACTTAGGTAATTTACTATTATTTATTGTGGACTAATCTGTTCCACTGCTGTACCACTCTATTTCTTAACCAGTACTAGATTGTTCTGATGATTACTATTTTGTAATATAGTTTGAGATCTAGTACTGCTAGGCCACATTCCTTCACTTTTTTCACATCATCTCTTGATATTCTCGACTTCCCAGTGAATCTTATTATTTTTTGGACTTCCAGATGAATTATATTAATTTTTCTAACACCATAAAATAAATTTTTGGTAGTTTTATTGGTATGGCTAGGTAGAATAGTAATTTTATTATATTGGTTCAGCTTACCCATGAGCAATTAATATATTTTTTTCCATTTGTTCAGGCCTTTATTTCCATGAAAAGTACTTTGTAATTGTGTTCATGTAGTTTCTGGGTTTGTTTTGACAGGTAGACTCCCAAGTATCCTATATCATCTACAGTTACTTTAAATAGAAATTCTCTATGTCTTGCTCCTAGACTTTGTCGGTAATATATAGAAATGCTAATGGTTTATGAGGGCTTATTTTACATCCTATAAGTTTCCTAAAGTTGTTCATTATTTCAATTAGCTTTTCAGTTGATTCTCTAGGATTCTCTAAGTATACCATCATATTATTTACAAAGAGTGATAGTTTTGTTTTCTCGTTTCCTATTCTAATTCCTTTAATTTCTTTTTCTTCTCTTATTGCTATAGCTAGCATTTCTTGTACTATATTGAAAGACAGTGATGGTGATAATCATCTGTGTTTCACCCCTCACCTTACTAAGAAGGCTTCTGGCTCATCTCCATTTCAGATAATGCTTGCTGATGGTTTTAGAAAGATGCTGCTTAGCATTTTAAAGAAAGCTTCATTTATTTCCATTTTTTCTAGGTGTTTTTAATAATAACGAGTATTGTATTTTGTAAAAAACAAAAACCTTTTTTCTCCATCCCTTAAGATAATCATATGATTTTTTGTTGTTTTTGTTGCTGATGTAAGTAAATTATGCTGATAGTTTTGCTAATATTAAACCAACTTGTATTCCTGGTATAAATCCTACCTGCTCACAACACATGATCTTCTTGATATAATGCTGTAATTACTCTGCTAGTGCTTTATTTAAATTTTTTTGCATCAATATTCATTAGGGAAATTGATCTATAGTTTTCTTTCTCTGTTTCTGCTCTTCCTACTATAGGTACCAGCATGATATTTATATAATAAAAGAAATTTGAAGGACTCCTTTTTTGCCTATTTTTCCTAATAGTTTATATAATTGTTCTTTAAATCTTTGGTAGAATTCACTTGTAAAACCATCTGGTCCTTGGGATTTTTCTTAGGGAGCTCATTTATGCCTTGTTCAATTTCTTTTTCTAAGTTCGTATTATTTAAGTATTCTATTTTCTGTTCCGTTAATCTGGACAATTTATATTCCTATAAATATTTATCTTTTACACTTAGATTATCAGATATGTTGGCATATAATTGGGCAAAATAGTTTTTATTTACTTTAATTTTCTCTTCATTGGTGGTGAATTTATTCTTTTCAGTTTTGATACTGATAATTGGTTTTCTACTTTCTTTTTTTAAATCAAATTAATCACTGGTTTATCTAATTTATTGTTTATTTTCCCCTAAAGCCAGCTTCCAGTGTTATTTATTAATTCAATGATTTTCTTACTTTCAATTTTATTAATCTCTCCTTTGATTTTCAAGATTTCCTATTTGGTGTCTAATTGAGAATTTTTAATTTATTCTTTTTCTAGTTTTTAGTTGTATGCTCAATTCATTGATCTGCTCTTTCTCTGTTTTATTGATGTAATCATTTGGAGAAATAAATTTTTCCATAAACACTTCTTTTTCTGCATCTCATAAGTTTTAGTATGTTGTCTCATTGTCATTCTCTTTAAAGAAATTATGGATTGCTTCTCTGACTTATCCTTTGACTCATACATTCTTTAGGATTGAATTATTTCATTTCTAATTAATTTTTAATCTATGTTTCCACAACCTTTTTGTTGAATGTAATTTTTACTGCATTGTGATCTGACATTTCTATTTTCTTTCTTTAATCTGTGAGGTTTTTATGCTCTAATGCATTAGGAATTTTTGTGGAGATGTCATATACATCTGAGAAAAGGTATACTCCTTTCTATTCCCACTCAATTTTTTTCCAGAAGTCTGTTATATCTAACTTTTCTGAAATTCTTTTAATCTTCTTAACTTCTTTCTTATTTATTTTTAGTTAGATTGAAATCATTCTGAGAGGGGAAAGTTGGGGTCTCCCATTAGTATGGTTTTGCTCTCTATTTTCTCCTATAACTCATTTAACTTTTCCTTTAAAAAGTTGGATGCTATACCATTCGGCACATATACATTTAGTAGTGATAGTACTTCATTGTCTATGGTACCTTTTATCAAAATGTAATTGCCCTACTTATCTCTTTTAATTAGGTCTATTTTTTTCTTTTGCTTTGTTTAAGTTTATGATTGCTACCCCTGCTTTTTTTTTTTTTACCTCAGCTGAAGCACAACTGATTCTGCTCCAGCACTTTATTTTTACTGTTTCAAGTATATTTCTCACACAACATATTGTTGGATTCTCATTTTTAATTCGTTCTGCTATCCACTTCCATTTTATGGGTGCATTCATTTCCTTCATATTCTCATTTTGGATTACTGCTTATTTCCCTCCATCCTATTTTCTCCTTTTTATCTTTCTCCCCTTTTATGTTGTCCATCCTCAAAAGTCTATTTTGCTTATTACCACTGCCTCCCTTAATCCACATCCCCTTTCATCACACTCTCCTTCTTTTAGTCCCTCCCCCACCTTCCCTGTAGTATGAGCCTTCTGAGAGAAACGATTATTAATAACCACTGATTTGGGGAGATCCAGAGTTCTCCCCTTTTTCTAAAGTCCTGATTTCAAAAGTTCAGGCTCTTGAAGGATGCTACTGATAATGAGATTGGAATAACTGTCTTAACAATCTTGTTCAGATCCCACCCAGTTGGGGAAGCCATTGTGTTCAGCTCAGGTTTTGATGGGGATAAAATTTTTTAATACATTGTCCAAGGCTGGAGGTGGTGGGAGTATAGGGATGGTCTCTCTTTGACATGATGTTACTTTCATACCCTTATTGTAATATTCTTTCTTTCATTAATTGTTAACCAATCAGAGTTTATTGCTGCCCTTGGGAACACCCCTCTTTCAAAGGCCATGTGAGCCCTTTGCCATGATTACATTTGGCATTCAAAAGTGCCACTAATTTTTTATTGAAATGCCAACATTGTTAATAAAATTACGAAATTATGTCTCACAAAATTTTTAAACATCAGAATTGTTCTTCTAAATAGATGATTTCCTATTCTCTTCAAGCTCCAATCTTTCCATGCAAAAATGTAAAATAGAATAATATGGATCTTTCTTTGGAGCACCTCCCTTGTATTTATTTAAACTTAAACCCTCCCTTCATATTCTTTCTGCCATTGTTTTATTTGTATCATTTGTCTTGGCAATACCTTACTTTTTTCCCATCCTACCTCTTGCATATCAGTAATGAAGATGGTAAATAACATTTGTCTCTAGAAAAAAAATTCTCTGGATATTTCCTTTGGATTTCTCCTCCAGAATTGTTCATCATTATTCTCATGACATTCCCTTCAGTCACTTTTCAATCCATCTGACTATACTGCCATCCAAAAGAAATTCAATTAATTTTGCAAGTAAAATTGGTGATGTATTGTGTTGGATGCATGGGAAAAAATGAAGATAAAGTACAGTTACTATAGTTACTTCATTACCTTCAGCTATTAATTTTGTAACTATCAAAAAAAGTAATCATATTTGGTCAAATTTATTCTCTAACATCTAACCAAAATTTCATTTTTGTGTGAGTAATCCCATTTTTCTTAGTGAAAAAGTATGCTAACAAACAATGCACTCACACCTGCTGCCTCCTTCAATATTTTATTCCCTTATATTTGCCATATCCACAGGATGCAACATAATACTTGAAAAGGAAAAAAAAATAATTAGAAAAGCAGGGGCTGTTTATGAACCTCTCCCTCTTTATCTGTTGCAAACATCTTTTAAAGCCCAACAAAAGTGCCACCTCTTTAAAAAAACCTTCCATGTTTGTTGCAGACAATATGCTCCAATGGAAAATATGCTGAATTTGAGGTCAAAACACCTGGGTTCCAATTCCACTTATGTCACTCATCAACTGTGTGACCTTGGCCATGACATTTACTTTGTATCCCCAGTGCTTAATACATTGCCTGTCATATAATGAGGACTTAATTGTTGTTTGTCTTTCTTTTCTAAGAGGACCAATATCAGCATGGGGTGATGTCTTGACTTGCATGTGAATTGGATTTAAGCAAGGCAGAGTTGCCAAAAATGATCAGCCACACTCTCTTCCAGAGTCGTCAAAGTCTAGTAGCAAGAAAAAAAAATAAAGATGATAGGAGATAGCCTGGGATGCAGTGGATGACTTGGCATCTTTGAAGTGTGACCAAGCTCTAAGCACTCCACAGAGCCTGCTACCTCTGCCTTCATGACTGCCATTAGCATTTAATGAATGCTTATTGACTAAATGACTGACTAGTTCAACTTCCTCTAATATTATAAGTGAAAGAACTAAAATCCAAAATGGGGCAGTGACTTGCCAAGGTCACAGAGTTAATGACACAGTTATAGTTAGAACTCAGCTCTTCTCAATTTGGAACTATGCCCAAAGGGCTATAAAAATGTTCATACCCTTTGACCCAGCAATACTACTTCTAGGGTTGTATCCCAAAGAGATCACACAAGTGGGAAAAGGACCCATATGTACAAAAATATTTATAGCGGCTCTTTTTGCAGTAGCAAAGAACTGGATATCAAGAGGATGCTCATGAACTGGGGAATGGCTGAACAAGTTGTGGTATATGAAGGTAATAGAATACTATTGTGCTATAAGAAATGGGGATGATATGGACTTCATAACAATCTGGAAAAACCTACACTATATAATGTTGAGTGAGCAGAGCAGAACCAGGAGAACATTATACACAACCACAGATATATGGATTCTGTGAGGACTAACCCTGACAGACTTTGCTCTTCTCAGCAACACAAGGTGCAAAGACAACTCCAAAGGACTCACGATGGAGAATGCTATCTACATCCAGAGAAAGAACTATGAAGTATGAATGCAGATTGAGGCACACTTTATGCTCGCCTTTTTTTCCCTTTTTTTCTCTCTTTTGTTTTGTTTTTGGTTTTTTTGTTCTGTTTCTTCTTTCTAATGATTCATTCCATTGGTCATAATTCTTCTTCACAACTTGACTAGTGTGTAAATAATTTCAATGCAAAGTTATACATAGAAGATATATCGGATTCCATGCCTTCTTGGTGGGGGGAAGAAAATCTGGAACTCAAAATTATGTAGAACTGAGTGTTGTAAACTAAAAATAAAAAATCTCTAAATGAAGAAAAAAGAACTCAGCTCTTCTGACTCCCAATCCAGTGTTCATTCCATTCATCACATTCTTCCCATCACTTCATATTTTTTAATTGACTAATTAGTAATCTACCAAAATAGAGAGTTTTTGAAGATAGCTTTCTGTCTACTTTCAGACTGTAGCTATTTGATGAAAATTCCCAGAATGGGTGTTGGGGAGTAAGATGATTTCCAAGAAGACCTTACATCTTTCTTCCTTTCCTGGAAGTTGTCTCTTTAGCTCAGCCTGCCTTGCACACTTCTCAAAGAGCTATGGTATCTTTTCTTTCTGTACTTGTTCCAGTAAGGAAAGGGTAAGGAGAAGAGAGAAAACCCAAATACCTCCATTTCCTCTACCCCTCTATTGATCTCCTAGTTATATTTCCACTACATCTTACTATTTTGATAAAGACTTCTAAAGGATGATTAAAGCAATAATAGCTCACATTTAAATATATTATTTCATTTGATCTTCATAACAACCCTGAAAGATATGTGGTATAATATTCCCATATCTGGTTTATTATTGAGAAAACTGAAGTGTTCAGAACTCAAATCCAGAATGCCTTCCATTAAGTCTCATTGACACTCAACAAGAAGAGAATCTTTGCATGAAAGAAGCTTTATGTTCTATAGCAATTGAAGTATTTTTGCGTTGATGCTCAGTACACATAACTTACCTGGAGATTCATATAAAAATGTAATATAAGTTTCCATTTAGTGCCTAATTCATGTCTTGAAAATTCTTCCCTCTAAATATAGTTTCCCTCCAAAATAGAGAATTTAGTTGACTACCTTTGCCCCCATTCCAATTAAGGTAACCTCTCTAATTTCCCAATCTACAATAGATTCCATTTTAACACATATAATTTGGTTTACTCAAAATGACCAAAATGAAGACTTAATTCCAGTGGCTGAGCTAGTGTATCGTATCAGTCATCTGACACTGATCAGGACAAGAATGCTAGATTAAACCCAGAAGCTTTAGAGCACCTGAAATAAGAGGTGGAGAGGCTTAGTAATAGGACAAGTAAAAGACTGAATCAAAGCCATTAGATGAACCAGGATGCTGAGGGTCAGAACCAAAGAACCCACAAGTGGAGGCAGAAACCAGAGAAAGGTCAGAAAATTTATATTGGACTTAACACAGAAATAGGAGCTGGGGAGAGGGTAAAAATACTGATATGATCTGAGAAGTCATGAGGAAGGTAAGCCAAGAAAAAAAGCTTTCACCAAATGCTCAGGTTTTCATAAGGCTGAAAAAAAAATGGGCATGGAAAAGACCTAGGTTCAAGCCCTTATTCTACCCCTTTCCAGTTGTATAATCTTATCATACCACTTTTATCTCTCTGATCTTACGTTGCCTTGTGTATAAGAAGAGGGAAGGGCATTGAACTCAATGAAGTCCATGCTGTCTTTTGGTATGAATATTCTGGATTCTGTGATCTTGGCATGCTGATCACATAGCCTTCCATTTTTTTAAAGACAAAACCATTTGTTGAGTTGAAATGAATGGAAATGGATCATGCTGTTTTAAGAGGATCTAGAGAACACCTAAACGTCTTCATAGACTGACATTCTTGTTCTGTTCCTAGATTTCTGCCAATTTCTACAGTACTACTTTTGTAAATTACCTCTGTGTTTCTGTGCTGTATGAATTGATTAGCACCCACCATGTTTCCTGATACACTTGAGTGCTGCAGTCATTTCCTTTTTCTGTTTGGCATTCAAGCCAACATCAATGTTTTACCTGCCCATTAACTGAAGATACACACACAAAAAAATATGCCCTATCCACAAGCAGATGTTGTTTGCTATTTTCTTTTCATTTATTTAAACATGCAAATTGGTATGATCATTGGCAAATTGACTACACACCAATTAGATGAAAAATCCTTTCATTTTGGCCAATTTTCCCATAATATGGCATTCATTTTTCCAAGTACCATTCCCTGAGTTTGAGCTTTTGGGTGCTTATTAGCAGCTGGTATTTTGAAGTTCTCCAACCCTGGTATCAAGCTGTGTTTTAAAATTGGCTTTAGGTTTTCTCTGTTTTTATTTTTATTTTTTAATTTATGAAGCATCAATCATACCTTATGCAAGTACAGGAGAGAAGATGCCTGCCCTGAGGGAACTCTATGCTATCTCAGACCAACAGAAGATATGTTAATTCATATAATTTGCCTATTTTAGTGGAATACAATTTCTTAGTTTGGTGAGATTTGGAATCAATGCTCTGCTTAACAAAAAAAATCCAATTTCTTTTTCTTCTAAGTCACCATCCTCCTTGACACTTCACTAAAATAAGGGACTACTTCTGTTGAAATTCTCATGTCCCTTGACTTCCATGGTGCAATGCCATTCTAGCTCTCTTTCCTCTTTGCTTATTCTTTTCACTCCTTCATTAACTCTTCTCCCTCTTTATGCACTTTAACTTGAGTATCCCCCAAGGCTCAATTCACAGCCTTCTGCTCTTCTCTCTCTATACTCCCTCCTGTAGAGAGCTTTTCCATTCTCACGACTTTAACAATAATCACAATGCTGAAGACTCCTAATTTACATCTCTAGTCTGGATGTTTTAACAAGGTCCAAACCCACATTTCCAGGTTCCACATTGCTGTGGTATGAAGCAAATAGTATGACATTCTTCATTCTATGAGCCTCAGTTTCCTCAATTTTAAAATGGAGATACTAACACTTATACTCCTTTAGGGGCTTTGGAGGAAAGTGCTATATGAAAATGCATTATTATTTTGGATTTCTATCATTGCCCATTTGATTAGGATCCTTTTCTGAGTCCTTTATTTATGCCAATAAAGCATCACTTCTTCTGATCCCTCAAGGTCAGAATCTTGGAATCATGGGACCATAGAATTAGAGCTAGAAGGGACTTCTCAGTCCGTGTAGTCAAACTGGGACTATTAACTCTTGCCCCATGTAGTCATTTATGATTACTTAAAGTACAGCATTGGAAAACCAGGCTTTGATAAAACCCATTGGTATTCAAATGGAGCTACTTGACTATGCCTTAAACCCAAATCACTCTGGCTGTCACTGATTGGCCAACAATAGGTCCCAGCCCAAGCCTCACTTACTCATTGGGTTTTGATGACTCAGAGTGAGTGTAAATAATGGTTGTTTTTATTTTGGCCAGAAACTGTGGGAGTCTTCCCTCCCCTGGGCCTGGAGTCAAGAAGACCTGAGTTCAAATCCAGCCTCAGGTGCTTACTAGCTGTGTGACTCTGGGCCAGTCATTTAATCTCCATTTGCTTCAATTTGCCCTCTCTTCCTTCAAGTTTCTCTCCATTCAAATTGATCACCCTTTTTGGATCCTGAGGGTTGTTATCTGCCAGCCCTCGGGTCCTCCTCCCTTCTTTCTTAAGTAGTTCAGCATCTTGTTCACAGCCTTCCATTACATCACAACCCCTCCTTTCATATCTTGGGACTTTAACATACATGCTATGCGCCCTCAAAAATCCTAGCATTTCCATTTGTCAACCTCATAAACTCATATAAAATGATGACCATTCCTTTTATCTCATTATTAATTACCCACAAGAGTTCACCTTCCATGATCTAGAATGCTGGTGTCATGCTCAAATAGAAATGGAACCACTAAACTGATCATAAGGATCTCATCTGGTTACCCATTGACTTAGAAAACCATATGTTAATTTTATCTATGTTTTTATTGTATTTTTTTGTTTATTTGAATTGTTTTTTATTAAATACTTCACAATTACATTTTTTTTTGTTTTTTTGGTAGGGCAATTGGGGTTAAGTGACTTGCCCAAGGTCACATAGCTAGTAAATGTGTCAAGTGTCTGAGACTGAATTTGAACTCAGGTCCTCCTGACTCCAGAGCTGGTGTTCTACTCACTGTACCACCTAGCTGCCCCTCCCAATTACATTTTAATCTTGTTTGAGGTACACTCAGAGGTCTTGTGGGTACTGGGTTGATCTAGAACATTAAAAATTTTCCTTTGGATCACAACTTCCCAGACTTTGGTGCTAACCCCTCCCAAACCTACTCTTCATCCTAGAGGCATCTGTTGGCATAGTGGTATAATAGTAATTTAGATCTGAAGATCTTTCACACCCATTAATAGGCCATGTGACCTGCCTACATCACAGGAAGCCTAAGTCACATGTGGTGGGTAGAACTTGCTAAGAAGTAAAGGAAGTTGTGTCACAGGAAATGCTGAGAGAGCAGTTACGGCAGTTACCACAGTTACAGCTGAGGGAAAGAGAGTAGACTGTGGTGGCTGTGCTGTGAGTTTTTGGGAAGGCCCCAACAGGGGAGCAGATGGTTTGCATATGGTGAGGCTCCATGCTGTGATATTTCGTATTGCATTCTTTGTTGCTGTGATGGATTTGGTGGATGGCTTATGGGATCTGGTTCTCTGGTGTCTAAATAAATGGTTTATTTCTTCTATGTTCTATGTGGAGAATCTTTTATATTTTGTGATATAGAACCACATAGGCATTTTGACAATTATCATCTATATTGTGATTTTTGCCTTGCTGATTCAAGTGGATAAATTACTGGATTTGGAGTCAGGAAGAGCTGAGTTTATAATCCTTCCTTGGATACTTATTAGCCCTGTGGATTCTTATTACCATGGGCAAATCATTTAATCTCTCTCAACCTCAGTTTCTTCATCTGTAAAGTGGGGATAAATAATAACATCTATCCCATAGGGTTGTTGAAAGGATAAAATGAGCAAATGTATATGAAATGCTTTTTAAGTCTTAAGGTACTATATATTATTTATTAGTATTACTCTTTGTTCTCACTCTAATCTCTGGTCATTCAATTCCTCTCTGTTTCCTTAGTCCATCAACCCTTCTCTGACTTGTATTTCCTTCCTTTGAAGCTTTTATACTACAGGTAGCCAGTTCAGTTTGGGGATTTGAGAACCAAATGGTGAATAACCAGAATTCTTTGTCAGGTTCCTTAGTTTAATGGGCAATATCACTGAGAAGAAGACTTCCTACCTAGATATGTGAAGCAGATAGGATCATTAACTTTGTAGTGTGATCACCCAGCACCCTGAAGTCCTTTGCTCTGGTGTGCTTCTGGTCGTGTTGCTGTGTTGGCCTGCTCCCACCCACAAAGGGTTCATTCCTCCTGAAAAAAAGTCAGTGGTTTTTCATTGGAAAACTGTGATGATGGGCACAATCCAGTAGTGATCAATAGCCTGGTGGTAGAACCACCTATCAGTACCCCTGGAAATGTGACTGTTGGCATAAAGAACAATACAGGTGTACCCTTTACTTCTCCTCTGAAGGTAGTGCTAACTGAAGAAAAAGAAATGGCTCTTGGCTTCTGGTTGCAAATCCCCTGTATTAAAAAAAATGGAAATTGCTCCTATAAAGATATATGAGACACTTGACTTTATTCCACCTGGGCAGCCTTACCCTGAGACTTTCCATGCCTATTCAATATTCTGCCCTTTTAAGAAGGGTACCTGTTCTCTGCTCAATACTGTCTTCCAAACACCTCTTATGAAGCTACTCCCTTCTGTCAGCAATGGTACCTGCCATTCTCAGATCATTCTAACCAACGAAAACACATGTCTGTGCTATTTCAAAATCACAGTCTTCCTCCCATAAAAGTAAAGAACCACAATGCATGCCTGGAGGAAGTGGTCAGCAAGGTTGACCTTCCTTTCCACCATCTCCAAGGCCCTCTCAGTTCCCCATTCTTTCCTAGCCTCCTATGCTAGCCTCAGCCAGAGAGCCTTGCTTAGAACAAAAGTCCAATTTCAGCCACTTGAGTTGGGCCTACCAGCTTTTATATCAGTAAAGCAAGATTCATGACCTTGAGGGTGACCATGAACATGCCTGAATGGTTCAGAATCACAAAGTATAAGAAATTCTCTAAGTAGAAGGCAGAGGAAGTATAACATTCATTTAGACACAAGAGAATCCAATCCCAGGACAAGTAATTCCAGTTCCATGTAGTAGCAACAATGTAGCAACAAGGAGACTATAACAAAATATTATAACAAAGATCCAAGCCCTCCTGCAACCTCCCCCCAGCTAGGACCTTCCTGTAAACAATCACTCACAAATCCTACCCCTCCACTCAGCACTCCCTCTTGCAGCTCTGCCGACTCCGAGTTCCTTGATCTCCACAACTCTCTCTTGTTCTGCACTCTCCGCTCTGCAGTCTCTCTCTCGATGCTGTCTCTCCCTCAGTGTCTGCTGCCTCAAAGTCCTCTCGATGTCTGCTTCTGAATCCTGCCGCTCTCACTTCCGCTGCTTTCAGTTCTGCTGCTTTCAGCTCTGGACTCTCTTTTTATACAGTCCTAGCTGCATCTGGTTGACTAGAACTCAGTGTATATACCATTGGCTCTGGTCTTAACAACTCCCCTTAGGGCCCTGAGGGCTTCATGCCCACATAGGCTTAACTAGCACCTAGTCAGTGAAAGGATGTGAGCCTGCCTCTAATCAGGCCTCCCTTTGTTGGCCCCACCTGAGACCTATTCAATGTGTGTGTGGGGTAAGATGTTTCACTTACTGAGTGGCCTGACAGCTTTCTTCATTCCCAAGTCATTTACCATTCTGTTCTTTTGTCTTTCTAAACAGGCTAGACCTCTCTCTCTTCTCCCTGAGTCTAGAGTCTATGAGCAGTTAGGTGAAAGCAGGTTCACTTCTTTATTCTCTCATTGGGAAACCCATTCAAAGGACTGGCTTACTTTTTGTTGTCATTGTTTTTAGCATCCCAGAAGCACCTTCCTGATGGTTTTATTTTCCAGTTTAGCATAGGATCTTTTAAAGGTGGGCAGCTAGGTGGGCAGTGGATAGAGTGCAAGTTACTTAACTCTATTTACCTTAGCTTCCTCATCTGTAAAATGAGCCTGAGAAGAAAATGGCAAACAGCTCCAGTTCTTCACCAAGGAAACCCCAAATGGGGTCATGAAGAATTACCATATTTCCCCATGTATAAGACCCAACCTTTTATTTTTTGAAAAATTTGGAGTCTAAAACTGGGTGTGTCTTATACAGTGGTTGTAGATTTTTTGACTTGCATTTCCCACTTTTTCATGCTTGTTTTCTTCATGCTCGTTGTTTTGCATTTGTTACTGGTATATTAGGTTATGTTTTGCCATGTTCTACCCAGAAATGGCTCAGAAAAGATTTTTGTCCGGTGCTGAATTCAAGTTAAAGGTGATCCATTTTGCAAAAGTGAATGGAAATGGCTCAGAAAAGATTTTTGTCCAGTGCTGAATTCAAGTTAAAGGTGATCCATTTTGCAAAAGTGAATGGAAATCGTTCTGCTGACCATAAGTTTTGTCCTCCTCCAACTGAGAAAACAATCTGAGACTGGCTATGGGAAGGAGAAACCCTACTGAAAACACCACAGCAGAAGAAGGCCACATGAGAGGCAAGTCGGCAAAATGGCCTGATTTAGAGAGAGAATTGAAGGTGTGGATTGAAGAGCGAAGGGCAATTGGAATTCCTGTGTCCACAAACATGGTTCAGCATGAGGCAAGAAGAATTGCTGATGAAAAAGAAGTTACTGATTTCAAAGGAGGACACAATTAATGCTTCAGGTTCATGAAATGGAATGGACTAAGTATGTGTACACACACCAGACTTGCCCAAAAGATGCCTGAAAGCTATGAGCAGATGAATAAAACTTGAGTTCAATAACTTTATGTAATACATTTTTTCAAATTTCGGGCCCCAAAATTAAGGTGCATCTTATACATGGAGAAATACAGTAGACATCATGGAAAATGACTGTTATCCAAACCAAGTGTTGGTAAGACCTACAAGGGGATAAGGATAGTGTGTTCTTGTTCTTGATCCCTAGGGGAAAAGAAAAAAAACAAACTTCTGTGAGGCCAGGAAGCAGGGGGAAGTATAACACAGGGGACGAACTTTAGAGGAATGTTTCCTTGTCTGGCACGACATTATACCTTTTGATTCAGGGGAAATTTTGCCTTCTGTTAAAAGAGAAGTTCTGAAGTGTCTTTCTCTATAGGGATACTTAAGACAGAGAAGAGTTTTCCCTGGTGAAAGGCTTGGGGCATAAGAAGTGATAAATATGAAGAGTTCAGAGTTACCTGGTAAGACTTAGAACAAATGATGAACAGCATAAGCAGAATCATGAGGACAGTGTATATAATGGCCACACAGTGTAAAGGAAAACACCACTGTTAAGATTTCATGTCTCTGAGTAATAATCAGTTGTGACTTCAGAGGATTTGATGGCACCTGCATTCTACCTGCCTATTGGCAAAGAGGTGGTAACAACTGGTATAGATAGAATGAGATGTTGTTGTTGTTGTCATGATCCTCTTTGAAAATGAAGGGCAAACACAACCTGTGAGTAGTCTCCCCCTCTCCCTCCTCCTCCCCTTCCCCCACCTGTTCCCCTCCCCCTCCTTCTCCCTCCTCTGCCCAAAGGAAGGTAAATTTAGATGGCTGAAGGCTGCCTCCTTAACTTTGGGTTTACTGGCTAGATTTCTTTCTGGAAAACCAAGCCTTAAACCCAATTCACTCTAGAGCTGTTAGATTGGACAATAGTTCCCTGCCCTTCTAGAACAGTGAGTATAAATACTAAATAGTAGCTGTTTCTCCTTTGTCCAAGAACCCTGAGGGTCTTCCCCTCCCAGTTTGATTTTTTTTTTTTTTAGTTTTGATTAAAAGGTCCATCCCTTGATTAACTTCTTAAAGAGGCCTATTCACTGAATGGGTGTTACCTCACTCAAAGTGAGAATGAGACATACATTTTCAGACACTGACAATGTCTTTATTTTATGTATTTATTTTTGCCCCATTGTACTTGTTACAGGGAAGGATTCTACTGAGAGAGAGAAATAGTCATGTTTAAAAGTAAGCATCAATAAAACATTTTCCCCTAAAAGGCTGGTGTTTTCTACCTTGCAAAAAACAGCCCAAGGTACCTTGTTAGGAAGAGTGACCTTGTTACCATCTACTGGGATTTGTTAGAACTGCAAGAAGAGCCACCCATGAGCAATGGTAGAAAGAATAGGCACTATGAGTCTTGTGCTCAGATTAGCTTTAGAGCTAGAAGCAGGGCTGTGCTGGAGCCAGCTAGTAAAGGCTCAAGAAAATTAATTGTTTTTATATCCTTTTATATCCTTACATCTTGAAAATCAGCAAACACTACAAATCAAAGCTTGATATATTGTTTTGTTGATTGTTTAGACTTAAGAATATGACATGGAGAATGATATTAGTGCAGATGAAACTTAAAAGTGTGTGGTGCTTACATTTATTTATTTATTTGGACAGCTAGTTAAAAATTTGCTAGCATATGACTAGATGGAAATAAGTCAACAAGCATTTACTAAGGACCTACTATGCATCAGGCAGTGTGATAAATATTTTGTAGGCAAAGAAAGGCAGAGGACAGTTATTTCTCTTGAGAATCACAGTCTAATGGAAACCTTAAAGATAATTTAGTACAACTCCTTCATTTTATAGTTGAGGACATCGATGTTGATGGAGGCTAAGTGATATGTATAAAGGAAAATATGCGCAAAATAGCAGATAGAGGATTTGAACCCAGGTTATTTGACTTTAGATCTAACATTCTTTCCACTGTACTAGTCCTATCTAGGGTAAATGATGGAAGCTCTGTACATATCTCATGTATGTGGCAGCTAGAGGAGGTTTCTCATTGGAGGATGTCTATATTTTCCATTAATTTTTGCTGTGAGTTCTACTTTGTTTCCTTTGAATTGTCGATACAGCTTTCTTGGTTTGAGTCCTAGAGTAGTAAAGACAGCAAAGTTGGTGGTATCATACAAGGGATTTCTAAAATATTTTGAGTCAAGGAGGTAAGAAATCCAACAAAGGTAATTCCCACACAAAGAACAAAAGCAAAGTAAATAATACAGTTTGGTAATCTGGTCATAGGCTTAGACCTAGAAGAGAACTTAGAAGTCATGTAGTGTAACCATTTTGTCTGACAGACAAAGAAACTGAGACCCAGAGAGGCAATAGTATTATAAGACTGTAGATTTAGAGCTAGAAGGAATCTTAGAGGTCATCTCGTTTAGTTCCTCTATTTGGGAAATTGAGGCTCAGACGGTGAAATGAATTCTCCAAAGTCACATAGACGGTAAGTGGCAGACCCCAGCATTGGATCCAGGCCATCTGGCTCCAAATCCAAATTTAGATTTACCTCTAATATTCTTTCTACTCTACTATTCTGTCTTGACTAGGGGTGGGGAACCTGCTGCCTCAAGTCCACATGTGGCCCTCTAGGTCCTTTGACTGAATCCAAAATTCATGAAACAAATCCCCTTAGTAAAAGGACTTGTTCTGTAAAACTTGAATTCAGTCAAAAGGCCACATAGTCAAAGGACCTAGTGGGCCACATGTGGTCTCAAGGCCACAGGTTCTCCACCCCTGGTCTTGATCCTTTAATCACTACTTCCAGGTGGCTGATAGTAGCCATCATCATCATTATTATCACTGTCATCATCATTACTAACATTTATATATCACTTTAAGTTTCACAGAACACTTAATAAATTTTATCTCCTTTGATCCTTACAACAACTCTAGGAGATAAGTCTTATTGGTGGTCTCATTTTACAGAAGAGAACACTGAGGCAGTCAGAGGTTTAAACACGTTGACCAAGATCACACAGCTAATAAATATCTGGATTCAGATTTGAACTCAGGTCTTCCCGACTGCAGGTTCAGTTGTTTATTCATTGCTCCACCTAGTTACCTCTGAAGTCCTCACAGTGACAGCAAATGAACTGGTTCTAGGTTTATTGTTTTTTAGCAAATCAATCAACCAACAAGTATTTCTCTGTATCAGGCATTGTGCTAAACCCTGGGGATGGCAAGGCAGAAGTGATGGTCCCTGTCTTCAAGAAGCTAATATTCTAATAAGGAAGTCAATATAAATATGTGTGTGTGTATACACATACATACATATAAACACCAACATATATACACATTTACATACACAAACTGTATATAGGAAAGACAGGGATCAGATCTGTGACTTCATTGGTAGAAGGAATTACCAGGTGAGGTTACTCCTAATTCCCAGGTAGGTCAGTACTATCTCTGCTACTTAAAGCTTCAAAGAGTTACCTAGAATACTGAAAAGTTAAGGGATTTATGCAGAATCCAGTAGCCTGTATGTGTCAGAGGCTAGAATTGAACCCAGATCTTCTGGCTTTGAAGCCAATTTTCTGTCTCCTATGTCATAATGCCTTTCATGTGTGTGTGTGTGTGTGTATGTGTATGTTCACACACATATATGTATATACTCACACATGTGCATATGCTATATACTATAGTGTATATATATAGTACTATAGTATATGTATGTATAATATACTATAGTATATATGTGCATATATATACATAAACATACATACTATATGTATCTGCATATAAAGATATGCACATACATGTTTGTGTGTATATATATGTATAAACATACATATGTACATGCACACGATGCCTTTCAAGTTCATATATCGTTTGAGTGTTGAGTGTCAAAATATAAATGAAATAGCTAAAACTGGCCAGTAAGGAAGACGCTATTAAGCTGCCACTAGGAAGTAAAGGCTAATGTGTGGTCAAAGAAACTGGAAGAGAATGTCCCAAGGGACATTGAAGATAGACAAGTTGGAGATGTTAAAAATGAGATGTACTTATTTAAAATAGTATTAGCTCCCTAGTAATATACCTGGCCACTTTTCATTTCCATTAGAAATATCAAGAATGTAGTTCTGACCTAAGAGAGGGATTCTCAAACCTTTTAGATGGTAAGTCCCTTTCCACTGTTGAAAACTCTCAACCATCGGTCCAAAATGATTTAAAAAAAAAAAGATGCTAGCGTTTAACTTTCATAGCTCAGGGAAAGAATAAGAAAGTTGCTTGTAATGTGACAGTATTCCATGATGGAAAACTACTTTGGACCAAATGGGAGCGATTTGGAGAGAACACATTTTCAATTCTATCTGGCAGCTAAAGATGGTCTCCTGGTCATTAGTCAAGATGTTGCTGAGATCTTAGACCTGCCCAATTGGTCCCTTACTAGGCACACCCTTTCAAATGGCCATGTTGCTTTTTCCAGGATTCAGACAGCTTTCAGTTCCCATGGTGGTGTTCTTCTCTTGGATACAATTTGAACTAATAGGCTTTCTGTTTGATATTTTTAGGTTTACCTCTAATAGAATCTCTAGCTGGGGAGTCTCATAAGCTTCTTTGCTTGGGGTATCACCTTTACTTAATAAATATTTATGTGATGGGGGAAAAACACATGAGAAGAATTCACCTATCCAAGAACTTAAGCTTGGCTAAGCATATCTGCTTATTGGAATTTATTTTTCACTGTTTATCTGTCCCTGGGAGTTAGGATTCACTCTTTCTTCTACATTCGTATATGATTACACTCCTGGGGCATTTTAGATTATATGACAGGAACACCTCTTCCCACTATGTATAAGTGGATTCTGTTTGCTCCAACCAATCAAAGCTGAATTGACTATAGCTATATCTTGTTCTTTCAAATGAGTTTCCTGCATAAAGATGATATCTGGCTTTATTGCTAGAGATAATTTATAATTTTTTTCCCCTTGAACCATACCCATTATGATCATTAGTATTCCAGGAGCTTTTTTAATGGGCTTAGTATATTTTAATTCCCCCCATTTTTGAATTTATCATGAACAATTTTCTTTCGTGAGATGGGATGGAAATTATGCTATGGAAAAGTACTGCTTTCAGAGGCAGCCTATTATAGGGAAAAGAACCATGGGTTTAGAGTTGGAAGACCAAGGATTTAATTTTATCTATGATACTCACTGGCTGTGTCACTATATATAAGTTACTTGACTCTTTGATGTCTCTGTTTTTCCATCTATGAAATGGGGTACAACTTTGACATGGGGAAAGCTATTTGCAAATCTTAACTAAAGTGTAATATATAACTATAAATTGACAAGGGTAATGGGGCATGTTTGTAATCTCTGTTACTGGGGAAAGCAGTGACTGGTGGATCATTTGGGCTCAGCAATTTTGAACTTCAGTAAGCTAAATCCAATTGGACCCACTCTCTCTGATACTAATATTATGAGCCCCTGGGAGTAGAGGTGCACCAGGCTTCCTCATATGGAGGGAACAAGTGGAAGTGGGGGAAAATGGAGATGGTTAAAGCTTCCGTATTTCTCAGTATTGGAATTGGCCTGTTTTGGAAGGCAGACTGCTATATTTCCAGAATGATTAACTTAGGAAGACCCAGTCTCAAAAAAAAATTAAATCATTAATTTAATTAATCACCAATTAAATTAAATCATTAAAAATGAATTATTACTATAAAGGTTAATTTCCCTTCACTTGTAGAGGGTATCTGAATTTTTAAAAAATGCTACCTAGCATGGATTTGGAAATACAAAATAAAAAAAAAACAGCAGTCATTGTTTTAATTCCACTTAACCTACCCCACAATTCAATTTCAATCCCTATTTTTCTCTTATTGGAGATGCTAAAAATGCATGGAAGCATCAGTTTTCATGTGTGTGCAACATTCACAACATTTTTACCATTGGAAGCATCTTTCATTTAAGACCTGTTCGAGTCGCACAGGTGGACAAACTGAGGCAAAGGAAATTAATTCACTGACTTAAGGTTATATGAAGAGACCGTGTTTTATGGAAATAAAACTCACTATTACAAACTTGTTGCTATGTAACTTAGTTTTTCGTTAAGGGGAAAAAGTGAAGAAGGGTGAGTGCATTTATCTCGAAAAATCTATCCCTGAAATTTTGGTATGCGGCCACGAGGTGGCAGTAGGGCACCCCAGACACTGAATTCAGAGTATTGCTTTTCCTTGACAGTCAGATCTCTGTTCAAGACCACAAGATTTAATGATGACTTACCATTTTCTAATGAAGAAAATCCAGATAGCCAGATTAATATAGCTTAAGGCATGTTACAGATGATCTAGTTTTTTACAAATGAGGAAACTGAGGTTCAGAGAGATGAACTGACTTGTTGTGAGTTACATAGCTAGTGTTACAGCGAGGACTGGAAACCAGGTCTTCTGTCTTCTAGTCCATTGCTCTATGATACAACACAGCCTTTAATTTAAAAAAAAAATACACTTAAGCAACATTAAACAAATATGCCTATTAAAAGATGTTATTTTTGCTTGTTTAGCTGTTTTTCAGTTGTGGCCTACCATCCACGACCTCATTTGGGATTTTCCTGGCAAAGATACTGGAGTAGTTTGCCATTTTCTTCTCCAGCTCATTTCACAGATGAGGACACTGAAGCAAACAGGGTTAAGTGACTTGCCCAAGGTCACACAGCCAGTAAGTGTCTGAGGCCAGATTTGAACTCAGGAAGATGAGTCTTCCTGACGCTGGAGTTGGGATTCTATCCACTGCACCACCTAACTCTCTCTGTTATTTTATAGCACCAATAAGTAAACATTAGAGGGAGCATGGTGTGGTTGGATAGATAGAGAGCAGCATTTTGAATATGGACTACCTGAATTCAAGTTCCATCTCAGAAATATCCTGATTGTGTGACTTTGGGTAGTCAGTTAAATTTTCAGTGCCCCAGTTACCTCCTTAAGACTAAAGATCCTGATTGGCATTGGGAGAGGGAGTTTCCTTGTAGGAATTTTCTCCAGAGCTTCTTAAACTGTGGGTCACAACCATGGGGTCATGAAAAATTTGGCAAGTCAAAGGTTTCTGCACATGCAATGACCAAAAATTAATTCAAAGTCAAACATGTAAGGAATCCAAGGTGTCTTAGACACAGCTTGCCCATGTTGCATCACACAACTTCACTGCAGACTTGATTCTGAATACGAAGCATGGGCACTTTGCACTGTGCATGCCCTCAAACCCTGCAAAGGGGTCGCGAGTGGAAAAAGTTTAAGAAGCCCTGCTCTACAGTAATGAAATTACATCTCTCCAAATGCCCGCAAAAATAAACCTATAATTGGGTTTCTTTTTCACCAATCTTTAGTTCTTCCTCCATGCATTCATCCTGATCATAATGCAACCCATAGAAACTGATTAGAATTTCCTGTTTTCATGCACCTTGAATCTTAACTTGGCTTCGGAAGCCTTCTAGGGCTCATGATGTCTCCATTATTTACCTTGCTTGGGTCCTCTATATATTTTTTAAAGCAGAAGTTTTTTCCTTTCCCAGGGTCAACATTTGTCAGCTAAGAGTATCCAATCCCTTGATTCCTTGCTTGACAATCCCTCATTTTTTTCTCCACATAAGGAAAGAAGCCAAATGGCCATACTCTTGAGGAGTGTGTGCAAACATTGAAATGGCACTCTGATATGCGCGCGCACACACGTATGTGTGTGAATCTATATGGTTATGGATAGGGACGTATACTATGTCATATACATGTATATACACATGTCCATATATGCATGTATATGTACAGATACATATATGCACACATACTTATACATACACATATAGGCATACGTGTATATCTATTAATGCACTCATATACAAGGATGGACAAGCTCTGCAGGCTGAGAGGCTAAACTCCATGTGACTGTGTACAATAATCCAAATAATTGGATTAGCATTTTTCTTCCACTTTGTTTTTCCTGGGCAGATGGTTAGACCAAACTCTTGGGGTTTATAGATCTCTTCCAAGAGAATCTACAGTGTTCACTTTAGTATATACCTACCAAAACCAGATCCCCACCAATCATAGGTTCCTTTACATTTTTTGTTGTTGTTTTACTCATGTCTGACTCTCTGTGACCCCATTTTGGGTTTTCTTGGCAAAGATATTAGTGTGGTTTGCCATTTCCTTCTCCAGCTCATTTTATAGTGAAAAGATTGAGGCAAACAGGGTTGGGTGACTTGCCCAGAGTCACACAACGAGCAAGTGGCTGAGGCTAGATTTGAAATCACATCCTCTTGACTCCAGGGCTGATGCTCTATCCACTACACCACCTAGCTGCCCATTATGTTTTTTATTGCCAATCATGGAATGCCAATCAATTGAAAGAACACCTGAATAAAAGCAATTCAGGAGATTCCTTCTATCTTTTACATTTTTCCATGTTTTAAGTTTTCCTGTTGTTGTTTTTAAATAAGTTACTTCAGACCCCTTTCCTCAAGTGCCAGACTTAAATCTCAATATAATCCTGATGGTATTTAGTTGAGGTTGTCTCTAAAAGTAGCTCTGGACACAAGCATTTTTTTTTGGTTCTTTTAGAAAAAGTTTGGGAAACAGAGGAGGAACACATTACAACATCCAAGTGCAGAAACTGAACAGTAAATTAAACTAGTTTCATTACATTTACATTTTCTGATTCCTCCTAAGTGTTTCATTCATGCTCTGCAGCCTCTTGGGTAGGAAATAGCAAAACAGCTGAAAAAAAATTAACGAACTATGAAAAGAGTCACCAAAAAGAAAAAAAAAAACCACAAGACAAAAACCACCCACGTTGGCAGGGATAGCCTGCAGACAGACAATATACCTCATAGACTGAAGCAATGACAACTGAGGCTACGATTTTAAATGGGGGGTATGGGTAAGTGGAGTGGGGTGGGGTCACCAAGGACAGGAGTGGGGATATTATATTTTAGTAAATGCTTTTGGGACATTTGGGTTTTCCCTTTTTGAAATGGGAAACAAGGCAAAGGAAGAATGTATTAAAAACTCCCAGTTTGCAAGTGCTTTGAGTGGAGGACTCGTTTTGCAAAAACTAGTGCAAATTAAATAAAGCCCACAAGCCTTTTTACTCAGCTAAGCTTTCCAGTCAATAGCTATTTTGCAAAATTGGGTCCAGCAATTGCAGAGCTAAGCAAAGCAATCACTGTGGGCCATTCAGAAACCAGTGAAGGATTCAAGATATTCAAACAATAACCATTTCTTCTATCTTCCACCCCCCTCACCCCTATTCAGTTTATCCCCCAAACTAAACACCCTTCAATTGACTTGTTGCTCTACTGGGCTGTTGCTGAATGGATCGTCTTAGGCTGACAGTGGTTTAAGCTTTGCTTGTCTTTCCTTGACTGTTACTCTTTTTCCTCTCCCCAAATCTAAAGTCTGTACCACTGCTATCCTCTCACATCTACACACCCCCAATCCCAGGTGCTCAGTAGTTTGGAAAATTATAGTATTCAGAATTGAAAGGGAGTTAGACTTGAAGTAAGCTTGGATGAAATCACAGAATTGAAGTTCAATGACTCATGCAAGACCACACAGGTAGGAAGTAGCAGGTTTCCTAAGCTGTTTCAATTCTTTGAGTAAGGGTGAATAAAACGAGTGGGCAGTCAGTTGGATGTCCATATATTAAATGAGTGGAACTATACTCCCATTTTCCTTCACTCCCCCAATGAAAAATACTTTTTCTCTTCCAGTATGTATTTTTTTCCCAAAAAATGTTTTAATAAAGGCTTTGGTCTTTTATTGAAAAGCACTTTCACATAAATAAGATAATACATTGAACATTCATTAGTCATTTACATCTTACTGTGAATGTATTTGTCAATTATTTCCTGAGAATATATTTTAATAAGATATATTAGGGAGGAAATTGGAAAATCTTGGAAGGTTTTGGGGCAGGAGTGAGGTACATAAAGTATAAAGAAAAAGGAAGCTAGTGGTCTTGAGAACAAACTATTGCATAATTTTGCTATTATTCATTATGGCTATATTCTGTTAAAAATTGCTTTCAGGAAAATATAGGCTAACCCATTCACACCAAAATGCAAACAACTGAGAATCATAGAATCATAAAATTTTAGATTAAGACTGAATCTTAGAAATTATCTAACTCAACTTCCTCTTGAGTAAAGGAAATCCCTTCTAGACCATTTGTCTTTTCTTGAGTATCTCTAACCATGGAGGGCTCACTAACAAGGCAACCTCTTCTAATGTTGGACAATTCTACTTATTACAAAATTTTTTGCTATGTAAATTTCCCTGAAACTTTCACACAGTGATCCTAGTTCTTTCCATTGGAATGACACTGAAAAACATATTCTCTTCTACAGGATAAACTTTTGTATATGTGAAATCTTTAGTACTCTCCTCTATAGGTAAAAAACATCAGTGCCTCTCACCTTGCCTTAAATTTCCTAAACCCTCTCAGGTTCCCATGTACCTTCTCTGGTTTTTCAATGTTTGTCTTAAAATGTGGCACTTGAAAATGAGCACAATGAACAGTTTTGGATGATTGATGAAGAATATTAGTAGAACTAATTTTCTATGAACTAGACACTGCAGGCTAGAATTATATAAACTTGTTGCCTCATCTTAACCAGGTTAATGTAGGTGATTCTGAATGGAGAACAACAAATAAGTGAAAAATGAAACATATTTGTCATTTCTTTGGTTACCTGTTCTTATAATTTGTCACAGTGGAATTATAATATTTGAATTTTAACCTGATGTTGTATAAAAAGAAGTTGAAATAGGATTTTAGAAAATGAAGTCAGATAAAGTACCTGGATTACATCAAGTCAACCTGGATGAAACCCATGCTGTAAGTGTCACATCTTTGAAGAATTTTTTTATGTATCTCAAAAAGAGAAAGATATGAAACAATTAGAAAAATCACAGATGTCACTAATACATAAAAAGTATGCAGGGGGATATCAACTATCAAACCATATGTCTACTTTCTCAATTTTATAAGAGGTTAAGAGGCTGAGCTACACACAAATTAGGCATATTAATGAGGGAAACATGAGAGAGGAACAAACAGGCATTTACAAATGATTTTCTATAGCACACTTGATAGTCATCTTGATAGTCACAGAACTGACTGAGAGCTGTCAGGAATACAAAATCCTTGCTTATTATTTACTGAGTCCAAATATGTGTCTTGGCAAAGCAAAAAGTTAATAAGTGGCTGGGGCAGTATTTGAACTTAGTTCTTCTTGCTTCCATGTCTAGTCCTCTATCCATTAATCCATCAGGTCACCTAGTTACCTTGAATATTATTGAGTGACCTCAAGTAGGTTTCAGGGACATACACACACACACACACACACACACACACACACACACAGAAAGAGATAGATAGATAGATAGATAGATAGAGAGAGAGAGAGAGAGAGAGAGAGATTAGCAGCCACCAGAAGAGAAACAAAACAAATGAAGAATGCCTTTCTCCCAGACACTGACAAATACTTGTGTAGTTGTGTAGGCTATCACTTAAGGAAAGTCCCAGTAAACATATCATGGACAAACATTGTAGATGGACAAGAAACTGCATCCAGAATTGACTGCAAGGAAAATAATAAGATGGATTATGTTTGGAACATCGCATAATGCTCTAATTATGGAATTTCTGGCATTGGAGTTATAGGTATCTTTTTTTCATAAGATATCCTTGATAAGTGGATAGAGAGCTGACCTTAGAATCAACCTTTCCTAGAGGTTGGCTATACTTAGCAATGTATTATGGCAGAAAACCCTCTAGGGTGGTCACTGGAATGCTTTGGCTCTTTTATCATATCCCCCAAGTCTATGAGATAATAACTTGTACCTTGTTTCCCTTGTTATGAAATTAAGATCCACCATTAAAATCCTACTCTGATTTCTCATTGTGATATATGGACCACCTTAGGTCCTAAAGGCAATGTCAATAGAGGAATCTCAAATAGTTAAGGCTTATCAATCTGGAAAGATTTATCTTATGGATCAGTGACAGACTATATTTAGAAAGGCTCATCTCCAGAAATTGGGTCACTGGATGGTAAATTACTTTAGTTACAGCAACCCAGAAGATTGTCCCTTTAGGCATGAAAGAGTAGATAGCAAGTACTTACTCTGATAAAAATATAGATCCTTGAAATTTTGAAGCAACTATAACAATGAGGAAATGGAGTACTGTGATAAAAAAAATCTGGGTGGACTGAGGACTCTTGCTTATAATGAAATCCAAAGCACAAAAGTCATTTTGACAACTAACCACTGGCTGAAAGGCTAAGGAAAACAAAGGAAAGAGGTCAGGTTCCCCCTGAGGTTCCCACAGTCATCCTACAGATATATCTCACTTTATCAGTTCTTTCTGAGATGTAGTTTGAAAGAGTTTATGGAGCGCTGGACCCAGACATCAGGAGATTCGGGTTTGAATCCTGTTTTAGACACTACTATCTGTTCAACGTGGACACTCACCTTTGAACAATCCCTTTGATTCTCAGTTTCTTAGTGCTCAGCCTACCTCACAGAGTTGTTGTGAAAAAAAGTGTTTTGCAATACTTAGAGCATTAGATGGATATGAGTTATTATTTTGTGCCATCTTAACTTTCTGCCAGACAATTAAGAAAGTTGGTTACACAACTGTCCTCCTGTGACTCTTAGAAACTTTTTGAAACACTTTCTGCAATTTGGGAAAATGCTTTGGATTACTGCATAGGTTTCCTCATCAGTATTCATCTACACAGCCCCAACATGACAGACAGAAGAGAAAATGCCGAAGCAGAAGGTGGGGGATGGGGTGATTGGGAACATGAATTTTCCTGCATTGGCAGAGAAATGAATCAGGTAACCTACCAGGTCTCTGATTTTCTATTATTGTGGTTTTCATTCTCAGATTTTCTTCAGCAGAGTGAGCCTGGAGGTTGCTTGCTTGTGATAGCCCAAATTAATATAGTACTTATACATTTGTGAAGCATTTTCCCTACAATGGACCTTTAAAGTAATTATTTACAAATATTATCATTCCAATTTTAAAGATAAAGAAACTGAGCAAAATGCCCAGACTCACAGAGTGAGTCAATGTCAGTGTTAGAACTTGCACTCAGTATTGGTGTCTCCTGACTCAAAGGCCAGTTGTCTTCCTAATATGTCATTCTGTCTCCAGAATCTGAAACAAACAAAATAAAACAAATGTACATGCATAAGGTTCTGGAGAAAGGTCAGTGCTAAAATACTGACCATGGCAAAAGTAATATGTCTACAAAAGATGATCTAAAGGAATAGATAAGCCGCATAGGGCGGTATCTTCAACTGAGAGAAAGGCCTAAGGAACAACAGGAATAAAATGTATGAGCAAAACTACAAACTAAACAAAATTAATAGCATATCGAATTAGTCATCTGTAGTAAATGACTTAGGATTGAATTCTAGAAGCCGCACTATGTATAGTTTAAGTAGGCAGTTAGCCTTTATAGAGGTGATTTTAGGTGTTCTGAAAAAAGTCTCTTGGTTCCCAAATGACCCTTCCTGTATCTTTGTTGATGCTTGAAATCCATTGCACAGGAGAAAATGTCTTTTATTCTACAATTAGAGATAATGGCTTAAGATTTATATTCCTAGAGCACCCTCATATACATTGATAAATTCATAATTAAGGTATAAATGACTACCATGAAAATATTTTTTAAACAGCTCTTGATATGTGATTGGAGGTGGGTGGAGTGAATGGTGGTAGTATGATTAGGGCACTGGATATCTTGAGGGGGTTGGGGGAATGTTTAAAATGTCAAGAATGGAGAGGCTGAAGATGACCTTTAATGACCATTTTTTTCTTTGTTTTCCTGAGAGCAAGTCCTATTGAATGCTTTTTTGCTTAATGAAAAATTGTAGGATTGAATGACAATGAGATTTCCAAGTCATACTTTCCTGCAATTTTATGATAGCAAGATGAAATCACAGCATTTCAGAGATGAAAGGGACTTCAGATAATAATAGTAGGCATTTATACAGCACTTTAAGGTTTGCGAAGTGCTTTGTAAGCATTATTTCATTTAAACCTTACCACAACCCTGGAAGGTAAATACTATTATTATCCCCATTTTACAGATGAGGAAAATGCATCACACAGAGATTATGTGACTTCCAGAGAGTCATACAGTTAATAAATGTCTGAGGAAGATTTGAACTCAGATCTTCCTAATTTTAGGTTCAGAAATCTATCTTCTATGCTACCTTCTGCACAATCTTTCCCATAAGTGGACATCCAGCATTTACTTGTGGATCTAGAGGAATGGACAATCCACATCTTAAGAAAGTCTATTTTGGGATATTTATAATAAGTACAAAGTATTTCCTGACATCAAGCCCAAATCTTCCTTTTTGCAATTTTTGATTGTTACTCCTAGATCTGCCCTCTAGGGCTAGGCCAAGCAGAACAAGTATCATTCCTCTTTCTGATGACAGCCCTTCAAATACTTGAAGACAGTTAGCCATAGCATCAATATATTTTTGCATTTATTTTTATGCTCTACTGAGAAATTTAGAAATGTGATGAGGTCATTCAGTCTCTGAATCTCATTTATTCATTTGAAAAAGACCTAGGGATTTTAGTTTGTTTCAAGCTAATACATTCCTCTGTGAAGTAAATAACACTAGGAAACTGAGTTGAACAAGATCTTTCTAACTCCAAGCCCAGTACTATGTCCACCAGTTTTCAAGCTTTTTGGTCTAAAGACCACCTTATATTTAAAAAAAAACACACACATATACACATCCATATATACATACATGCACACATATATAAATTACATACATACTTATCTATCTATATATGTATATGCCTATACATATCTATCCATCTATTTATCTATCTATCACCCTAGAGGTAATATGGGGCAATCGGGTGGTAGAGTAGATAGAGCAGGAATCAGGAAGACTCACCTTCCTGAGTTCAAATCTGGCCTCAGACACTTACTAGCTGTGTGACCTTGGGCAAGTCACTTAACTCTACCTACCTCGGTTTTCTTATCTGTAAAATGAGACGGAGAAGGAAATGGTGAACCATTCTGGTATCTCTGCCAAGAAAACCCTAGATGGGGTCATGAAGAGTCAGACACAAATGAAATGATTCAACATTAATAATGGAGGCAACAGAAAGCCAATGGAGTTTATTGAGTAGGAAGGTGACATAGTCAGGCTTGTCCTTAGGAAGAGTGAGGATGTTAACCTTTGTAACCCTTAAGATCTCTTCCAACTCTAAATCTATTATTCGATGATCCTATTACCTCGGTTCCAATCTCAGCTCCTGAAACATGCTGGCTGTGAGTCCTGGAGCAAGTCACTCAACCTCTCATTTTCTTAGGTAGCCCTCTAAGACTGATAAGTTACAAAACAGTTGCCTACATATTAATAAAAGAAGTTTACTTATTGGAGGTTCCCTAAATCAAGGAAATCACAGTTATGGAGAAGAAGAAGAAAGGGAAAATAGAAAGTTGATCTCTATCTTTAAGTATTTGAAGGGTTAAAAAACCTGCCAACTTCAAATTAGGCTTATTCTGTGTGGTTCCAGAGCATAGACCCAAGACCAGTGGATTACAGGGAAGAAAATAAAGTTTCATTCTGTATAAACAAGAACTTGTCAATATTCAAAAGAATTGGACCTGACCAAAAATCGAATGGGCTTCCTTATAAGGAAGTAAATTTCCTGTAATTACATGTGTTCAAGCAGAGGCTGTATGACCATATAGAAAGATACTGTATAAAGGAATCCTAGGGTAGAAGGATGATCTTCCTTTTGTCAATCATCATCCTTCCAACAACATTACTTTTGTTCCTCATCCACTTTCTTTCTCTCTCATTCTGCTCTCAGGCTAGTAGATACACATAAAAGTGTTTAACCACTTGATTTAGAAGACATTGTCTATGTCTTCTAGAATAATAAATTTCAAGCTAGAAAGGGCCTCAGAGGTTATCTCATTCAAATTCCTTATTATACTAATGAGGAAAATGAGGTATAGAAAAGAGAAGTGAGTTGTCCAAGATCACACAAGTAAAGTGGCAGAGACAGGATTAGAATCCACATTCTTTCATCTGATTTCTAACATGTTTTCTATTTTTCAACACTGTCTTATTTAATGTTTCTTTCAAGACTCATTGTTGCACTCCAATTGCAAATCCCATCTCACACACATAATGCTGTGTCTGAGGTGATGTTTATCTCTTTGAAATAAAATTTCAAATTTGATTTATTTTTTCATTGGTATAAAGGCTTCAAGGTTATTTGGATTCTTCCCTATCCTCTTTGTTTTCTTTCTCCCAAGTATTTAAGGGCTTCTCCTTCACTATTGTTCTTTTTTGCATATCATGACTTCTCCTCAACACTAACCATTTTTGCAGATTTCTATCTGCATATTTTTCTCCCTTCCTCATAAATTTCAACTTATGTACTCTTGTTTAGGTCAGCAAGTCTTCCAACAAACACATTCTTTGCAGTCCTCATGAGATGCAGTCTGTCCCTTGCCAGGAACCCATCATCTGGTATTGGAAGCCTTGGTACAGAAAATGAAATCCTTTTCTTTGACACCAACTACCCAGCCAGCTGTTCACTGCCTCTATCTTCCATTTTCTTTCAAAGTCATGACCTTCACCCTGAAGGTATAAAAACACCACCTGTACTTCCAACGTCTTCAGTTTCCTCATTGAGTCGTGTTAGGACTTACTTTTGGGACTAGTTAAGGTATGCAAGGAATCTGATTTTTTTTTGTTAGGCAATAATCTGTAATTATAATTTTTATTAAAATGTTATCTCCTTTGTGGACTTGCAATGGAGGGGAACTGAATGGATAAAAATGTTAAATGTACCATGAGGTCTCTTAATATTCTCAAAGGTGTCTACAGTGTTATAGAAGACAATGCAGTGGAGTGGAAAAAAATATTAGACTTGGAGTCAGGAAGAACTGGGTTCATATCCTACTTTCTAGTTGTGTGACTCTGGGCAAATGTCTTGATCTCACAGAACTCTCTTATGCATAATGGGGATACCAATAATACATATTTTACAATGTTGTTATGATATCAAATGAGATAATGTATAAAAACTTAGAGTATATAAATGCAAGTCATTTATAAATGCAAGAAGAGAGATGTTATAGAATCTCAGATATGAAAAGGACCTTAAATAATCTACTATAATTTGTATCTGAGGAGGAATCCTTTTTCTATAGCATCCCTGACTGGCCATTCAGGCTCTACTTATCAACCTCCATCAATGAACATTGTATACCTCTCAAGACATTCCAAATTGTTAGGAAGGTTTTCCTCATATGAAGAACCTGTCTTTTTTGCAACTTCTAGCCGCTGTTTTTGGTTCTGTCCATTAGGACCAAACAGAATAAAAGTGTAATATGTCTTTGAGGTAGTTACTTTCTGGAGATAACTATCATGTTTCCACTAAGACCTTTTTTCTGTATCCTATGTGACCCCAATTATATTATCCATTCCTTATATGGCATGGTATAGTTTCAAGTCCCCTTATCATCCTGGGGATCCCCTGGATACACTTCAGCTTGTCAATGCATACACTGAAATACACTTTTACAAATGCAGCTCTCCAAAACACATTGAGGTGAGTACCCGTTGTCATCTCATCTATGTTTTGGAGTTTGCTCATGTTTCTTCTGGGAAGATGATCTCGAAGCATCCAAGAACTCTCCAATTAGCCACAATGAGGTGAGAGAGAGGGTCAAGGAAAATGTATAATCCTCAGAATCCTGGGTTTTCTCAGGGTTCCTAGGTATTACATCTATCTGGAAGCTTGCTGAAATGTGGAGTATGCTCTGTTTATAACCAAATAGACCCTTTATGCTTCAACAATAGCAAACATTTATATAATGCCTACTCTGTCAGCCACTGTATTAAGTACTTTTCAATTATTATCTCATATTGATCTTCACAACAACTGTGGGGGAGAGGGTTATTGTAACTGAGACAAATAGAAATTAAGGGACTTGTTCAGGGCCACATGGATAGTTAAGTGTTTGAGACAAGATCTGAATTCTAGCTTTCCCTAATATTTGAGGATCTGTCATTGCTTTGGTGTGGGTCCTCCCTGTGCTGACATAGATCTTAGTCCCTGTATACAACTCAGTATATGGGCAGTTGGAAGTTGCTTTGGTTCCCAGATACATCATACTGTGGTCACTCTAATGATGAAGCATCCCAAGATTTTACCTGAGCTAGTCCTCAGACAACAGATACACATAGTCAATCACTTGATGTCTATGAGGAGCCTTTAAAGGATGTGCCAGAACTTGTACTCCATTGACATAGCCTACTAGTACCCAGGATCACCTATACACTACAGTGTGACACTGGCATAGGTCTTTTAATGGTGTGTTCTGGTTTATCGGGCAAACTTGTTGTACAAAGATGTTAAAAAAATAGCCTATCTCAAAACTCAAATTATTGAGTCATTGCTTACCTTACCTAATGATCATTTCCTCTGCAAAGCATTCACTTTAAATGTTTCTCTAGTGCATTTCATATATTTGATGTACAAAAAGGATGCAATTTGCATTCCATTTTTAAGGATGCCTTTTGCGGAAAGTGAGTTCAATTTGCAAAAGGTGTATGCTCTGAAAATGTTTTCTTTTCAACCTGACAACACCCATTAAAAAAATCAAGCTTCCTGGTCCTCATGAGTAAAATTGTGTGCTTTTGCTCTGATATTTTGATGTTTTATGACATTATTTCCAACAAATTCAATATCTTTTAACCTTTTCAAACATAGAAGGGGAGCATTTAAGGTTTGGGGGTAAAAGAAGATATACTAATGACTTTAGAATGAATTGATTAAAGGTAACATAGTCTTACATTTTGTCAAATATTTGGATGAAAACTGAAAACCTTACTCAAATATCTGAATCATCCTAAATATTGAGATGTCTGGTACCTACAAAACATCCATATTTTTGGCTGAAATTTTCTATTTCCTTTTAAATTATTTGGTTGTTCTTTGCTCTTTTAAGCACTGAAGTTTGTAATGTTTTTACTTGTAGGCCAGCAAATAAAATCCAATATAGAGGGCCATTCTACTTGAATACTCCCTGTCCTTCTCCCTGAAGCAGTGACCCATATTGTATTCCTGCTTGGTTCCAGATTAGGATTTCTTAAATTTCTGGTACCATCTGATAGGATCTACCGTCTGTCAGACAATACTTGGAGGAGGTTGGCAAAAAGCTGCCTCATAAACAATCTTCCCTTGTGTGCCAAGTCCATAAATCTGAGAATAGCTTAATATCATTAGTATCCATTATTCATTTAGTACAGAACACACATCTACCCAATCATTTAGAAGAGAGGATACACTTGCCAAGAACTAAAGTCTCAACCCTGAGTGATTTAAAATCTGGAAACAGAAAAGTTAATGCTGGGACCTCCCTCATAGAACAGCAATGCAGCGACTTCAATCCAAGAACATTCAGAATGAGACACTCTGTTGATGCTTAGAAGGAAATGAAAATAACTCTACCTTCTGTTTGTTTGACACTTTTAACTTTCCGAGTCACTGTTGCATCTGTTACCTCATTGTATATGTCCTGCCAGGTACAAGGTCAGGTACAATCATCCCCTACTTTACTGACAAAAGAACCCGAGGCCAAAAGAGGTCACGGTACAAGAGGCAGGTTTACACACTTATGTTGGAATCACAGAACCTCAGAATCCTCAATTTAAATCTCACTTCTGCTACTTGGTACCTGTGTGACCATGGATAAGTTACTTAACTTCCCTGTACTTTCCTAGGCAAAAAAATCCTTACCTACAAAATTAGAGGTTTGGATGAAATGACCTGTGAACTCCAGCTCTATAACTATATTGTTATGATCTTGTGAGTTTATTTCTTTTCTAAGAAAATATGTTTTATCAATGGCAGACCCAAGATTGGAACCCAAGTTCTCTGACTTGCTGTCTTGAATACAAATTTCAACATGGGGCAGAACATTGGCCCTGGATTCAAAACGCCTGAGTTTAAATCATTTCTCTGACATTTATACTTGTGTGATTGTGAACAATTCACTAAGCCTCTCTGGGCCTCAGTTTCCTCACCTGTAGAAAAATAAAGAGGATTGCAAGACAATATCAAGGGCCTCAGGATGAAAAATGCAATTTTCTTCCAGAGAGAAAGAACTGATGAATTCTGGGTACAGATGGAAGTATATTGTTTTTCACTTTAGTTTTCATTCTATTTTTTTGCAATAAGGAAATACGTTTTGCATGGCTTCACTTGTATAATGAATATTATATTGCTTGCCTTCTCAATGGGTGGGAGAGGGGATGGAGGTAGAAAAATAAATTAGAACTCAAAATTTAAAAAGAAAATGTTAAAAACAATTAAATCAATGCATGAATAAATAAATGAAATAACAAAAAAGGGGGGGAGGTTGAACTAGCAGGCCCCTGAGGTTCTTTCTAGCTCTGTATCTATTATCTTTTTTTTTCTCCACTTGACCATATTGCCTGCTGTTAATGTTAGATCTTTTAAACATTACTTAACAAGCTGTAACACCATTGATAGCTACAGCTAAAACAGCAGGCCTCACTAAACCTTCACTGGATGCCTTGACCTACCTTGTACCAGTAAAGCATGTCCTAATACACTAGTGTGTAAATATATTAGCACTAAATGAATGTACTGTTATATATTAGCACATGTGTTGCTAATGCTGGTGCTAGTATTCTTAGCATAGTGCCTTGTACACCATAGGTATTTAATGAGTGTTCGTTTAATTTAATTAAATGATCTCTTTGTCCTTCATCTGATACTGTAGATATCTTCATAATCTCTATAATAAGTGAGATTAAAAATGGGAATAGCATTTGAATTGGAGCCTGGGTTCAAATTCTGCCTGAGACACTGCATACGTGACTTTGGGAAAGTCATTTCAACTTTATACATCTCAGTTTCCTCATTTGTAAAATGAAAGAGTAGGGCTCAATTTAAAATTTACCTCCTATGTCTGACATTCCATGTCTTTCCACCCCAAATATAATTGGCTCACATTTATGACACATCAAGGTTTTCAATTCTCTTTGCTCATGTTATCTTGCATGATCCTCCCAACAATACTGTGAAACAGGTTGTATTATTCCCATTTAGCACCAGAGAGTAAAGTGATTGGCCCAGATTTATAGAACTACTAAGTGGCTCTGGTATGATTCGAGGCCAGGTTTTCTGACCTCCACCTCCAGCATTCTACATATTGTTCAATTACATCCCTTAGATGCAATCTTTACAAAATTTGATGGTTTTGGTTAGATATTTGATGAAGCTTTTGCTAATTGGTTATCCTGTTTCTTCCTTAAGAGATCAATTAGAAAGTTCCTCAATGGTTCCAGCCCAAACTCTTTCTACTCAGAAAACACTGCAAGGACCTGGAGGGCAGAGAACACTAGGAACAGCTCAATTGACCCCCTCCCATCTAGCTCACACCAAGATCTCCTCTTTCAGAGAGAACAACCTATGAATCCCCAGTCTTGCCTACCTGTACTATAGCTGAATGCTTCTGCACATATCTTATTCCCCAACTAAATTGGAAGCTCTTTGATAGGAAGCATTGTCTATTTTAAAAAAATAATATTCCTAGTGCTTAGACAATAGTAAGTGTTTAATTAATACTTTTCCTTTCTATTCCATTTTATCTCATTATGTATACCTGCTGCCCACCCATCACAATACTGTGATGCTACTGAGAATTTTACTATTAGATATTTGGCCTCTGGGATCTACATGCATCTATCTTTTAAAATGAAAATGTCCATATACCAGCAAATTCTTTCTCAGCTGTTTCTTCCCAGAAGCTGATGGCTACATACCATTGTTCAGTGTCACACTTCAGCATATCCTTAGAACAAGGGTTCTTAAACTTTTCTTTGTCATGGAGTCTCTTGGCAGTCTGCTAAATCTATAAACCCCTTTTCAGAATAATATTTCTAAATGCAGAAAATTAAATAATAGGATTCCCAAAGAAATCAAAATGTTATCCAAAAATAAAGTTCATAGGCCCCAAGTTAAGAACCCCACCTCTTCCCCCATACAACTTGCTTGTAGGAACATAGATACAAATAACTGAGCAGGAGTAAGGAGAAATCCTGCTTGTCACTCATCCAACCCTGGTGTCCAGCCCAAGGAAGCTGAGTTGCAGGGAACAGAGGTAGCTCTGGGGCTGGAGAACTGGCTTCATTCCAGGGCCTCGTCATTGGTGATCTTGCCTTGCCATCTGACACTAAGTACAGCTTGGGGATATGGAATTTGGAAGGACTCCAGGATTTTTACTTTCTAGTGTTGAAGATACAGCTAACATTGTCCTCTCTTCTATTTAAATTAAAATCCTTTATCCCTTATCTATTCTGCACCACAATGAATCAATCAATAAACATTTATTTAGTGTTTGCTTAATATGTGCCAGGCAATGGTTAAGCACTGGGCATACAAAAAAGCAGTAACAGTATATGCCCTCAAGGAGCTCACATTCTAATGGGGGAGACAACATACAAACAACTGTGAACAAACAAGACAGATACAGGATAAATTTGATGCAATCTCAGAAGGGAGAGATTATTAGCTTTAAGGAAGACTAGGAAAAGCTTCTTGCAGGTGAGATTTGAACTGACCTTTGAAGGAGGTCAAAGAAGTCAGGAGGTCATGAAGAGGGAGAGGATTTGTGGTACGGAGGACAATCAATGAAAATACAAGGAGTCATGTTGTCAGGTGATGGGAGTGTCTTTTTCAAGGAATAGCAGGGAGATCAATGTCACTGGATTACAGAGTGTGTGGAATTGTTAATATCCTCCTATTAGACCTACTCCTGTCTATGTAGGTAACAGAGAGATGTGTAGACGGGGTCACTAGGTGGTGCGGCAGATGGAGTGCCAGGCGTGGAGTCAGGAAGACTCTCTTTTGGAGTTCAAATATATCCTCATACACTTAATAACTGTGTGAGTCTGGGTAAGTCATTTATCCCTATTTGGCAAAATACTTCATTTAGAAATGAGCTGGAGAAGGAAATGGCAATCCACCCTAGTATCTTTTCCCAGAAAACTCCAAATGGCGTCATAAAGAGTTGGACACAACATCACAATGTCATCAAAATCTAAAATAACTACTCCTCTATCATCACTAATACTCTTTTACCTTCTGTTTTAAAGATTATAAGGTATAAGAAGGCTATAAAGGTGTGAAGGGGGCAGGTTTCAAAATTATTTAAAAGCCAAAGCAAGGAAGGGAGAAGACTAGTGAGGTGATAAGGACCTATACCAAGGTGATGGTAGTGTTAAGGGAGAACATGGACTGGGTGTCACAGTGGATAGAATGCTGGACTTAAGATGATCAAAGTACACATCTGGCCAGAGTACAAATCAGACACTGAACCAGCTGTGCCACCCTGAGCAAGTCACTTAACCTCTGTCTCAATTTCTTCATTTGCAAAATAAGAAAAATAGCGGTGCTTATTTGCTAGGGTTATTGTAAGGATCAAATGAGATAGTATTTGTAAACAGTTTGCAAACCTCAAAGCAGTATATAAATGCTAGATATGTTGCAAATAAAGAATGGACAAGACAGCAACAGATTAAGTTATTGATTTCATATATTTCATACATTGTTCTATAATGCTCTTGCTGATCTTATCTCCCCAACTAGACTACAGTCTCTTTCAGAGACTTCTAATTTTTAGAGTAACTGTGACGCATTCATCTTACCCACTGGCATCCTTATTTCTCCTAGTAGTGACCTCATTTCCCACTGTTCTTATGATGACCTCTGGCTGCCTAGATTTTCTTAAAGCAAGTCCCTATACTTCCAGTTATGTTCACTGTAGGCAAAGCAAACGAAGGTTGAGAAGTCTTTGAATCACAGACTTAGAGCTGAAAAGGACCTTCAAGGTCATTTAATCTCACACCTTTGATTTGACAGATGAAAAAAAAAGCTAGATGGGTGAAGCAATTTGCCAAAGGTTATGGAAAATAGCTTGTTAACAGAAAGGATTTGAACTCTAATTCCAGATCCAGGATTCTTTTTTCACTCTTCCATGTGACAGTGCTGATTATAAAGTCATAGATTCATAGAATTAGAGTTGAAAGGGGACCTTAGAGATCATTGAACTGAATCTCCTCCTTTTATAGATAATGAAATTGAGGCCCAGACAGATGACATCATTTGCCCAAGGTCACACAGGTCCTAAGAAGAAAAGCCAGGAATTGAACCTAGATCCTCTGATACCAGGGCCCCTCCTTGTGTTGTGCTATGATTTTTTTTAGATAGCATTTTATTTTTTTCAAATTCCATGAAAAGATAATTTCCAGCATTCATTTTTATAAGATTTTGGGTCTCAAATATTTTTCCCTTTCTCCCTTTACTTTCCCCTCCCCAAGACAGTAAGCAATCTGATATAGGTTATACATGTGCAACCAAGGAAACATTTGCAGTTTAGTAAGGTTGCCAAGGAAGAAAGAGAACAAAATGGAAAAGCCAAAAGAGAAAACCCAAACAAACCAAAACAAAAAAAGTGAAAATAGTATGATTCAATCTGCATCCAGACCCCATAATTCTTTCTCTGTATGTGGACAGCGTTTCCCATCAGGAGTCTTTCAGAATTGTCTTGGATTATTGTATTGCTGAGAAGGGCTAAGTCAATCATAATTGATCATCATACAGTGCTACTATTATTGTATAAAATGTTCTCCTGGTTCTGCTCGCTTCATTCAGCATCAATTCATGGAAGTCTTTCTAGTTTTTCTCAAATCCATCTGATCATCATTTCTTATAGTACAATAGTATTCCATTACAATCATATACCATGACTTATTCAGCCATTTCCCAGACTGATGAATTCCCTCAAATTACTCAGGAAACTTCCTAGCTTCTCTCTGCCATTTTGGCTCTGCCCTGCCCTTCCCCCCATGTATTTCTTATAGAGAAATGCTTAACTAGGAGTTAGTAGGCCTTGATTCCAGCCCTAACTCTGCTAATAGCTTGCTCTTGGAAATTCAGCAAACTTCTTCCTCTCTTGGTCTTAGTTGCCTCATCTATAATATAAAGTGGTTGGACTCAATGTTTTCTAAAGTCCCTTCCAGGGCTTTGTGTTCTGTGAATCTCTCAAGGGAAGGAGCAAAACAGGTGAAAATGATGAAAGGTAAAAGAATATTAGTGAGAGCAGAGGAATAGTTGTTTTAGATTTTGTTGTTGTTATCATTCAGTGATTTCAGACTCTTTATTATCCCATTTGAGGTGTCCTTGGAAAAAAATACTGAAGTGGTTTTCCATTTTCTTCTCCAGCTCATTTTATAGATGAGGAACTGAGGCAAACAAGTTAAGTCATTTGCCCAGGGTCACATAGCTAATAATTGACTGAGGCTGGATCTGAACTCCAGAAGGTAAGGCTTCCTGACTCCTGGCCTGCTACTCAATCCACTGTACCATCTAGCTGCTCCTGTCCCAACACCTTTTCTATCACCTACATAGATAGGGATATGTCTAGTAGAAGGATATTAACAGGATCTATAGGCACCATATTCTGATCCATTAAGAAATATGCTAAGAAATATGGTTTTTTGGTACTAGTCTTATAGTGTGGATGTCCACAAAATACAGCTCTCTGGACTCTGTTTTTGCTGAGGCAAAAATCTAAAATTAGAAGTGGAGAAAATGGTCAACAACAAGGCATTATGCAATTTTTCTGAAACTCATAGGCATCAATAGAAAGCTACACATAGTGCCGACTCTTGAAACAAGCAATGCTGGACTTAAAGCCTGGCCAACCTTGCACAGGGAAAGCTGAACACTTTTTAATGGCACTATAGAAGTTATTCTGAGGCCAGAGAATCAGGATTTCAGTAAGGTGGACCAATAAAATGGTAGTGGAAGCTTTGGTGGAGTAGGAGTAGGAGAATGTGTGCATGTGATTATCTACGTATGTGTATACTGGTGGAGGGAAGATTTTGTGTTACTGAATAATATTGAGATGTCTTAAATTACATGCAGGCTTAGACCCGTATCTTACAACATATACCAAAATAAAGTCAAAATGGGTACATGATTTAAGAATAAAGGCTGATACTATAAGCAATTTGGGAGAGCAAGGAATAGTTTATCTGTCAGATTTATGGGAAAGAGAAGAATTCATGACCCAACAAGAGATAGAGAGCATTACAAAATGCAAAATGGATAATTTTGATTATGCTTAACTGAAAAGTTTTTGTATAAACAAAGCCAATGCAACAAAGATTAGGAGGGAAGCAGAAAATTGGGAGAAAATCTTTACAACTAATGTCTCTGATAAAGGGCTCATATCTAAAATATACAGGGAGCTGAGTTAAATTTATGGGAATAAAAGTCATTCCCCAATTGAGAAATGGTCAAAGGATATGAGAAGGCAGTTTTCAGAGGAAGAAATTAAAGATATCTGTAGGCATATGAAAAAATGCTCTAAATCACTATTGATTAGAGAAATGCAAATCAAAACACCTTTTAGGTACCACGTCTCTCCTGTCTGATTGGTTAACATGACAAAACAGGAAAATGATAAATGCTGGCGAGGATGTGGGAAAATTGGAACATTAATACATTGTTGGTGGAGTTGTGGACAGATCCAATCATTTTGGAGAGCAATTTGGAACTATGCCTAAAGGGCTATAAAAATGTGCATACACTTTGACCCAGCAATACCACTCCTAGAGCTATATCCCAAAGAGATCACACAAGTGAGAAAGGTACACATATGTACAAAAATATTTATAGCAGCTCTTTTTGTGGTGGCAAAGAATTGGAAATCAAGGGGATGCCCATCAACTGGGGAATGGCTAGATGAGTTGTAGTATATGAATGTAATGGAATACTATTGGGCTATAAGAAAAGAGGAGCAGACAGACTTCATAATGAATTGGAAAGACTAATATGATCTGATGCTGAGTGAGGGGAGCAGAACCAGGAGAACATTATATACAATTACAGACACATGGTATCTGTGATGACTAACTTTGATAGACTTGGCTCTCCTCAGCAACTCAAAGACAGCTCCAAAGGACTCATGATGAAAAAAGCTAGCTACACCCAGAGAAAGAACTATGGAGTCTGAATGCAGATTAAGGCAAACTATTTGCTTTCTCTCTTTTTTTTTGGTTTTGTTTCTTCTCTTTCATGATTCATTCCATTGATCATAATTCTTCTTTGTAAGTTGACTATCATGTAAATAAGTTTAATGTGAAGGTTTATGTATAATTTATATCAGACTGCATGCCATCTTGAGGCGGGTGGGGGAGGGAAGGGAAGTAAAGAAAATTTGAAACTCAAGAACATGTAAAACTAAGTGTTCCAAACTAAAAATAAAAATCTAATTAAAAAAGAATAAAGGTTGGGTGGTTAAACACAAAAAAATTAAAAAAAATTATATGCAAGCCTCTATTCCTCCTTAGAAGACTTCAAAGACTATGACTGGGTTAAAAAGCATTTATTAAGCTTTTCTTTTGTGCCAGCCACCATGCTAAGCACTGTGATACAAATACAAGTGAGCAAAATAACCACTGCCCTCAAGAAGCTCACATTCGAATTTGAGAACACAACCCATGCTGATAAATGATGGCCCAAGAGGAGTATTTTGGACTGGGAAGTCCTAGGGAATAGAGATTGAGCCATGGGCACATGAGGCATGTCTTTTCTGGAAATGGTAATGTTGCTTTTACTATTGTTCTCTGAACTAGAGTTGAAAATAGGCTAGGTAGATAGTACAATGTCCACGATGACATTGGAGATGTCTGAGAAGTAGCTTGGTGGGCCTGAGTGCAGAACGAGATAAAGTGATTACTGGCTAGAGATCAGGATCTCATGGGTAGAACTATGGGTACTGAATACCACATATAATGGCAGTCTTGATTGATGTGGTGCCTAGTTTTGCTGAAATGATTTTCCTCTCCCCTCTTTCGTTCTTTGATATAAGTAAAGGCTGGAAAGGGGGAGAGGAGAGGGATAAATTGGGAAATAAAGGTGATGTAAAAACAAAAGCTATCAATAAAATTTATATTACAATATAACAAAGCAAATGCAGAAAATATGCAAATCTTTTCATGTACTCTTTTGAATCCTGATGTATAAGGCTTTTCTAATGTCACTGTAATAAGCATCACTGACAGTAAGACAAACAGAGCTCTGGGAGTGAAGACAAAATGCATCCTCAAGAGTCACAGATTACAATGACAAGTGGAGAGGATATCAGTGCTTGATGTCATGTCCTTAGGTCACCTCACTGCTATACAGAATGGTGTACTTTGACAATGTCTTTGTTAGAGCAAGATCCAACAATTCAATTCATCAAACATACAGTATAAGACACTGCAGATGAAATGCCCACTGTGTACAGTGTACCAGTCAGGCCCATCATCCACCCATGCTGACCATATTTCACAGGATACTCTCTACTTCTATTCATAGATCTAAGGTTGGATGGAGACCTCCAAGTCCACACGGTCCAACCCTCTTATATTACAGATAAGGAAACTGAGGCTCAGGGACATTAAGTGTCTTATCCACAGTCATACAAGCAATAAACACCTGAGGTTTTAAGCACAGGTTCTCTGAATTCAAAGCCAGTGTTCTCTCTATTGTGCTATGCCATTATGTCCCGGCAGGTGATGTTTTGTAAAGTCTCTGAATGCTGGGCAAAGTAATAAACAGCTCTCAAATTCCTGCCTTCTGTTCATTTCTTTAGTTTTTTTGGTTTGTTTGTTTTTTTTTTAGCAATAACCATAGGAGTTGCAAATCAGAACCCACCACACCACCCCTCCCCCGCATATACAGAGTATTAGCACATGACCTGTGTACCTCTTGTATTTGCTGTCAGATGATTCAGGTTTGAATCCTGACTCTGCTACTTATTCACTTTGCAATCTTTGATGGATCAATTCATCTTTCTAGCTCTTTGTAGCCTTATTCAAAGAATAAAGGGTAGGACAAGAACAGAGGATCTTAACATGGAGTCTTTAAACTTTTTAAAAAATAGTATTCCAATAACTGTGTTACAGCTAATTTCCTTTGTAAATTTATATATTTTATTTTATCTGTTTACAAATCTTATTTAGAGAATGGGTCCCTAGGCTTCACCAGACTTCCAAAGAAAGGGTTCTGTTACCAGAAAGAGTTAAACACTTTTAACTATAAGAGATCTTCCGGCTCTAAATCCTATGATTTCAGGGTCTATAAATATGTATTTTTCCCTTGGTTCATGACAATTTCAGGGTTGGCAATCACTAAGTTGGAAACCCCAACTGTCTACGCACAGTATATACTGTCAGGAAAGCTAGAATATGGGTGATATCCAGCCTGCACATCAGAGTCAGTGCTACCATGGCCACTTCTGGCCTCAGTTTATGAGAATCTTGATTCATTTGCCCCTAGTATAATTCCCATTACGATGTTTTCAATTCTCAGAGGCCTCCCCATGCAGGCACATCATCTCACCCCAAGTTCTGCTGAAAATTATAACAAACTTCCTCCCAGCATGCACCAGCCATATTTTCCTGACCTCATCATTACAAGGTCTTAAGCAGTAGAAAAAGCCATCCATGTTTTAAATTGTTATGTGGGTGATGAGTGTACTGAATGCCAAATGTGTCCTTTACAGCTTTAGCCCACACAATGATGGAAAGAAAATAAACTAAAACCAGATAATGAGGAGGCACCCTGGTGTGTAGCATGTGCTCTGAGGAGCCAGCACAAATAGGAAAATCCATCATAATAAGCCTGTAGTCTTTGCTTTAAGCTTAAATATTTTATCCTGGCTCTCCTCTAATGCCAGAGGGTTAAGGGCACCATACCTCTGTGCCCTGCCTTCCAATACCCTAATTTAAACAATATTCTTAATACTGCTACCACCACCACCATCATCACTATCCCCATTATCCGGTAATCACAAAGTGCTTAAGGTGGATATATCTGGACCCTTTACAAGATGAAATCAAAGCATATCATTTACCTTCTGTGCTTTACTTTCTGAATCAACTGATCAGTTCTCAGGATTTCCTGCCATATGGGAAAATGAGCATGAAGAAATAAATTCCTTGGAATAAAGACTCTGCTCATCAAAAAAAAAAAAGCTGTTCAACTTTGCTGAATGGTTACTAACCTGATAACCTATTTTGAGTAAGAATTAATAATAGTGAGCAGCAGTGAGGTGTAATAAAGAGAAGGCTATCCTTGGAGTTAGAATGAGGTGCTAAGATGGCAGAGTCCAGATCTCTACACTCTATCAGGACTTAGAGGTATATCTTCTCAAAAAGTGATAGAAAGAATCACATCTGTCTCACCTAACTAAAACCAGGAATACACAAAGAGACTCTGAGAGCCCTGCAGAGATTCTTGGGTGGATGGGAGTGGGGGTGAAGATAGAGGGGGAGGTTGAAATCAAGACCAGAGGACGCAGACAGGCAGGCATCCATGCAGCTTTCAGTCTGCTCATAGCCCTCTGTACCCAAATTACATAGAACCCAAGCCCATCCAGTCAACCTGAGGCTTCCCTAAGATCCATGATTGCTGGAGAAAGGCTTCAGAATCTTCTGATCCAGCACTTCTTGCACAAACCATGAAATACTGGATTCCAGGTGAACCTTCACTTAACACACGGCTAACTGTCTAAGCTTGGTTCCTGAGGGAACAGCATGGAGTGTTCCTCATGAGTCCATTTCATCATTCTGAAAAACAAAGACTAAGGGCCACCTAGTTAGCAACAAGACTCTGGTCCTTAGGCTAGCAGAGAAAGTACCTTAGGCACATTCATATCAGTGGTCCCAGTCAATCTGTAGGGGAAAGCTCCTAGGCAAAATCCGGTTAGAGTAGTCCCTGAAGCCTATGGTAGCAGCCCAGCTTATGATTAACCCCTCAGAACTAGTGACTAGTTTAAAAGTAGCCTAGGAATCCCTTGAAAGCAGGAATTAGTCACTATACTCAGGATAAATCAAGTCCTGTCAACATCATTCAGTTTCAGAACTTTAAGCAACTCCCTCCCTTGAACAAACCAAGAAAACATTTTGAACACCTTGTTCAAGAAACATTCAGGGGCTAAACCCTGAAGAGGGTAGTGACCCTAATAGTTTAACCCTCAGAGGAAAAAAAACAACTCTGATAATACGACTACAGGAGTACTTGAAGGAAATGAAACAAGAGCTATAGAATGGAAAAGCTAGGAAAGAAAGAAGACAAGGAATATTTATATCTTAGAACAGATAGTGGAAAACTTGACTTAGTAATTGAATGACTTGAAAATTATAACTGGCCAGAAGTAAAAAATAAATAAATAAAATGATTCAATAATATAATAGAGGAAAAAAATGCAAACTAAAAAAAACTAAAAGAAGAAAAATCTTAGAAACATAACAACAAAATAGACCTGAAAAATAAGTCAAGAGATAATCTAAGAATTATTCAATTTTCTGAAAATTATGACTGAAAGAAAATCTAGATATGATATTCCAAAGTGTAATTCATGAAAACTTCTGAAAATTCTTAGAACCAAAGGACAACATAAAATTTACTGGTCACTTCCAGAAATGAACTCCAAAATGAAAACCCCCAGTAACATCATAGCCATAATCCAGAGCTTTCAATTTACAGGGGGAAAAAGTGCTACAAGCAGCCACAAGAAGGAGTTCACATACCAAGGAGTAAGAAACAGGATTACACAAGACTTAGTAGCTGCCTCTTTCTAGGAGAAAAGAGCTTTGAATATGATATTCCAAAATGCAAGAAATAAAGGTTTACAATCAAGGATAATCTATCCAGCAAAATTAAATGTAATCCTACAAGAAAACAATATGGATCTTCAATAGAACAGAGGATTTCCAAATATTCCTGATGAAAAAGTCAGAAATGAACAGTCATTTGGAAATGGAAATCCAGGGGTGCCAGAAGAAACAAAGCCAAGCAAAAATATTTATATAATTGAAAGGGAATAAGTGGATGTGAGTTGTTTACATGTTAATATGAGGACTAGGGAAAATGCCTTCTTGAAACCCTAATATTTTTAAGGGTCAGAGAAAAAAAATGACAATTTCTTGGCATTTTTAAATTTTAATGGCCTTAGGAGAGGTACTATACTAGGGAGGAAAGCAGAAAGAATGGAATAAATCACTATTACATAATAGAGATGCATCAGATGAAGAATATATAGCCAGGTGGAAGGAATGGAGATAGCAGGCATATCACAACATATCTCAAACCTCATTTTCTTCTGAATTATATAAAGCGGGATTTAATACAATTGTAGATTCCTCCATATACATACATACATTCATGCATGCCTACACATACATACATACATACATACATATCTATATCTATATCTATATATGAGAGATAAAGAGAGAGAGAGAGAGAGACATATGTATAGCTGAGATAGCTGAGAAGTGTATTAAACTCAAAAGAGAAATAAAAGGGGAAAGAGAAAAGGGACATAAACATAAGGTAATCATATTAACAAGACAATCTTGAACGTTGAAAGGAGGAATTCAAAGGGAAGACTAAATGAAAAGGAAGAAAGAGTAAAAATCTGAGGTTAGAAATAGAGCAAGAAGAAGAGAGAGGAAACAGGTTTTTTTTCCCCACTTATACAATCACAAATATTAGCCAAAATCCCTCCCTTCTATCTTTTTTTATTGTAAAGAGGAACATGACAGCTTTAAGCAGTCATTGATCTACTGGAACACAGATTCCAAAATTACTCCCATGTTGGTAAATCTTTGTGTGATAGGTTCAAGGCTCACCTGTTTCCCACAATAGGTAATGGTTTTCCCAGAAAGAATCAAAACTGTCCCTGGGAGTTAATTGACACCTATCTTCCTTGATGCAGCTGCCTGCTCACCTAAGAACATAAAAAGATCCATCCAGGGAGAGTTGAGAGCCCTCTAACTTAGTGTATTCCTGAAGATCATGCAAGCTGCCATATCTCATCCTGCTGACCATTTGCATTTATACGGCCAAAGTAGCTAAATGCTACTGTATGTTACATTAGGGAAAAGTAAAGCTCCGTTTGTTAACTATTCAATGAGTCATGAGTGCCTCATTTCATCCCAATATCAAATAACATAGTACTGGTGTTAAGCTTGCTCCTAAGGCCTTGTCTATGAGACATGATCAATTTTTTTTGAGTTATGTTTGGTGCTTGCCAATTCCAGTGTCTTCTGACTATTTTCTTAAGTGAAGCATTGATGATAATAACTTTTGTTTATGTAGCACTTTAAAAAAATATACACTATTGCACTTTATCTTTACAACAACCATATGAGCTGAGCGCTGTTACTATCCCCATTTTACAAAACTGGGGCTCAGGAAGCATAAGTAACTGGGCCATATTCACATAGTGTTGGAAGTGAGATTGGAACCTAGTTGTTCATGACCCCAAATCTAATGCTCTATCCATTATGAAAACTGCCTTTCTCTTTGGGTACCGAATTCTATCTTTCTTATCTTATAACTGAGTCATCATTTATGCCATGTCTTTTTCCATCATTCTCCTGTATGCTCTTCAGTGGCTTCTAGAGTTTTTTGATTATGTATATCTATCAGTATTATTAATTGTTTTTGTTGCTGTTATTTGGCAATCACCCTTCAATATGTGGATGCTTATAAATTATATACATATAATACCAACAATTGTGGGATAGAAACAGTACCTATGATTTTACCGATATAAGGAAATCTCATATAGGGAAAATCCCTTTACCGATGAAGGTCAGTATCTTCGTTGCAACTTTTAGTATGAGACTTGTTGAAACATTGAGAGGGTAGATGACTTGCCCAGGGTCAAATGACTTTTATGTGTTAGAATCAGACTTGAGCTCAGGTCTTCTTGGTTCTGAGGTCAGTTCCTTATTCATTCATTATGCTGCTATTATTAATATAACCCATTATCAAGCAAGAGGATCCTCCATCATGATCATGGAACAGAAGATTACAAAAAGGAAAAAAATCCTTCAAGTTTGAGTTTTTGTTGATAGGAAGGAAAAAAAAAGACAAAAGAAAATAGAATTTCCCAAAAATAGAATTCCTAAGGGGGAAAAAAACAAACATGATTTTTAAATATAGAAATTCTTTAAAAAAGTGGAATTAAAATTTTAAAATTATTTTTTGAGAGAGAACAGGCAATAGGGATTAGAGGACTTGCCCAAGGTCACACAGCTCACACAGTGTTTGAAGCTGGATTTAAATTCAGGTACTCTTGGACTCCAGGGTCAGTGCTCTCTCCCCTGTCCACCTAGATGCTACCCTCCCCACCCCCCCCCCAAAAGAAATACTACATAAATATATAGAATTTTATTTGGCAAAGTGCAATGGCTTACTTCCCATTTTTGTTAAAAAGGCAAACATGCTGCTTCAGTTCAAAATATACAGAAATGCAGACACCAAAATCCTTGCTTCTGAACAAAAAACATCCATGTTCAACTGTTTGAGGCAAGAATGTGGTTGACTATTGTTAAACAGATTTACTTGGGAAGTAACATCAGCCTTAGGAATTATTAAATCAAGATAAGATAGTAGATGGCTGGTAGTAGTTTTCCAATCACTTAGCCTCACAACTTGCCCCTATCATTGAAATCCTATCCAATCTCTGATTGGCTTTTGCCTTGGAAAGAAATAAGCCTATTTAAAGGACTACCAAGGGTCAATTGCGTTATCCTATTGGAAGAGCATACATTGGGCAAGTTATTTGGTTACTCAGCACCTTAAAGCCTGATGAACCAAGCATCTGACAGCCCTTTGCAGCTCCAGTCCACAGGCGCCTAGGAAAAATTTGCCTCCTGAATCTCATTTAAAAGAGATGGGTCTCTTGAGATACTCCAATCTAATATATTGATTCTGGAATGATGGTGGACTTTTCTTGTACCTTATTGTGCAAAATGTTATTGCTCCAAAATCCTTAAAGAACATAGTTTCTGAGATTTAGAAAGGAACTAAGAGGCCATTTAATCTAGCATATATTTAACTGAGAATCCCCTCTCCAAAATGTCCATTAAGTGGTTATCCCACCTTTGCTCAAATATGCTGAGCATCTCATTCCACTTTTAGACAGTTTTAGTTAGAAAGTTTTTCCTTACCTTTTTTTTGGAGGGGGGAAGGCAAGGCAATTGGGGTAAAGTGAGCTAGTAAATGTGTCATATATCTGAGGCTGGATTTAAACTCAAGTCCTCCTGACTCTAGGGCCAGTGCTCTACTCGCTGCACCACTTAGCTGCCCCAGTTTTTCCTTACCTTGAGCCCAAGTTTTCCCCCAGGAACTTCTACCCATTCTTTTCTTATTGCCTGGTAGACATAGTTTCTGACTTTTATGACTTATAAAATAGAAAACAACACAATAAACGTACATGGCTGAATCTTGCTAAATATGCATAATACAGATATCTTAATACACGTACTGCACAAGATGTTAGATTTTAATAGAGGCTATGTTTTTAGATTTAGCTTCATTCATTATATTACTTTCTACAGAAGAGCAGGATGGAAGCAACATCTACTCTTTTTATTTCTAAGTACTCAGAGTCCCTGTTGGTTGGAATTTTATGTGCAAATTTAAGAGAGATCAAAGGAAAGGTCACACAGGACTATGGCTCATTGCTTGTGTTACCCTGAGAAACTACCTTAACAGGGAAGAGAGAGATCTTCTGTTGTCTCATCTATGAAATCAAGAGCATGGATCAGCTGTCCCTCTGACATTCTGTAATGCAATGATTCTAAATATTCTAATATGGAAATAAATGCTTGAATGAATAAATGAATGAATGGAGAGGAGTGAATGACAGGAAGACTAAATCTCTCATCCCATTCAATGTTACCCATTTAAAATTAAGACCCAGTGAGCTCCAGCACTGCAGGAAATGTCAGCCAGAGTATGTGAGAGAGGAATCTCTCCTTGGTTAAGGTCCATTCACTCCTCTCACTAGATCTGCCAGGCACAATTAACATGACAAAGGAAGATTAGCCAAGAAAAGGATGGGCCATTTCCTCCCAAAGCAGCCTGAGCCAAAGCCAGAGTCAGTAAGGCAGAGCAAGTAAAAGAAAAGGCAAAAAAAATCGGGAAACATGCTTATAGTAAAGTGCCTGTCTGCTTCAGCACATTTTATTGTATTTTATTTTTTAAAATACTATTTTGTTTTTTCCTCAATTGCATGTTTAAAACAACTTTTAACATTTTTTTTTAATTTTGTGTTCCAAATTCTATCCCTTCCTCTCTCTTCCTCCTTCCCTGAGACTGAAAGTAATCCAATATAACTTATACATGTGCAATCATATAAAACATTTCCATGTTAGTCATTTTGCACAAGAAAGTGAAAAAGGGAGGAAGGAAGGAAGGAAGGAAGGAAGGAAAAAAGAAAGGAAGGAAGGAAGGGAATGAAAGAAAAGAGAGAGAGAGAGAGAGAAAGAAAAAGAAAGAAAAGAAAGTGAAAATAGTATGCTTCAGTCTGTATTCAGACAATAACAGTTCTATCTCTGAAGATGAATAGTGGTTTTCATCATGAGTCCTTTGGAATTGTCTTGGATCACTATATCGATGAAAATATCTGTCATTCACAATTCATCAATAATATGACTGTTACTGTGTGCAATATTCTCCTGGTTCTTCTCATTTCACTTTGTATCAGTCCATGTAAGTCTTTCCAGGTTTTTTCTAAAATCTTCCCCCTTATCATTTCTTATACCACAATAACATTCCATCACAATCATATAGCGCAGCTTGTTCAGCCATTTTAATTGATGAACAACCCTTTGATTTCCAGTCCTTAGTTACCAAAAAAAGAACTGCTGTAAATATTTGGTACAAATACATCTCTCCCCCCACCCCCTGCCACTTTTACATGCACACACACACACACACACACACACACACACACATACACATACACAAACATATAGATAGTGTTAATCTGAAAGTTTGGTTAAAGGAAGCAAATAGAGCTACGTGATAGAAAAATTCCTATTATTTATTTATTCCCTTAAGCATAGTGGAAAGACATGATCATGGATTGAGCCAGACAGAGTCTGACTGACTCGTACAGAAGAATGAACAGGTTTTTATATTTTAGAACAGTCACAATTCAGCATGTTTTTCTGTTACTCAATTTTATGATCCCCATGTATGTTTAACCATGATGCAAGACAAGGATTTTCCTTAATGGAATAGGTTGTGAATACAATAAGATAAGAGTGTTGACAAGGGTAAGTTGAATCTACAATCTAGTGTTTCTGTGTTTAATTTACCATTAACATTCCATAACATAATATATGCCCAGAAAATATTAAGCGAGGTAGTTTCTCGGGATCAGGGTCTCATCCTTTAATGGGTAACAGGGGAAGGAATGTTCTTAGGTCAGCCCCATCTGGCCTTGTTGACAGTGGAAAAAGGTACTCTCTGAGCAAACTTCAGAGGACAAAGAAGCCCAGGTCCAGGCTCTTCTTCCAGTTGATCATTAATTCAGGATCTGGGTCTTACTGAAATTACAAAAATGATATAAAATGGTATAAAATGTTCCTTATTAGATATCTATATCTATCTATCAGTCTATTTATATATGTTTGGGATACAGACCTAGCAGTGGTATTGCTTGATCAAAGGGTATGCACAATTTAAAGCCCTGTGGGCATAGTTCCAAATTGTTATTCAGAACATTTGGATCAGTTCACAACTCCCTCGATAGTGCCTTAGTATCCCAGTTTTCCCGCATCCCCTCCAATGTATAGTTTTTTTTTCTTTTTTATCACATTGACCAATCTGATAGGTTTGAGGTGGTACCTCAGAGGCATTTTAATTTGCATTTCTCTAATAAGTAGTGATTTAGAACATTTCTTCATGTGACTGCAGATAGCTTTGATTTCTTTGTCTGAAAACTGTCTGTTCATATCCTTTGACCATTTATCAAATGACATGTATTCTTACAAATTTGACTCAGTTTTCTATATATGTGAGAAATCAGGCCTTTATCAGGGATATTTGTAATCTCCCCCTCCCCCAGTTTTCTACTTTCCTTCTAATCTCAGTTGAATTGGTTTTGTTTGTGGAAACACTTTTTAATTTTATATAATCGAAAAATTACATTTTGTAATGTTCTCTATATCTTGTTTTGTTCTCAATTCTTCTCTTATCTATAGATCTGATTGGTAAACTATGCCTTGCTCTCCTAATTACCTTATGGTATCATACTTCATGTATAAATCAGGTACTCATTTTGTACTTATCTTTATATACAGTGTGAGATGTTGGTCTATACCTAGTTTCTGCCATACTGTTCTCCAGTTTTCCTAGCAGTTTTTGTCAAATAATCAGTTTTTATCCCAGAAGCTTGGATCTTCAGGTTTATCATTACTAAATTACTGTAGTCATTTACTATAATGTATTGTAATCCATTCCACTGATCCACAAATCTATTTCTTAGCCAGTAACAGATCTCAGCGTATTTTAAAGACTGGCAGTAATTGTCCCTTCTGCCCTCTGGAATTCTAAAAAGATAGAACCTGCTTTCCATGTTCTTTTATAAGGGACAACTTAACCTCATGTAACCAATGCATGAGAGCTAGCAAAGGCATAGATTCAGAGACATCTGTGTTGGAGTCTTGAGTCTGACACATGTAGATGAGTGGCAAGTACTCTACCTTTCAGGGGCGTAGGGACCTCTCTGAGAGTACAGTGACAGAGGTGTTGATCTCCATTGATAGGTGGAGATTCCACTGAGAGATTCCAATAACCTTCACCCCACCCTCCAAAAACAACAAAAAATAGCATATGAAAAGTCTAAAGAAGTTAGGCGACTTGGGTCCTATTCCTGGCTTTCCCATTAACTAGAATCTACAAGATAATACCTTGGCTCAAGTTGTTTCCTTTCTCTGTACCCCAATTTCCTCTTCTGTTCACATTTCTATAGCACTTTAACATTTAGAAAATTCTTTCAAGAACATCTCCCTGTACAGAGGGATCACAACAATGTAAATGAAAAGATCACTAAAGATGAAGCTAAACTGAGCAAAGAAAACATCATACCAGAGAACAGATAACAAATGCAGCCTACTTCATTCTCTTGGTAGATAGGTGGGAGACTCTGAGAGCAGAATGTTGCATACATTGTCAAATGTCTCCACTCTATTGTTTCTCTTGGTTTCCACTTAACAAGAATATGGTCAAATGAGAGTAAAGTAGAAAAAGAAGTAGATTTAGAAAGAGTTAATACATAAAACCAAAAGTCATCAATGGGAAGGGTGGGGCGTATCCAGAAATGACTGAGAAGTAAAGTAAAAAGGCATTATTAAAGCTTAAAAGAAAGTGCTTTCCTCATAACCACCATATGAGGTAGCTAGCGGCAACCATTATCCTCACTTACAGATCAAGACACTGAGACTCAGACACCATATTTCATCACATAATTGTTGCACCCGTTTTTTTTCAGTCCAAAAATTCTTTTATTACCTTTCTTTGTGTAATTGTTGCAAGATATGATTCTGTTTGGCACACTGCTTAAAAGGTAAACAGCAGTGGGGCATTCACCAGTGGCATACAGATACACATTTATCTCTCATGCATTACAAGCTGTGAGCCTAGAATTTTCAGTCCACACACATTGTGGGTATTCAATTTTATAGTATATTCACAAGTATTCTGTGCATCCTATGCAGCAAAGACAGTTTAGCAATAAATTATTTTTAAGTAATACCAGTAAAATTTTTTAGAAGCACATAATGGTTTCATTCCACTTTTTTGCAAAAAAAAAATGGCATGAAATCTGCAATAATTGTGTGGTACAACATGGCAAGTGAAGTGACAGAAGGATTAATTGCTACAGGACTTAATCTGGTCTTTTATTCTATCTCATCTTTACTAGGAAATCTCTAAGATCCCTCCCAGCTCTGAAATTTTAAGATTTTCATTCTTCTCCAGGATGCATTCTTGATTCTCTTCTGTGACTTTCTCTACAAAGCTCCTGCTTTGTAGCTCATTCTTCCCAATCCCCTTTCCAGATTCCTTTTATAGGTTGTCTTCCCCCTACTAGAATGTTAAGTTTTATCTTTCACTTGTATTTTTATTCCCAGGGTTTAGCACAGTGCCTAGAACAGAGTAAGTGCTTAAAAAGGCTCATTGACTAGACATGTGTATCCTATACATCATCCTAATTGGCGGATGAGGCTGGCATGGGGTGGGATTGCAATAGGATGTAGAAATTTATACTGTCCCGTAAATGCTTTGAAAGTATTACTAAAATAAATGGGAGATGGGAGCAGGTTTGATTACAGGAAGTGCTCAGAGACAGGAACAGATGCTCTTTACATCATAGGACTTGAGGAAATTTTGCCTCAATTCCCTTGCTGCCTGTTCCAGGTGTACCCCCGCTAAAATTTTGTGTTTGAAAGTCTTTTGTCATTTATTGTCTGCCAGAAGAATGCTGACAGGCAAGTGTGCTAGGCATCACATGGAATGCTCCAGAGACAGGGCCCCTTTTCCAACCATCTGTGTCAGAAACTGCAGTCAGCCTCTGCTTCTAACAGGTATCTAATGCAATGAAAAGAAATATGCTTAATGACACTGGGTGCTGTAGCTGAGGGAATTTTTTAACTGTTTTTCTTTCTCCATTTGACAGAGTTAGAGTCCATACTTTGCTTTGGATTAACATGTGTCTGTCAATCACAGCCCATGAGTGGCTTAGTTGGGGAACACTGGTATAGTGTTAAGTAACAGACATTTTGCCCTAAGCAACAAAATGGGGGGCAAACACATGGGTTATTTCTTCCATTGGGAGGCAGATTTGGTGTAGTGGGCAGAGCACTGACTAGGAGTCAAAAATCTGGTCTCACTTCTACAACTTTTAATACAACCTGGGAACAAGTAACTGAGATTCAATTCCTTGATCTGAAAAGTGAGGATAATAATATCTTCAGGGAGAGGGAAGGGTTCTTCCATAGGTCTTAATTTCATCATTTTATAAAATGGGGGTATTAAAGTTGATTGGAAAATAGTATGACAATGTTTTATTCGTGGCCAGGAAAACTGGGTCCAAATCCCAACGTGGTACTCATTGTGTGAATATGAATGATCTAAGCCTCAGTTTCTTCATCTGCAAAATAGGGATATTTCCTATAATAATACCAACTGCACAAGGTTATTGTGAGACTATAATGAGATAAAGCATGTAGAACACTATAAAATTGTTAAAACACTCTATAAAAATCAGTTATTATTATTGTGAACAGTACAAATTATAATCTAAGCCATCCTAATGGCACAATAGGCATCAATCACCTATATGCATCAGGAAAGCAAATTACTACCTACCCCCCTTCATAGCATAGCTGTTTCTGCCTTGGGCATTTTAGTTTCCATTCATCTTGGCAGCAGTACCTGCTCTACAAATGCAGCAAGGGAACTTAATCCATTGGTTGTTATCCTTCTGAATTAATCCCAATTTCAATGGGCTAAGGATTTTTTTTCAGAATACTAGAACTCTGGAAAGGTTTTCTAGTAATGAAACACTTACAAAATTTGGTCTAGATGGTCAGAATTTAATGAGAAATGTCTGGTGGTCTAGGTTAATAAGTTTTACATGTCCTGGTCCTAAGTAAAGATGGTTGTCCCTGTTACATTTCCTATTTTTTCTTGGCCTAGGGAGTTGAGTTCACTTAAGAATGTCCATTGGTCTTAACATGTAGAAGGGGTCATGAATAGGTCCTGGTTGAGCTGAGCCATACTGTGTGGGTCAATAGCTTGGAACAAGAGGTGACTCACAGACTAATTAATTCCTAGAATCTCATATGATATTCACTCTGAGTTTTTACCTTTCATCATTAGTAGATAGAATAGACTAAGAGGGTAGGGTGTGAAAGGCCAAGGAAAGAGTATAAATGGCAGCCATCATGTAGATACGTAAGGACTCTCAACTCTAGCATTCTATGATTCTATTTCCAGTTTTTTTAATCTATTGTTTCCACTTTAACACTTAAAGTATCTGTGATTTCATTTGTGACATCTTCCAATGATAATTATGACCCATGTAGATCTTAGCATATGGTTTTCAATCATTGTTATGGTTCAAGATTTCTTCAACCTGATGTCAACCTGGTGTTGAATCACCTTGAGTTTAGTTAAGGTGATCATCAGACAACTTACACACAGTCGCTTATTGGACCTGTCCTCAAAATCTTTCTAGCCTATGTTCTCTGGACATGGTCTTAGAGAAATGACAGTGAGACAGTGAAGGAAGAATTTAAAAGAGGCTTTTAGACTTTATTGAGTGGAAAACTAGGAAGTCATATTTCTAGTATTAGAGATGAATTCCCCATACTCAGTATATCTTTAACCTTACGATTGGGATGATGCTAAAACTACACAGAATGGGTTTAAGAGGGAACAATACATGTATATTTAGAAGAGTATAAAAATCTTCTAAATTCAGAAGAAATTAAACAGTAAGGTCATAGGGAGTGAAGAGTAGACAAGGGAGGGATCTTTAGAGGGGAAGGTAAGGGAATAGTTAAAAGGGAGGTATAGAAGACTCTTCAGATTTATACGAATGAGAGGATAGGGGAGGGATTCTTAGAGGGGGGTAAGCAAGTAATAGGAGCACAAGGTAGTGGGTAGAAGTAAAGTAGAGGAGGCAAGAGGGATAGGAAACAAGAAATATGCACAAATATAAAAAACAAAGATCTGGAGTAGAATTTGTTTGGGAAAGTATATATCTATATATATCTACATGTATATATGTATATGTGTAGGTATATAGGTACCTACAGCTATAGAGAAACATATCCAAACTTAATTATAGTTTTGTTGGGGGGCAGGGGGAAAGAACAAAGTAAAATTGCACAGCAGAGAACAAAAGAAAACTTACAGGAAAGCAAAGGTGGACAGTTCTTAACGTGTATATTTCATAAGACTTTCTTGAAATGCAAATTTATTGTATATTTTGAATCCTCTCTTATGTTCTGCTATGCATATGACATGCTTTTTTTTCTTTTTTGCTTTATGTTTAAATTCCAGTATTTCCGTTTATGATACATTTTTGTTTCTTTTCTCTACTGTGTATTAGCAGTCTGGCCTTTCAGTATAAAATTAAAAAAATAATGTTAAAAAATAATCTTAGAAAAAAATGGAGAGACTTGTATGAAATAATGAAGAATTAAGTGAGCACAACCAAGAGAATGTTGTATGCAATAATAGCAACGTTATTTTAAGAACAACTTTGAATGATGAAGTCACTCTGTTATAGATACCCAAGTTAACTATAAATGAATAAGTTATATGCATCAAGAGAAATAATTAATACATAGAAGAGTTAGAGAAGGGTTTTATACACATACACACACACACACACACTAATGATAGCTATCACTACGGCAGTGGGAAGGAGAAAAAAAGAAATTTACATGATAACCTTATTAAGCATTTTAAAAGAATAGCAAGTTGTACATAATAGATTTGCAGTTCCATGTGCAATAATCTCTTTTTAAACAATCTCCTATATTGTGGAAATGCTCATTTTATTTCTTAAGAAGAAAATTTTAAAAATTCTATAGACTATGACACGAGCAGAAAAATATCACTTTATTTTGTAATTGAATCAAAGTATTCCTATTTACATTTTTATTGGTTCATTGAAAATTTCTACATTCTAGAAGTGACTAGAACAGATATGACACATACCTCATCCTGTGCCCACACAATTTTAATTTTGTTTGGAGGTTATGCCTGGATATTAAAATGTTGATCTTAACTATTTATGGATTACTGTTACATCTGGGGAATTGTGGGCAAAATTTCTGTGCGTAACGGTGAACCAATTCCAATACATTTAATAGAGTCTCAAGGATATTTGGGGATTTGTCTTTTTACTATGGAAATTTTTCCTGTTTTATTATAAAAGAGAGCCTGTGTCTACTGCATCATTATAGCCACTTGATCATATCTTTTTAGTTATCAAGTGGAGGTTTTTTTTTCTTTTTACATGCCATAGTATTTTTATTTCTTTTGTTATAGATCTCTATATTTTGAAAGTTTTTCAATCTACATAGCCTGAAGATGAGTATTACGCCCATCTCTCTTTACAGTGTGCTTAGAATGGTATGGTTAAATGTTATATCCGGGTGATTGTGGGGAACAGTGTGGCTGTGATGATGCTCTGGTTCTAGTGCTGTTTATCTTTTGAGTTCTCTCAGCCCACACCCCATATTCAATGAGCTACTGCATCCTATCATTCCTAACTTCTTAATATCTCTTCTATGTACCTCTTTCTTTCCTTTGAAGCTACTGTCACACCAGGGTAGGCCCTCATCACTTCACATCTGTACTACTGCAATAACCTTGTACCCTCAGCACTTAGCACATAATAGGTGTTTAATAAATTCTAATTTATGGACTTTCCATGTAGCATGAGGCATACTACCACTGACCTTGCTGTCCCTTGAACAAGACACTCCAACTCTCAACTCTGTGTATTTTTACAGGTTGCTCAAGAAAGTTAACAGACAGCACCCCAATGAGTTCGAAACCCTGCCAGGTTGTCCATTTTTCGTTGGCTGTTGTTTTCCTATCACAGTCTTGGTAGTGTTTTGCTGGCCTTCACAGAAATATTAAATTGCCCAGCAATTTTATGGGATACTACGAACATATTTTCACTGCCCTGGATATCCCCATAACCAGCAGGTGACTGACTTGGGTAGTACTATCCATGACTCAAGGATTGCCTAGGCCTTCTGCTGCCATCCATTCTATCCCATAGCTCATTAGGATGAAATGGATTGCTATGTTCTCTAAGTAGGCTGAGACGTAGAGCCCATAAATGCTAAGGAAGACCAAAGTCTCTCACGGAAAATCTGTATTACCATTTGTCTTTTTAAAGTACCCCCAAAGGAAGTGCTATGTTTATTTTAAGGTATGGGTAGCATTCTCCAAATCAGATTTCAGATTCTCAGAAATATTTGTTGAAGGAAGAATTCTTCAGTATTTATTCTGGTTTTAAGGAAAAGGAATTAATTGGCATTTGAGTGCTTTGAGGAGACACCTTGGATGTCCAGACATAAAAGTCCCCATGGTGAAAAAGATCCTAGGATGCCATCCTATGAGAGAGAATCAGAGAACCCAGGACACTGGTCATGTGGGCAAAACACCATGAAGGCCTATACTGTAGAGCAGGGCTGTTCAACCTTAGGTTTTTATTGAAATAATAGACAATATAATTTGATTTACCATTTTAGTGAGAGCTCTGTGGTAGCTCGGCTTTGTTTACTAAAACATTTATGTAAATTTCTATGCTTGTTGGCTGCATAAATTGCCCTCAGGCCAGGCCTCATTTTGGACAGCCCTGATGTAGAGCCAACTGTCAAGGGAAGGAGTAAGACATGGAGAAGAGGAGCCAACTGGCTGCTGAGCATCTAGAATATGGCCACTTTGTGGCACTATTTTGTAGCTTTTTATTTTAACTAATTATTTTTGTTAAAAAATGTGATAAGTTCAATTGTTTCAGTTTTATAAAGAGGAGTGTTTTTAGCATCTTCTAAATTTGGTGCCCTAGAGCAAAGTTCTAATTGCTCTGCCCTAGTTATGATTCTGATTCAGGGGAAAACAAGTTACATAGGTCTCTTTTATGTCAAAAATGCTTATCATTGTATGTTGGCTTTGAATGAAATATTTAGGGTTAAATCCCTTATTAAAATGCTCCTTTTTGGTGGTTTTCTCCCTTTTCCTAAGCCTTCATGTTTTGCCGTGATAGGAAACGTAGAGACAAATGAATTTCAAATAACATTTTCAAGGTTTTGAAGCTTAACCAAAACCAGCTTATTTTCCCCCCTGCACAGGCGTGTGTGTGTGTGTGTGTGTGTGTGTGTGTGTGTGTGTGTGAGTGTATGTGCTTACTGGCATCCCCTGCACAGCCTTGTTGAAGTTAAATGACTTCAGGGTTTAGGATTTGAATCTGTTCCCAGGTTCCTGGAAAGGAGAGTGGTTACACATCTTCTCTGTACTGGCAAGTTTACTTAGAAAAATGGAATCCTGTGTTTCTTCTCATTTTCTTTGCTGCTCTCTTGACAGAATACGACGTTTATTCATTGAGAGATTCAGGAGGTCCCATGTTGCCAGCGTCTGTCTGGAAACTCTGTTTTCTTTGGCTGTTCATTCAAACCCCATTGTGAAGGGCTCATGTTTTATTTCCTTACTTCCAGAGATGCAGTACATGTTTCAAATCAATGTAACCTAAGAATTATTGTATAAATTGTTCCCAAGGTGTTAGTCAACAGAATAGTGTAGAACTCTCTTCTTTGGCATGTCTCTTCAAGTTCAAAAAATCCCACACTTCAATTTGAAATTCTATGTGGCAATATAGCATAATGGGTGAAGGGGTGGCCTTGGAGTAAGGAAGAGCTCAATTTGAACCCTGTTTCTGATTCATGCTGACTGTGTAGTCACTTAACCTCTCAGTTCCCCAAAGCAACACTTTAAACTATAAGCTGAAGAGAAGTTATTACCGGTGGAGGAATTTTCCACATTGGGAGTTCCCCTTGCCAATGAAATCACAAGTTCAGACACCTGCCCTCCAAAAAAGGGATCAGATGTTCTCTAAGGTGTCTTCAAGTGCTAACACAATATGGTTCTATGAAAAGTAGGTGCTAATTAAGAGTGAGTTCGCAATGTTATAAATGATTTCTTTCTTATGATTCCCTTGCTTCTTTGCTTAATACCTATTACTGTATATATAACCATCAGCGCAAGGTAGAGTATATTTCTTTCAACTAGAATAAAGAAACCTCTTTTCTGGATCTAGCCTTTCTCTGACAGTCAGTTCCTTCTCTGACTGCACCCTGTCTTCTCATCCGGCACCCTGTTCTTTTCTGGAATCTGCTTGGCTAAAAACTTTCATCTTCCACCTCATTGATTAATCTCTCTCTTACTGTTCTATCCCAGTTGGAAAATCAACCAGACTTGCTTGAGTGAAACCTGTGGTATACGTGGTCATGTTCAGCTTCTGAATCTGTCCTTGTTCACAGAACAGTATTCCCCATTCTCCACAAAGAACAGAAGAGAGCTTCATGTAGCAATGTTTGAAGATCTAGGTGGAGCCAATCAAGCAAGGTTGTGGCAATCTCTTCTTGTCATTTTCTGATAATGTCATACCTAGATGTCTTTGAACACACCTGAATCCCTACCATGTCTTTCTCCATTCTATTTGAAGTAATTGGCTGCCATCATAGTTGGATGAAAGAGCATACTGCCCTAGAATTCTTTTTTTTTTAAGTTTCATGAATATTACTTTGTTAATTTTTTTTATTTTTTTAAAATTTTTTTTAAATTTATTTATTTATTTTGAGTTTACCACACACGGTTCTACATAGTTTTGAGTTCCAGATTTTCTCTCCTCCCTCCCCACTGCCTCCCCAAGATGGCCTGGAATCTCATATAGCTACCATGTATAACCGCATTGAATTAATTTATACACTAGTCAAGTTGTGGAGAAGAATTATGGCCAATGGAATGACTCATGAGAAAGAAGAAACAGAACCAAAAAAAAAAAGAAAAAAACAAAAAAAAACCCAAAAACAAAAACAAAAGAGAAGCAAAAAAAGCGAGCACGTAGTGCACCTCAATCTGTATTCAAACTTCATCTGCCCTAGAATTCTTCCTTTATTGAAAATGCTTCTTTGCTTTCCTACACTCAAACCACATACTCTTACCTAAAATGTGCTAAATAAATAACCTATGGCTTTTCTTTAGACCACTTCTATCTGAAATCTAACTACTCATCAAAACTCTTAAAAATGAGATATCAATGGTGGTATAAAATCAATTTTAAAAAGCATAATAAAATATCCCCCTTCAAAGCCCAACCCATCAACCATTACAAGGAGAGGACAGGGAGAATGTATAGTCAAAGAATTTCAGTCAGGATGATGTACAGTGGAAAATTTTCATGTCCTGAGAGGACTATGATACTTGTGTCTGTCTGATAGAAACCCTGAGACACTAGTGAATTTTGCACTCATGATACCACTGATTGGGTGAGCATTGGTGTGATTCAATTACCCTAGGAGTCAAAGAAATAAATGGGCCAGCCTAATGGTACAAACTGGGTCTATTCAAAACTATCTTGACAGTCTTTGTGACCTTAAGAACAGTAGAGTAGGTGATGCACCACAAGAAAGTAAGACACACTAGAATATACAAGAAAAAAGCCACTAATTCTCCACTGCCTAGAAATGCTTCTGACTACTAAACAAAACAAGCCACAAAGGAACATAAAATTGAAGACAGCAGCAACTTATATTTGTATATAGAACTTAAAGGTTTTAAAATCACTTCATATACATTAATTCACTTGAAATAATCTTCGATATGCGTTCTACTTATTTTCTTTGTCCTGTGCATGAAACGTTTCTTCTCTAATCTTTGGAAACAGCCTACTTGTGAGGAGACTTATTAAGAATCCACTTATTGGTATAATATTAAGTTCCCAAATTTTCTCGGTGGGAATCCAGAGAACCAGAGAATTGAGAAATCTTCTCAAATCTAATTAGGCTCTTCATAACACATTAAAGGGTTACAATCCATTCATTCGTTCATTCACTATCCCACTAGTTATTATCCTATATCTCTCTTCTCACCTTCTCTGCTGAGCCATTTAAATTTTTTTTATACCTTTGCCTCCTTTTCCCCTCCTTTCTCTCTTATGAAACATTAAAAATTTTCCTTTTGACCCTATCATTCAACTGAAACGCTTCTCTACAAAATTACCTGTTATCTTTTAACTGAAAAATATAAGGATCTTTTTTTTCAATCCTTATCCCTTTTGACTTTTCTGCAGCATTTGACACTATTGATTGCCCTCTCCTCCTACATATATTTTCCTCTTGGGGTTTGGTTCTCTAACCTTTCCAACCACTCTTCAGTCTCCTTTGCTGTGTCTTTATCCTTATCACGTCCTCTAAATGTCGGTGCCCCAAGCCTGTCTCCTGAGCATTCTTCTTTTCCCTGTATACTATTTCTTTTGGTGATCTCATCATTCCCGTAGATGCAAGTATCATCCCAAAGCATATAGTATATACATATATGTATGTATGCAGGTACATGTATATAATATGGATACATGCAGACACACACATACATCTCCTGGTTTCTCTTCTAAGCTCCACTCCCACATCTTTAATTATTTATTAGGCGTTTCCATCTGAATGTCTCAAAGGTATTTCAAATTCAGCATGTCTAAAATGAAACTCATTATCTTTTATCCCAAAACACTCCCCTCTCTCAAAATTGCTTATTACTATCAAGGACACCATCATGTTCCCAGTCAACCAAATTTTCAACCTGGGAGTTGTCCTCAACTCCTTACTCTCACTAACCCCACACATTCAAATTTCTTGTTTCCACCTTTATAACATCATTCTTATACATTTCCTTTCCACTCACACAGTCATTTATCTATTTTAGGACTTTGTCACCTCCCCACTGGAATATTACAAAAGCCTTCTAACTTTGCTTCAACTCTCTCCCCTTTGTGATGCATGATCCATAAAACTTCCATAGTGATTTTCCAAAGGATAGGAGTGCCCATGTCATTTCTTTTTCAATAAATTCCAGCAGCTTTCTATTATGATGAGGATCAAATATAAACTCTTTTATTTAGCTTTTAACAATTCATAACCTGGTCCTTACTCACGGTTCTGGTCTTCTTGTATTTTACTCCCTTCCAAGAACTCTGCAATCTGCTGATATTGACCAACTTGTTGTGCAAAATACCCCATCTCCTATTTCAAATCCTTATTTGTTTTCTCTCATACTTATAATACTTACTTCCACCTCTTGTCATCCCTCACTCATTCAAGTCTCAGCTCAAATATAATTAGAAGACACTTTCTGGTTTCCCCCCACCATGTAAACCTTCAACTCCAAGGTCCCCTTTTGTCTATTCTGCAAATATCTCATATGCACCAATATATTTACGTGTTCTCTCCCTGATTAGTATATATGCTCTCTGTAACAAGGGGCTATTTTTGCATTCCTTTGTGTCCCTACTGGTTAACAAATTGCCTGGAATAGATACAGAGCTTCTTAAATTGTGGGTTGCTACCTCATATAGCGTCACCTTACTGAATGAGGGGGTAATGAAAAATTCGGTAATAATACAAGGTTTCTGAACATGCAGTGACCAAAAATTAGTTCAAAACCAGATGTGTAATGAATCAGAGGTGGTTCTGGCAGTGCTTGCCCATGTTATATTGTGCAACTTCACTGCAGCCCTGGATCTGAATACACAACAAGTGCACTTTGCACTGCATTTGCCGTCGCACCACGCAACACCAACAAATGCTGCCAGAAACACTTTGGCTTAGATTTGAGACTATTGTATGTTATGAATTGCAGTGTCTTTACTGTACATACAAAATTGTTTAATGAATTTTGGCTTGGGATTAGGACAGAATTTTCAACAATTTCCAAGATGGACCTAAGCATACTTCTGCTATTTTGTACTATATATTTATACAAAATGGCATTCTCAGAATTGATGATTATAAAATCAAAATATTGATCAACTCTGTAAAATGTTGAAGATGTTCTGCATCCTGTAACATAAAATATTCTGCCAAGATTTAATTCTTTAGGTAAAAATAAACAAGTCATCCATTTCACTAGTATGCAAATTTACTTTCATCTTTAATAAATGGTAAAAATACATGTATACCAAATAATTGTTTCAAAATAAATTTCTTTGTGATTTATTCTCAAACATTTGATTTATATACCTATTTTATATTACTATATATGTGAGGTTGCATAAAAATGTTTTGGGTAAAAAGGGGTCATGAGTGGAAAAAGTTTAAGAAGCTCTGGCATAAAATATGTACTTAATAAATTCTGGGTAATCAGTTTATCCTCATCCATTCATCCACCCATCCATTCATCCATCCATCCATCCATCCATCCATTCATCCATCCATCCATCCATCCATCCATCCATCCATCCATCCATCCATCTATCCATCCATCCAGCTGGTGGTTAAAGAAGAAAACATTTTATATATAAAATTGTCCTCGTTGAGTCCTTTGTAATTAGCATTTGGTATGTACCTTATATTTCTCTTGGCTCTTGTATATAAAATCTTCTGTTAAGTTCATTTTTTAAACAAAACCTTGAAAGTGTGACAATTTATTAAATGTCCATTTTTTCCCATTCAGGATTATGCTTAGCTTTGCTGGATATGACATTTTTGGCTGGAACTCCAGTTCTTTTGCATTTCTATATATTGTTCCAAAACCTGTGGTCTTTTAGTGTCACCACTGTTAGGTGTTGTGTGACTCTAATTGTGGCAGAGCCATATTTTGATTGTTTTTTTTCTTCTTGCTCATAAAGTTTTATCCTTGAGCTGATAGTTTCAGAATTTGACTATATAATTCCCATGGGTTTTCCTCATAGGATGTCTTTCAGGTGGTGATCAGTGGATTTTTCTATTTCTACTTTCCCCTCTTATTCTAATGCTTAACAATAATCTTCTTTAATTATTTCTTGTATTATTGTATCAAGATTTTTTGATAATAGCTTTCAGGTAGTCTGATTATTCTTATATTTTCTCTTCTTGATCTGTTCTCTAGATTAATTATTTTTCTTATGAGATGTTTCACATTCTCTTTTATTGTTTCATGCTTTATATTTTGTTTAATTATTTCTTGGTCTCTTATGATTTCACTGGCTTCCCTTTTCCCAATTTTGATTTTCAATGAGTCTTTTTCTTTGTTAAGATTCCAGATCTTTTTTTCAAATTGGTTGACTTTTTTTTTCATAATCTTCTTGTTTTTCTTGGATTGTTCTTATTTTTTTTTAGTTTTTACTTAATCTCTCTTGTTTGATTTTTAGTCTTTTTAAAGTTCTTCAATGAATTCTTTTTGGTCAGGTGACCATTTGACATTACTCTTTGGGGCAGAGAGGTTTTCTTTGCTTCAGTGCTCTCCTCTGAAGATGAATCCCAGTCTTCTATTCCCATAGTAACTTTATGGTTGGATTCTTTCTCCTTTGCCTGTGCATTTTGTTTTATTTGTAGTACCTTAGTTTTTATGGTGCCTTTGGCTTCAGATCCTCCTTCAGTTCCCTCCTCTGGTCTGCAATAAAAACCAAGACTTCCAGCATCATATAAATATCTACAGCCAGCAATGTCCCAACCCCAATTCTTCAGTACTCATTGGGCATGTGCTGGCTCCTTCTTGCCCCCTACCATGTCTTTGCAGCATAGCTGGGTCTGGTGTTCATTGTCAGCAGAGGTTCATAGGTCTTCCCTGGCTCATATGCCCAACTCCCCTCACTGCCCTGGGAGTAAAAGTTTCTGTGGCTAGGGCTGAGGTAGCTTCCTAACCCAGGTAACTTCAGGGCTTGCCACCTTGTTGCTTAAGTGATCCTATCCTGGAGGTGATTGTTCTTCACAAGGACCGAGCCTCATCCTGGGATTTTTCTTCAGATCTTCTTCAATTGTCCCAGGAGGACCCCTCTTCTAGACTACTCTTATTTATTTTTGCCTAACTTCACCCCGAGGTGCTATTTTATCTCTATCATGGGGAGAAATCTTGAGACCTTGGAATTTTCTGATCTACTCTGTCATCTTCCCAAACTCCTCTCTCAAGATATTTGCTATAAAATTCTTATCACTAAAGGCAGCTTGATATAGTAGATAGAGAATCAGGCTCAGATTTCAGATGACTTAGATTCAAATCTAGCTTCTGATGCATATGTGCTGTGTGAACCTGGGCAATTTATCTAATCCCATCGTGCCCTAAGAAGCTCTTGTATACTGTAAATTGCAAATCACATATTGACCTCTAACAGTAAAGTTAAAAGTTGGTATAATGTAAAAATGTAAGTGGGTGTGTAAATGTTGAAGGCATTTAAAGTAAGGAAAAGAATACCATAGGATGGAGTTACTATGAAAAATCTTCTTTTTTAAGCCAGTTCTCCTCAGGGGCCACAAAAAAGATATCTCCTGCATCATATTGCTTCAAATACCTGAAAACATCCTAAGAATTTTGCGTGAAATATACCACACTAGTCCATTTTGTCTTTAAGAAGAGCCCCAGCAGGGTGGAGCCAAGATGGCAGCTGGAAAGCAGGGACTTGCATAAAGCTTACCCCAAGGACACTCCAAACAGTGATAAAAAATGGCTCTGAACAAATTCTAGAACTGCAGAAACCATGGAATAGCAAAGGGAAGCAGAGCACTAGTCCAGGACAGCCTGGATGGTCGCTGGGTAGGGTCTTTCACACGGAACTAGGAGCAGAGCCCAGCATGGGCCATGCCCTGGACCAACCAGACCAGGAGCTGGGCAGAACAGGCCCTAGTGCCCTGAATCAGTGACCTGCAGCAGTTACCAGACTTCTCAACCCACAAACACCAAAGACAACAGAGAAGGTTAGAGGGAAAAAACTGCAGGGAAAGAGTGAAGGGAGTTCATGGTTCAGCCACTGCCCCGGGGACAGCAGAGGTGGTGCAGCTACAGAACTACAGCTGCAGTTGCTTCTGGCCCCAGGCCCGCTCCCTGGGAGGAATTAAGTGGCAGATCTGAGCAAGAGTGCAGAGCCTGCTTAGATCTGAGTCACGGTCTGATCGGTGGTTACTGGGGGAGGAGGAGCGCTGGTGTGGCAGAGCTTGTGTATAGAAATAGCTCTGAAAACAACAGCGCAGCCCCTCAAGTTTGGCACAAAGTACTCTATACTCCACAAGTAGTCATACCCTGATGAAAAACTCAAGGTCTGGGAACATGGCCAGACAGAGAAAATGGACTTAGATCCAGACTCAGACTTTGGAATCTTTCTTTGGTGACAAAGAAGACCAAAACATAGAGCCAGAAGAAGTCAACAAAGTCAAAGAGCCTATATCAGAAGCCTCCAAGAAAAATATGAACTGGTCTCAGGCCACGGAAGAGCTCAAAAAGGATTTGGAAAAGCAAGTTAGAGAAGTAGAGGAAAAATTAGGAAGAGAAATGAGAGTGATTCAGGAAAACCATGAAAAACAAGTCAATAACTTGGTAAAGGAGACCCAAAAAAATGCTGAAGAAAATAACACCTTAAAAATATACTAACGCACATGGCAAAAGAGCTCCCAAAAGCCAATGAGGAGAAGAATGCCTTGAAAGGCAGAATTAGCCAAATGGAAAAGGAGGTCCAAAAGACTACTGAAGAAAATACTACCTTAAAAATTGGACTGGAGCAATTGGAAGCTAGTCACTTTATGTAAAATAAAGATATTATAAAACAGAACCAAAGGATTGAAAAAATGGAAGCCAATGTGAAATATCTCATTGGAAAAACCACTGACCTGGAGAATATATCCAGGAGGGATAATTTAAAAATTATTGGACTATCTGAAAGCCATGATCAAAAAAAGAGCTTAGATATTATCTTTCAAGAAACTATCAAGAAAAACTGCCCTGATATTCTAGAGCCAGAGGGTAAAATAGAAATTGAAAGAATCCACTGATCACCTCTTAAAAAAGATCCCAAAAGGAATATTCCTAGGAATATTGTCACCGAATTCCAGATCAAGGAGAAAAATGCTACAAGCAGCCAGAAAGAAACAATTTGAGTATTGTGAAAAAACAATCAGGATGACACAAGATCTAGCAGCTTCTATATTAAGGGATTGAAGGGCTTGGAATATGATTTTCCAGAGGTCAATGGAGTTAAGATTCAAACCAAGAATCACCTACCCAGCAAAACTGAATATCATGGTCCAAGGCAAAATAAGGACTTTCTTTTTTTTCTAGGTAACTCTTATTTATTTAATATTTTTCGTTTTCATCATTGATTTTCACAAGAGTTTGAATTACATATTTTCTCCCCATTTCTACCCCCTCACTCCAAAAAGGCATAAATTCTGATTGCCCTTTTCCCCAGTCAGCCCTCCATTCTGTCACCCCACTACCCCCATCAACTTTTCCCTTACTTTCTTGTAGGGCAAGATAAATTTTTATGCCCCATTGCCTGTATATCTTATTTCCTAGTTGCATGCAAAAACTTTTTTTGAACATCTGCTTTTGAAACTTTGAGTTCCAAATTCTCTCCCCTCTTCTCTCCTCACCCACCTTCCCTAAGAAGGTAAGCAATTCAACATAGGTCACATGTGTATCATTATGTAAAACCCTTCCACAATACTCATGTTGTGAAAGACTAACTATATTTTGTTCCTCCCTATCCTATCCCATTTTGTTCAATTTTCTCCCTTGACCCTGTCCCTTTTTGAAAATGTTTACTTTTGATTACCTCCTTCCCCTATCTGCCCTCCCTTCTATCGCACCCCCTTTTTTATCTCCTGCCTCCTTCTTTCCTGTGGGGTAAAATACCCAGTTGCATGTGTATGTTATTCCCTCCTCAGGTCAAATCCAAGGAGATCAAGTTTCACTCATTCCCCCTCACCTGCCCCCTCTTCCTTCCCAATAGAACTGATTTTTCTTGCCACTTTTATGTGAGATAATTTACCCCATTCTATCTCTCCCTTTCTCCCTCTCTCAATATATTCCTCTCTCATTCCTTAATTTGATTTTATTTTTTAGATATCATCTCTTCATATTCAACTCACCCTGCGCCCACTGTCTATATATATGTATATATATCCAAGCTTTCCCAGTGAAAAGACCAGAGCTGGATAGAAAATTTCACTTTCAAACACAAGAATCAAGAGAAGCATGAAAAGGTAAATTAGAAAGAGAAATCATATATATATACATATATATACACATATATAGATATACATTGTATATATATACATATATACATATCATATATACATAAGTTTTTTTGCTTCCTGCTCTCTATATTAGAAACATGTTTCATTTATTTAAAAAGGCTTCTTCTTATCTTCATGGTTGGACCTTGACCAGTGGTCATCCAGCCTTCTCTGGAGACTTCCAGTGAAATAGAACCCCCCTAACTCCAGAGACTGTACATTTCCAGACAACATAAGTGCTTAGGACATTTTTCCTTATGTTGAGTGAAAATCTCCCTCTCTGAAAATTCTATGTACTCTTTCTATTTTTGCCATCTTAGCCCAAGCATAACAAGCTTAATTCTTCTATGGGACTACCACTCAACTATTTGATGAGAGCTAATATGCCATCTTTTATTCCTCTAAACATTCCTAGTTCCTTTAAATGTTCTTTATATTAATGAAAAGGTCTTTATTAAAGTGCTTTCTATACTTTAAGGCACTGTCCTAATCCTTCAGGATGCAAATTGAAAAGCAATATGGACCTGACTCTTAAAGAACTCACATTCTAATAAAGGAAACAACTTGTGTACGAGCTACAAGTCAGATACAAAGGTCCAAGGCTCCTTAGACTACAGTGGCAAGGAGATGGTAATGAATCTACTTTCCCTTCCATTGATAAAACTATTTCCATTTTATGGCATAGTTTCTATTTCTCTTACTTTCATTGTTACCTTTATATAGAATGCTTCAGTTTATTAATATCTTTTCTAAGATTTGTTATTACAAATTGGTCAAAATACCTCATTTATATGATTAGGACAGAGTCAAGCATTCAAATTCTGTACACCAGACATGTCAAATATATGGCCCACTAGCTACATATAGTTCACAACAATGACAATGCTGCCCAAACAAGATTAAAATATAATTAAGAAATATTTCAGAAAATACATAAAAATATAACAAAACCTAGGTAATGTTAATATGTGGTTTTCTTAGTCAATTTGCTCTTCAGTTTTTACATATGGTTTAGTGATCTCCATTTCTATTGAGTTTGATGCCACTGTTGCATATATTGTGCTTCCATTAATGGAATTTAGGATTAACTTCCATGGAATACTACTGCTTTATACTGAAATTGTATGCCATTACAGGCATTGGTTTAAGAAAGGAAAAGTTATGAGCTATTCTATTTGACCATCCACTCTGCCCCCTTCTTTGCATCTTCTACTTGTGGGTTCATTTTTAGAACCCAGGTATAGGGCTCTGCAGTTACCCTTAGTAAATTTCTTTTTATTAGATTTTGCCAAATCATGGTTGTAGCTTATGAAATTGTTTAAAATCTAAGTTATATCATCTAACAATAGGGAATATTTGCTATCACTCTCAGGATTGTACAGTTAATGCTCATTCTTAGCTTTTATCATATGGGGAAAATTTAATTTCTAAACCTATATAGTCAAGCCATGATAATGCATTGTCTCTTGAATATTAGAGATAATATAATAATATTAATAACGATAGTAATAATGATACTTTATATTGATTAGTTTATGGTGACTGGTGCTCCTCATTTCCCAATCTACTCTTTTTACTGGAAGATTTGAATGGGAATTTGGAACACGTCATCTATCTGAGAAATGTAGACCTAGAGAAATAGAGGTAAAGGTGGATATGGGTGGTACCTCTGAATATGACCAAGCTACATATCACAAAACCTTGGGCATACAAATTCTACTACTGCAAGATTGAGATGATGACTATCTAAAAAAATACAAACAATGATCACAAAGAGCCAACCTGTCTTTATCAGGAATATCAGATTAGGCTTGTTTCCTTTTTTTAGACCAGGTTACTAAGCTTGCAGAAAGAATTTTTACTCTGGAAATTCCACATTGATAATCACTATATCGTGAATATTGATGACCAAAACCAGGGACATATAAGCAGATAAAGAGAATTGCAGATTAATAACAATGATAAATAATAAAACAAAACTTTAAAAAATTAGCAAAAAATTAATAATATATTAAAATTATCCCTTTATGATCCAGTTGCATTTATACCAGAGATGCAAGGATAGTTCCATGTTAGGAAATAGCATAGATGTAACTATAACCAATAGTGATGAAAAACACATCCCATTCATAATTAATCATATTAATAACAAGGGCAATAACAAAAATATGATTATATCAAGAGATACAGGAAAACTTCAATAAAATATACCACTTATGAATTTTTAAAATGCTAAAAGTGAAAGAATGAAAACTTTCTTAGTATAATCTGAATTACTTATCTCAAACCAAAAGTCAGCATTATTTTCAATGGTAAAATGTTGGAAGTTTTCTTAATAAGACAAATGATGAAGCAAAAAGGTGGCACATAAATTTTTCATTGCTCATTAACAAGGCAAATAAGTATAAGGGGATCTCAGAAAAAGAGAAGGGAAGTTTTGTGAAAAGCATGCTTATGGATATTGCATTATTGTATCACACACAAGCTAGAGAGTAAAATGAAATAGATAAGTTTGCCAGCCAGATCAAAAGTCTTATAGTGATGTATGATACAACAGTAATTAGATTATTATACCATTATAAGATTATAAATTTAGAGCTGTATCTAGATTTAGAGGCCGTCTAGGCCGCTCCTCTCCTTTTACAGATAAGGAAGCTAAGTCTTTGAGAGGTTACGTGATTTGCACCCAAATCACACAGGCAATATCAAAGGAGAAGTTTGAATCCAGGTCCTCTGAGTGGAACCATTATTCTTTTCATTGTCCCATGCTGCTTTTTAATTATCCAATATTTATTAGAGCTTTTTTTCTATAGAAGCAAAGCAGGGAAGAATTTCTACAGAAGCATAGCAGATACAAATTTTGTCATTTCCCCAGGTAATAATTTCATCCTCCATAAGGAAGGAGGAACCAAAGGTATGAATTTCTATTCTGTATCTGATTCTTAAAAGAAGGTAAAGTTGGTTTCTAGAATAGAAATGAGGGGTACTAAACAGAACTTACTACTCCATCTTAGAATACGCGAGAGAAGGCGGAAAAAAAAAGTTGACCATAATTTTGCACGAACCCTAGATTTGTCAGCATAAATTTCAAACGGATTCTCTGGACCCAATACTTAGACAAAAATATAGTAGGATAGGTCGACCTAAGAGGGATAGGAAACTCAAGAACAAATTCTGGTGAATCAGAGAGATGAAAGAAAGAAGAAAAGGATACGCATGTAGTAAAGTATCTATCACATCTCTTTATGGTGAATTGGAAACTGAGAAGGTATCCATCACTTGGAGAATGAACAAACTAAAAAATGTGAATGTAATTGAAGAGTATTATGCCACAAGAAATGATGAAAGGGACAGTTTCAGATCAACCTGTGATAACTGTCTATACTGATACATGAGGAAATGAATAGAACAAGGAGAACAATTTGCACGATAATAAAATAATGTAGAAAAGAAAGACTTAAGAACAATAACCAACCATGATTTCAAAGGGCCAGTGATGAATTGCCTCCTGACAGAGAGTAGAACAACTCAAGGGCAGAAAGAAAATTTTCAGGCATCTGCAATACTGGGATTTGTTTTGCCTACCTATGCATTTTTGATATAAAGGTTTTGTTTTTCTTTCTCTTGATTTTGGAGAGGGAATTGGAGTGGAAAGCAGAATGCAGTTACCAAAATGGCAAAAAAGAAGAAAAGTAAGAAAAGTGGGTCATTGAAATATTAGAAAACTATAGAGCAGAGAACAGAAGAAAAATCAGTCAGGAAATACCTACAAAGCAGAATAGCTTTGACAATAAAATATTGACTTCATTGTATTGTTGGAGAGAGAAACAAGCTGTACATGAAGTACATTTATTTCTGTATGTGCAATTCTCAGTTTTTGTTCTGCTTCATATATGGAAATACTAATTATTTTGTGCTCATGAAGTTCAAAATAAAAACAAATTATCTCAAAAGAAAAGAAAGGAATGGGATTCAGAAGACCAAGGAGAAGTAATTTCAATGAAAAGGAAAAGAGGGAATTGTCTTAAAGGGAACAATGAACATGCATAAGGAACTCCCCAACCAACTTAGATATTTTGAAGTGCACAAAAGATGGAGACAAGAGTAGGTAATGAGGGATAAATACAAAAACCTGGCATAGATCTGTATGAATAATGTAAGGAATGCTAACACTCAAAATGAACTCTGTCTGATGAGAGAAGTTAAGCACAGCAAAAAGAGTATTTTACCTAAATATAGGGAAAGAGAAGGATTGAAAAAACTGAATCATTCATCATTGTGATACTGAATGATGGAGAGAAGGCAGAATTACTTACTTTGTTTTGGTTTTTTCTATATCTCTGCCAAGGGACAAACTTTGAATTAGAAAAGTCAAAGTACAAAATGATTAATATAGTATTGTTATCAAAGATGAGCAGGAGGATAGTAAAAGGGTGCCTAGGTCACTTGACTGAGTGCCTGCCACTAGGCCTAGGTGGACTACAACCTAGAACAATCAAAGAGCTGGCACATGTGATTGCTGAACCATAGTCAATAATATTTGAAAGATTAGAGTATAGTGGAGAAAACCAGAGCTGAGGAGAAACTCTGAAACACAAAGGAGTCAAGAGAAACCTAGAAAGGAAACTAAGTATACCTGAGCAAGTTGAAGGGAGGTAAACACTGTTCCTATGTCTGACTCTTCACTGAGAGAAAAGAGCATTGCTCCTTTGAAACCTCAGTCTTCTAGTCAAAAAAAATTAAAGAAAGAGAAACTTAGTGCCTGAGTGGGATTTAGTTTTTTTCTAAACTTATTCAGGTAAAGAAAAGAAAGTGAAAAAGGAATAAACTGGAGAAAAAATGAGAAAGAATGGGGACAACCTGACTCTTTATAACTGAGGTACATCAGAAGAATATGCACACGTGAAAGCAAATGTTGGGGGTGGGCATCTGATGGTATCCGAACTAGGAGAAGGAAGGTTGAACTCATACACAGAGATTTTTGTGTAATATGCATTTCAAACAATAGGGAAATGAGGAAGGGTCAAGGAAAGGGAAGAACATGGACTAAGCACTATTAATTAGAGAAATACAACTTGACAAAAAAATGACAAATGTTGGCTTTAGGAGGAAGTTTTAGGAAAACAGTCACATATAATAGTCTTAGTGAATCTGTGAATTCTTACAATCATTATGGAAAGAAATTTGGTATGATGCCCAGAAGTTTACTAAAGAGGGGGAGATGGAGGAAGAAGGGAGAGAATGTGGGAGGGAGGAAGGAAGCGAAAGAGAGAGGGAGGAAGGAAGAAAAGAAGGAAGGAAGGAAGGCAGGAAGGAAGGAAGGAAGGAAAGGAGGGAGGGAGAGAGGAAGGATTTGTGTAGTGCCTTTTATGTGCTAGTCATTGTGCTAAGCACTGTACTAATGTTATCTCATTTGATCCTTGCAACAACCCTTTGAGGGAGATACTGTTATCATTCCCATTTTTTCAATTGAAGGAACTGAGTCAAACAGGAGTTAAGTGACTTTCCCCGTGTCACACAGTAAATATCTGAGGCTGCATTTGTACTCAATTCTTTCTGATTCTGGAACCAGTGCTCTAAGAACCACTACAACACTTAGCTACATCAAAGGGGTTATAGCAACTCATTAAAAATATTATTCACTATGATCAGGATGGATTCATACCAGAATTGCAAGGTTGATCAACATTAGCAAAATTACAAACATAATACACACAATAAAAATGAAACAATAAAAAAGACAACATGATTTTATCAAGATTTGACAAAATAAAGGACAAATATAAAATTTATAAAACACTAGAAATTATTGTAATAAGTAGACTTTTCCTTAATTATAAATCATATCCATTGAAAATCAAGAACTACCTTTATCTGTAATAGAGAAACATTAGATGCTTTTCTAATAAGATCTCAAATCAAGGAAGACAGTGATTGTTACAACTGCTATTTAATACAGCTCTAGAAATGCAAATTATAGCAATGATAAGGTAAATAAACTGAGGGAATAATCAAAAGCAACAAGTGAACATGATTATAATTATTTGCAAAGTATATTATGGTTTATTTAGAATATACAAGCAAATAAAATTAATTAAAGTAATTATTAAGGAATAAAATAGCAAGGCATAAAATAAGTCCCCTAAATTATCAGCCTTTCTGTATGTTATGAAAAAAACTTAACAAGTAGTGGTAGATAGGGAAATCTCATTCAAAATAGCTACAAATACATAAATTACATGGCAATCCAGATAAAGAGAAACAAGGAGGTCTTATATAAATGTATGAATGCAACTAGAAAATACTTTTTGAAGAAATAAAGACAAATAATTAGAGGATTATTTTCTCATGATCAGATAATGCAAGTATAATAAAATCATGATATGTAAATTAATTTATAGGTTTAACGCCATACCAATAAACCTAATTGGGGTTATTTTATAGACCCACACAACATTAACAAAATTCAGCTAGACAAACAAAGAGCATTAATCCTAAGAGAAATAATGAGAAAAAAAAGTAGGAATGAAGGGGCCCTAGAAGTGAAACAAATCTCAAACTATACTACAAAGTATTACTCATGAAAGCAATTTGTTACTGGTTTAAAATAACTGGAAAAGTTATTCAAAGGAATAGATTGGGCAAGCAAAATATGTAATCAATTGAACATAATAACATAGTATTTGAGAAGTTCAAGGACATGAATAATTAGCATAATGATTTCTTTCAACAAAAACCTCTGGGCAAACAGAAACGAAATCTGGCAGAACTTAGGTTTACAAAAACATCTTCTGCCATACACCCTGATAAACTCTAAATAGATAGATAAATGACCTAAATATAAAAGTTCATATCACAAATAAATTAGAGGAAAAAAGGAAGGTGACGTTATTCCCAACCACAGTTAGGGAGAGAATTATTATTTAAACAAGAAATAGACTTGATCATAAAAGATAAAATGAGGAATTTCAATTATATAAAATTGAAAACAAAAATATCATCTGAATAAGTAAAATAAAGGCAAAAAATTATATAATTCCTTGGAAATAATCCTTACTTCAAATTTCTTTAGTAAAGCTTTAATGTTGAAAATATATTAAAAGTAATATAAACACATTAGAACAAAAATCATTTTGAAATAAAAAATGTTTTAAATAACCATAGAAAAATGCTTCAAATCACTAATAAAAGAAATTCAGTTTAAAGGAACTCTGAAGTGTTACTTCCCACAGATGGAATAAGAGGAAATCAGAGATTTTTGGAAGAATCATAGAAGAGATAGGTGAGAGAGAGAGAGAGAGAGAGAGAGAGAGAGAGAGAGAGAGAGAGAGAGAGAGATGGGGGGAAAGAAGGAAGGAAAGAAAGAAGGAAGGAACCAAGGAAGGAATGAAGGAACGAAGGAATGAAGGAAGCATATATTATCACATAATATGTCAGGCACTATTCTAAGTGTTACAAATATAAGAGAGAAAAAAAAGACAGTCCCTACCTTCCAATACCTTACATTCTACTGGTGGTGGGGTGGGGGAAGACAACACATAAGAGGGAACCAAAAAAGCGGACCATGAATGTGAAGCAGCAAAACTAGTGAAGTGGGGAGTACAGTGAATATGGATAGCCTAGGCATCTCTTGAAATGATGGCTGAACCAGGTACTCACAAATCAGAGGAGAGGACCGCAGGGGCAAAGGCATCTCCAGGATGAGAATGCTGCCTGAAGGATGTGGGAAAGTCTCAAGATTCAGAGTAAGATGAAATACGCATAGTGGGGATAATGATTTGGAACTATCCCCTCCCCCTTTCCAAATCATTAAACTGAATAGAACCTTTAACATAGCAATGTGACTTTTAGGCACATACCACCGAGAAATTAAGGACAGAACAAAAGGAGTCATATACACAATATATTTATAGCTGCATTTTTGTGATAGCAAAGAACATGAAACAAAGTGGGTTCAGCTAAACAAACTGTGGCATTTAAACATAACAGAATTGGAGGGGTGTAAGAAATGATAAATATGGCAGTTTAAGAGAAATATGGAAAGACTTGAACTGATGCAGATTGAAATAAGCAGAACCAGGAAAACAATTTCTGTATTAATCACAGGTATTATGTCAGGGCAAACATCTTTGGAAAAACTTCAGAAGTCTGACTAAAGTAGCAACCAATCACAATTTTAAAAGTCTGCTGATGAAGCACACCTCCCCACTTTGGGCCAAAATGTTGGGAACTAGAGGTGCAGAATGACAAATACATTCTCAGACATTACCAATACATTGATTTGATTTTTTCTTGATTATACATATGCATAAAAAGAGAAGGCTTCTACTAGGAGTGGTTTAATGAGAAGTAATGACATTAAAAAGACCATCAATAAAACATTAAAAATGCACAGCAGAAAAAAGTGAAGAAGGTGACACAAAGGATTTTTTTGGCTACTTTGTGAAACAGATGTTTAAAGAAACACTGTACTAAAAATCATAATGTCTTATATAATGATCCTTTCTGTTCTTCATATCTTGAAATGTCTTTGTTAATGATTGATGAGATTGCAACAGTAGGAACTTAATAAATGATTGTTTATTCAATGAATAATTCAGATATTCTTGATTCTGAAGCCAGCTCCTACCTACTATAACATATTTCACCTTGAAGATAACACATGCTTAGTAAACACTTGTGCAATGAAATCTCATGATTTAACTGGGGAGTGGTCCAGTTACCTGCTTTCGACATCTTTACTATAGAGCGCTTTAAAGCAGATACCAATTACCAGAGATTTCACAGCAAAGTCAACTCATTCCCTTTTTTTTTTGAGATAATTATAATGGTAGACTTCCTCCACAATACAACATTCCCTTTTCCAAGATTCCTAACTGGTTGAATGCTGATGCCACTTCAGATAAACATTTTAAAAAATATTTTGTCTGATGAAATAATACAACCAAGATCTCACTAAATTGTTATACTGGGAAACAAATGTTGTAACGATAGCAAGAGCATTTTTCTTCTGCCAAAGGAGCTTTTATCTTATCTGTATAGCTAAATTTGCTGAACTAGGTAAGAGGAAAGCTATAATGTTGAATTCCTCATAACTACCACAATTACAGTCACAGCACTAGAAAGCTCTGAAGTGGAATAATTCTTTCAAGTTGACTCCTCTGTCAGCCTTTGTCCAAGAGCTTGTCCTAAAAGAGGTTACACCATTAACACAGGCATTAATAATTCAGTTTCAATTCAACAAATATATTGAGTACCTCCTATGTCAAAGACCCTGATAGACTCTGAATATGGTAAAAAATAAATAAGTCACAATTTTGGCATGGAGTCAAGGAAATCACAGAGCTGTCTCATTATGTAGAACCATGCATTTGATTTGAATATGTAGGTATCAGGAATCCTGCTACAACTTCCTCAACTGGAAGACTACTGTATTAGGAGGGCAGAGTTTATAATCTCAAAGAGGATCATAAACATGTCTGAAAGGTTCGGAACCGCCGGATATAAGAAACTCTCAAAGTAGAAGGTAGAAGAATCAAAGCATATATTTAGGCTCCACAGTAACCAACCCATGAACCAGCAACCCCATTTTGATATATTGATCAAAAGCTTCCAGGCCCAATAAGTACGCCTTGAAAGAGTAACCAGGAGGCTACAGAGAAGCATGATTGCGTAAAGCAAAATCATGCTTCCCCCTCTATGGTAATAAGATTACCCACCGGCCTGAAGTCTTTGTTCAGCTTCCTCCCGTAGGTCAGCTCTGCTACTGGCAGCTCCTGCTTCAGCTGTGGCTGTGGCTGTGGCTGCGGCTGCAGCTGCGGCTGTAGCAGCCTCTGGCTCCAACGGGAGCTGCTTTTAACCATCCAGCTTCTGCGGGGGTGTAAGGTACCCCAGGGAAAGCACAGGTTCTTTCAATCTGCTTAAGCAAGGGAAGCAAGGTGAAGGGGCCGACAAGCTTACTCCAGTCCAACATACAAACAGCATTCAGTTCAGGGGAAAAAGCCAAACTAGTCAAGGGCACTTGTTGACTAAGTGCTAAGGAGCCCATTTTTGGTTGCCAATACAACTACTAAGGAAGAGGAACTGACTGCTTTCAAGATGGGTTATTCCTCTTTTGCATAGCACTAATTTAACATTTCCTTTCTGCCTTCTGATTCCATATGGCAGTTCTTCTAATATATGACAGCTATCATGTTGGCCACCAGGACCTCTCTTCTTTAGGCGTTCCAAATTCCTTCAACCTATGTTCATTTGGCTTAACTCCTAGTTCTTTCACAATCCTAGTTGTCCTACTTTGAGCATGTTCATATTTGTCAATGTCCCTCTTAAAATATGGTATCTGGAATTTAATACAATCTTTAGATGTTACCTGACCAAGGGAAAAGATAGTGGGAGCATCACCTCCTTTTTTCTAGAAATTGGTTCTATTAATTAATTAAGGTAAAATTAATTCATTGGTGTGGTTTGGTTTGGTTTTTTTGCAACCATTTCACACTATATAGATCTTGTAGACTTTTCTACAGGTGCTGTTGACCATTAATACCTTCCTCATTATCTACTTGTAAGTTTATTTTTTAACTGAAGCATGAAACTTCAAATTTATGATTATTGCATTTCAACTTATCTTAACCCTGTGAATATCTTTACAGAACCCAATAATATTGTCTACCCTATTAGCTATCTCTTTATGCTTCATGATGCCCATACCCATGAATTTGAAAAGCATGCCCTATCAAAATGGTGAATAGAACAGAGCAAAAGGAAGATTTCTGGGATGATCTGTTGGAGATCTCTCTAGGTTTACATTGATGCATTAAGCAATGCTCCCTGGATATGGAGACTCAATCAGTTCCAAACTCACCTTATCATACTATTCAACTGTATTTCTCCATTTTTTCTATGTTTGCCACCAACATAGATTTTGCCAAATGTCTTATTAAAATCTTGGGGTATTATGTCAGTCAATAAACATTTATTAAGCACCTATTATGTGCCAGGAGGGGAAGCTAGGCAGTGCAGTAAATGCACTACCTAGATAGATGCCAGGCCTAGTCAGAGAGATCTGAGTTCAAATCCAGATTCAGACGCAGTATCTTTGTCAAGAAAATCCTAAAAGGGGTTACAAAGCGTTGGAAACAACTGAAACAACTGAACAACAACAAAAATATGTCAAGCACTGTGCTACTTGCTGGGGAGGCAAAAGAGACAAGAAACAGTCCCTTCCATTGAGGAGCTTGCAACCTAATGGAGGAGATGACAAGCAAATAAATATGTACAAACAATTGTGCTCTCTCTCCCCTCCCCCCCCATCTCTCTCTCTCTCTCTCTCTCTCAATGTTGATATGATGCAAAGGAAATAATTAAGAGCAGGATGACAAAATAATTAAATAATTAAGAAGGGTTAGGAAGGGCTTCCTGCAGAAGGTAGAATTTTAGTTGGTACTTAAAAGAAGCCAGAGAATTTAGTGGGTGGGGGTGGGTGGGTGGGGGGCATTCTTTCTATAAATATAGCAACGCTGGAGGAAAAAAAACAGCTTAGGCATTTTTTTTCAGAAAGAAACATTCCCGTTCATTATTTCTTCTCATACAGTGAAATGATTGATATTATATAAAAGGGAAAAAAACAAGCCTATATAAAGTATATATTGCATTTCAGTCTTGAGTGCATATGTAGCAATAATCACATTTTAAAAAGCCATTATAATGATAACCCATGACACTGATATTGCACATAGTCATCATTGAATTTGACAAATTAGATACACACATGCATATATTTATATATACATGTATGTATATATTAGATAAAATTGACAGTGATGACACTAGCATTAAGTGGAAATAAAGGCTTCTTGTAGATGTCAGGGATTTATCTGGGACTTGAAGGAAACAGGTGAACAGTTTGGAGATGAAAGAACTCCTTTATGGAAGAGCCAAGAGGCCAGTGTCACTGGATTGTCAAATATGTACATAGGAAGAAAAGGTCTAAGAAGACAGGAAAGGTGATGAGGGAAGGTTCTGAAGAATTTTGAATAACAGAGGATTTTATATTTGATCCTGCAATGATAGAGAGCCACTGGACTTTAATGAAAATGTATAAGGGGTGAAATGATTATGTTTGTGCTTGTGGAAAATTAATTTGACTCCTAAAGAGAAGATGGACTAGAGTGGAGAGACAAGTAAGGTAGCAAGATCAAAAACCAAAAGATTACAATAGTCTATCAGAGGTTCCCAAACTTATTTGGCCTACTGCCCCCTTTTCAAAATAAAATTACTCAGTGCCCCCTTGGAAATCTACAAATCTACTTTCTTTAATGCTTTAACATTTTTTTTTGAAATTTGTGTCATTTCAAAAAAATATTTTACATATATATGTATGTATACATATATATATATATATATATATTATATATATATACATAGGATACATCTTAAATTTAATTACTTATTTTAAATTTGTATGGTTTTTTTTCCTGCATTGAAATTTTGATGATACAATATCGCATCATGTAACTGTATAGTATTGTAATGTAAACAAGTCACTACATGCACATATTCCTGCTGATTCATGCTGGACTTCCTAACAATGCACAGCATGCTCCTTTGCCAACACTTGCATGTTAATACCTATTGGCAGACTTGACTGCCGTTTGGTTATAACTTGGATTTTATGTGTTTATTTGGAAAATTATGTAATCACTATGACTTTAACTCTATTACACAACAGATGAAACACGTATGAACAGTTTTTCAAAATTTTCTTCTCTTCTTTCCTTATGCTTCCACTGCCCTCTTATTTTTATTCAAAGCCCACCCCCCAATTGCACCCAAGGCTACTACTGCCCCCCAATTTGTTCCAGTGCCCCCCACCTACTTTGGGAACCTAGGGATGTGAAGTGCTGAGGACCTGTACCAGGATGATGGTAGTTTCAAAGGAGAGAAGAGGAAATATATATATATATATATATATATATATGTGTGTGTGTGTGTGTGTGTGTGTGTGTGTGTAATATTGTGAAGTTAATATTGACAGGATTTAGAAACAGATTGGATATGTGTGTGAAAGTGATTTTAGGAAGTGAGAATGATACCTAGGTTGTGACCCTCTGTGACTGGAAGGATGACATTATTCTTGATAGTAACAGGGAAATGTGGGGGAGATTTGAGTTTTTAAGAGAAGAAAAGCAGTTTAGTTTTGACATATTTAGTTTAAGATGTCTATAGGATATCCAGTTTGAGATGTCCAATAATCACTTGGACATGTCTCAGGAGAAAAGAGAGGAGTAGACCAATGGAGAGAATCATTTGCATAGAGATGATAATTGAATCCAGGGGAGTTGATTAGATTACAAAGCAAAATAATATAGAGAGAAGAGAAAAAGGCCCAAACTTCACAGAAGAAATCCCCTGCAAAACTTGGACTCAGTCAAAAGGCCACAGCCAAGGACCTAGATGGTCACATGTTGCCTTGAGGTTGCAAGTTCCCCACCCTTGAATTAAATTTTCTATAAACCAAAGAGAATAGTCTTGGAGATAGAGGTTGGTAAGACAATTTGAACATTTTTGATCTTCTAGTTTAACACAATAAAACAAAAATCATGAACGTAATTGTGACCCTACTCCTAACCAAGCCGAGTGAGGGGCAGTTCTATGCTTCATGATACCTGTGGAATGTGATTGTGAATTAGGGAAGAGAATGATGATGGTGCTGTGTTCCTGAATGAGGAGCAGAGTTGGATCTTTAGCTTTGGAGAAGAAAGACCTTCTTCTTACTTCCTGCTTTGAGAGGAAACACATATGGTTCTAAGGAGAAACAAAAAAAGACAGAGAGATAAAGAGAGATACACAGAGAGAGACAAAAAGACAGAAACAGACAGAAAAACAGAAACAATAAAGAGGTGTTAGCTTCTTAACTTCTTCTCCAAGGTCTTCTTCCTTCTGATGTCATTATTTTTGCCCATGGCACCACCAATTTACCCAGTCTCCTATGTTTGAAACCTAAGCAATTTAATCTCCATGACATCCCTTGCATCTAACCCTTTACTGTATGGCCACCACACTAGTTCATCATATCTTTCTTGGATTATTGAAATGGTCTTCTTCTTTGTTTACCTTCTTCATATTTCCTCTTCTCCAATTGAATTTCCACTAAGCTGTCAAACCGATATTCTTAAAGCACAGGTTTGTCCATGTCAATCCCCAAATACTCAGTCAATAAGCATTTAAGTTCCTACTGTGCCAGTCACTGTGCTATTTATTCTGCTTACCAGCTTATCCTGACTAACTTCCAGTCCTTGACTTAAAAAGGGAGACAAAAAGGAAGAAAGAGAGAGAGAAAGAGAAGAGAAGAAGACGAAGAAGAAGAAGAAGAAGAAGAAGAAGAAGAAGAAGAAGAAGAAGAAGAAGAAGAAGAAGAAGAAGAAGAAGAAGAGGAGGAGGAGGAGGAGGAGGAGGAGGAGGAGGAGGAGGGGAGGAGGAGGAGGAAAGAAGGAAGGAAGGAAGGAAGGGAGGTAGGAAGGAAGAGAGGAAGGAAGGAAGAAACAAGATATAGAGGGAAAAGGGCTAGACTTTCACTTAGAAGGCCTGGGCTAAAATCTTGATTAAGCCACTAACTGGGTGATCTTGAGCAAGTCACTTAACTGTTAGCTTTTAGTTCTCTCACATGTATAGTGAGGGGACTGGACTAGATCATTTCTCTGTGTCTATTCACTTCTAAATCTGTAACCCTATAGATGTTCCATGATTTTTTACCTTTATGCGATTCCTGAAGGTGTTCTTTAAGCCTAGAACATACTCATACCCTCCACTACCCATCCACCTGCTTGATTCCTACACATCTTTAAAGTTCAACTCAATTGCTCTCCTCTTATGGTTAGCAAAACAAAGCTTTTCTAACTTGGTAGGACCTGCCAGAACTCTGCTGGCATAATCCTCAAGAACCTAAGGTCACCTTCCTGCGATGATTAGATATCCAAGGAAATGATATCAGTATAAAAAAATGGAATTCTTGGCATGCAACCTTGGAATGACTACCTGCCAGGCCCATCTTTACTGATTTAAGAAAATTAATATTGACTACATGACCTCTGAAATAATTTCTTGTCCCACAATTCTAAGAAGCTAATAAATATTATGATATCAAATGCATTTATATGTAATATTAAATATTAACTTTATATAGCAGTAGAAGAAAGGTAGACAGACTGCATTGATTTATAATCAAAGGGCTTGGCTTCATATACTTCCAGTGTAATTTCCTGTGTGACCTTAGAAAAGTCATTTAACTACTTTGGGTAGTTGTACTAAATGATTTTTAAATTCCCTTCTTGGTCTAAATGCTGTGGCTACAAAGAAAAATGGGCTTAGGGTCAAAGAACCACTTGGGCAATTTAAGAAAGTGCTCCCTAAATACTGATGTCTTATTGGAAACTGTGCTAATTGGAGAAAAGGCAATGGAATGACCATGATCCCTACTTTCAAGGAGGTAGGTACTCTGAGGTAGCAATACATACTTTCAATGAACCATGTAGAGAACAATCTTAAGGTTAGGCAGATGGAAAAGTTGTGATGGGCTTAAGATTATTTCAGAAGAATTAATGGAGGAGATGAGTATTGAAATAGACCACGAAGGGTAGATAAGATTTGATTTGATGGAGTGGAGTGGGGTAAGCATTCAAAGCAGAAAACATATTGTTATCACATACGAATATAGACTGGAGCAGTGGTGTTATGGAACATTGAATGATTAGATTAGATAAATCAGATAAATCAGGCCTTCAATGACAGACTTAGAAATTTGAATTGATTTAATGGATGATAAGAAGCCACTGCAGGATGGTCTTATGGTAACACTTAATACATAGTAGGGATTTAACAAATTGGTTCATTGCTGATTTCATTAGTAACATACATGATAAGTTAGAAGGAAACTGGACATAAGAGAGAATATTATTATAGCAATCTAGCATAAGATGATGAAGGCTTGGACAAGAAAGGTTTGTAGAGAACAAAAGAGGAAAACATAAGTTACATTGCTAAAGAAAAACACTTGGCAACTGAGAGGTTGCAAAAAAAAATGGATGTTAGCCATACGAATGAATATCATCAAATTTAGCAATTCGACTAAATAACAACAAAAAATCTATTAAGTGCATTCTATGTACATGGCGATTTGCTAAGCACTAAGGGCATAATGATTAAAAATTAAATTGGCTCTATCCTCAAGGTCCTTGTAATCTAACAGTGACATATACAAGTAGGGTATGATGGGAGTTAAGGAGAGATCTGGAAAAAATGCTTTAAGAAAGTTTGGCGGGAGAGAGATCACACTGATCTGGAGAGGTTGTGGTGGGGAGGTAGGAATCAGGAAATATTTTATGGAAGACACAGCACCTGTGCCGGACCTTCCATGAAAGGAAGACTTTCAGCAAGCAGAGATGTTGACAAAATGAATTCCAGCCAAACAGACTGATACTAGGATGCATTTCAAGCATGTGGTATGACCTGTCTGAATGAATGGCAATGGGATAGTTTAGCATAAGTTTTTTGGGGGAGCAGCTAGGTTATTCAGTTTGACGTACAGGTAGAAAGTGTAAAGGGGAATAGTGTGAAATAATTCAAGCTAGAAAGGTACTTTGAAGTTAGGCTGTGAAGGGACATAAATACTGGTCTAAGGCATTTTTGTCATACATTGTCAGCAATAAAGATCCACTGAAGGTTTTTGAATATGCTGTTACATGATAAGGCCAGTGCTTCTAGTCATTTTCAGGCTTTTAAATTCTTTAATGAGTGAGACAGGGCTGCTAGGTGGCATGGTGTATAGACTGCCGGGACTAGAGTGTGGAAGACTTTACCTCCTGAGTTGAAATGTGGTAGCTCTGTGACCCTGAGCAAGTCGCCTAACTCTATTTACCTCAGTGTCTTCATCTGTAAAATTAGCTGTAGAAGGAAATGGCAAACCACTATTTTTGCCAAGAAAACCCTAAATGGTGTCACAAAGAGTGAGGCATGACTGAAAAATGATTGAACACAATGAGTGAGGTATGGAATGGTAGTTCTCAGATTTTTATTATCCTTTATGTATCAAATAATTTCCTTTACATGGAAAGAATATTGAATTTTGAATTAGAAAATATGCATTTAAAAACTGGTTCTGCTAGTTAACACCTGTGGTTTAACGGTGGGCAAGTCAATAACATCTCTGAGTCTGTAAGGAGGAGGGATCTAGACTAGATCTCTAAGGTATTTCTAGTTCCAAGAGCCTATGAATCTTCTAACAACCATCTTTAATAAAACAGATCAAGGTTAACTTACAAGTACGTTCAACTTTGATGTTTATTACTATAGATCTGGAATTAGTACAGGCTAGCCTAGAAAGTGTCTCAGATCCTGACATACCAGGATAGTGTGGTCACACTTGGTGAAGAAGGGGCGTTCTGACCTAGTATAGGATGATGTTCTTGCTGCTCTCTCATCTGTGCCCTAAGCTGTCACAACCCAGTCTTTATGGTTATCCTCCTCCTCTCTCTCCCAGGGCGCCTTTCTAGTTGAATGGGGGCAGATTGCTTTCTACTGCCCCTAACAAAGGACCTAGGCTAGGACCAGGGAGCCTGGGGATGCAGGCCACACCAGAAATAAAGGATCAATATGATGTCAATTGGGACTCTCAGCTTCAAAGAATTACCATTGCTAGTGTTGATATCAACTCCTTTCCATGTCCCACCACAATAAATAGCTCTAGCAATTCAACCAGTTGTTATCCTTCTTGGCCTTAGCTTTCCATTGGAACCTTTCTCTGTTGCAGTATAATAAGAGAAAGATGCCTGGATTTAGAATCTAAAGGACCTTGGTTCTAAGTGTAGCTCTGTCTCTTACTACTTGTGTGGCCTGTGGCAAATCACTTTACCTCTCTGGGCCTCACTCACTCATGGGTAAATGAGAGGATTGGAGTAGGAGCATATTTTATAGAGATGAAACTAAGGCCTAGGGAGGGTAGAAGTGGCTTGCCAAATATAACACAAGTAGTGCTGGATATAGGATTTGAACTCAGGTTTTCCATTGTACCATACTGTCTCCCTAAATGATTTCTATGGTCTCTTCTAGCTCGAAATCCACGATACCATATCTATTTCACATTCTTGCTATCTTATTGTGCTCACTGTGTATTCTAGAAGAGAGCAACTTCCTGGCACACCCTCTTCAAGGATAGCCTCTCTCTCTCTCTGTATGTATGTGTGTGTATATATATATATATATATATATATGTGTGTGTGTGTGTGCGTGTGTGTGTGTGTGCGTGTGTGTGTATGTTTTATATATATATATATATATATGTATGTATGTATATGTATGTGTGTGTGTGTAATGGAGTGGCTTTCCCTTTCCTTCTCCAGTTCATTTTACAGATAAGAAAACTAAGGCAAACAGGGTTAAATGACTTGCCCAGGGTCACATAGTTAATAAGTGTCTGGAGCCAGATGTGAACTCATGTCTTCCTGACTGTAGGTCCAGTATTCTATCCACTACACCACCTACCTACCTATGTTTGTGATACACATATATTAAACTGTATATAATATATAACTAAAACTTACACACATACACACATACATACATATATATTCATCTGTATCTATATCTATCTATTCACATATATATTTATATATATGTATATATATTCATTCCACACTCTGTAGAATATCATGTCTTGGTGACATAAAAGTCAATAACAGTGAAAAGAGCATTGAACTTGGTGAGCTGAACTTGGAGTCGCAGGCCCTAACTTTGAATACCAATGTGACCTGGGACAAATCAATAAACCTCTCTAAGCTTCTGTTTCCTCAACTGTAAAATGAGGAGGCTGGACTAGATCATCTCTGAGGTCTCCTCCAGCTCTGGATCTATAATCGAGGGACTCTTTATTGATATGGGAACATTTGAGGATAACCTGGGGTAAGGGATGTATGGATGGGAAAGCCTGATAGAATCATTGGATAGCAAAACTGGTTCACTCTATTCATGAAGCTAAACATGTACATAGAACTAAATATCTGGCCTTCCATTGCCCAGTCTCCTAAACTTCCTTGAAGCTTCCATGCCCCTCAGCTAAAGAAACACTTTTTGAAACATCTTGGCACAATTATTGTGGTCCAAAATACTACAGTGTCTAATTATGAACTTTCATAGCCTGCCTCAAACTTTTTCACAAACCTTTCTGTCAGAAATGTTTTTTAGTTCCTTCTTTGGCAGAAGCTGCTATATTTACTACTTACAAACTATTTTTAGCTTTCTTTATTGCTCTGCATTTCACACTTGTCTCACTCAGTGACATTCTAACTACTTTTGAAGGCACATTCATCTTGTGCCTTCCTTTGTAGCTACACTATCCATACTTTCCCAGATATTTCCACCTCCCATTCCAAATATCTGCCTCTGTTAGCTGTCTTCATCTACTACTCTTTTTTTCTCTAACTGTATTATGTCCCTTGAGACATAATCCCTTCCTAAACTATTCTTATTCACTTAATTTGAAATATTTCTCCAATATTAACACTTCCCTCATTTCAAGCACATTCTTTTGAATTTCCAGCTTTATTATGGAAAGTAACATTATGCATTTTTCAGATTTATCAATATAATTTTGCCCTCTATATATACTTCAGGTCAATAAATTTACTTCAAGTCTCTCTCTCTCTCTCTCTCTCTCTCTCTCTCTCTGTTTTCTCTGTGTGTCTTTCTCTCCATTTCTCTGTCTCCCTCTGTCTCTCCCTCTACACACATGCGCGCGCGCGCGCACACACACACACACACACACACATGAAAGCAGGAAAACACTGTGGGATAGTAGACAGAGTGTTGGCCTCAGAGTGAGTAAGAACTGGGTTCAAGTCTCACCTTGGACAAGTACTGGGTATGTGACTTTAGGTAAATCATTTTGATCTTTTGGGATTCCAGATAATGATCTAATTCTCCGAAATGATAACTCATGGAAGAGTTACTAGCCTGAATTGTCAGAGGAAAGTTACTTTTCAGGGTATTTCCTGCACCAAAGAAATCATAGATCTCCGTTAAAAAAAAAAGAAAAAAGAAACAACGTACTGTGAAAAGAGTTGTACAATTTCCAAGACCTGGCAGGTACCACTTTACAAGACATTAGAAACAAGTAGGAGAGACATGCACACTAATAACTATAGCACAATGTAGAAAAAATTTGGTCCTTAACAGAGGTATATATGGTGTGCTTTTAAAGTATATTTTCAATCAGTCAATAAACAAGCATTTACTAAGTGCCTATACCATGTTAGGAAGTGTGCTAAGCACTGGAATACATAGGAAGGTGAAAGTCTTTCTGACTTCAGCCAATTGGAGAAAGCTCCAGGATAGATGTGGCGTTTGATCTGATACTTGAAGCCAAGCTTACCTTTTTGAAAACTAGATATGTGGCTAAATGGTATTCGCAGAGGGAATGACATAGAAAAGAGTACAACAGTTTAGAGGTTATAGCAATAGTCTAGGCGAGAGCTGATGAGGACATTAATAGTAAAATGAAAGGCTGCTGAGGTTAGGCACTGTTTTTTCATCTTTGTCTATGGATTCTAGGTGTCTAGCATTGGATTTTATACACAGTAGGCACTTCATAAATGCCTCTTTAATTGAATTGACCTGAATGAAAAAAGTCATAGCTGAAATGGAAAGGCAGGCACCAGTTCTAGATCCACTAAAGGGATTAAAATAAAAGGACTTGGAGATTGATTGAATGTGGGGGTGAGCAAATGAGAGGTAGGAATAAAAGATGATTATTTTAAATTTTAAGCATATTGCTACTGCTGCTATTACCATTCATAACTACTACTGCTGCTGCTTATGTACCTACCTAACATTTTTATAGTACTTATGATGTGCTAGGCACTGTGCTTAGTGTATTATTATTAGTTTATATACATGTGTTATCCTCATAATTATGGGAGGAGGTGCCATTATTATCCTCATTTTACAAATGAAGAAACTGAGGCAGAGAAGTTAAGTGGTTTGCCCACACAGCTAGTGAGTATCAGAGGCCAGGTTTAAACTCAAGTCTTCCTGACTTCCTGACTCAGCACTCCCTGGCTCTATCCACTGCAATTTCTAGCCGGCTAAGGACAAATTAGAAGAAAATGATATCGTTAATAGAAATAGGGAAGTCAGGAAGACAGTGATTTGTATGCAATAAGTGCTTAATAAGTGTTTGTTGAATTGCTGAACTGAATTGATGAGGGGAAGATTTTGAACTGGGAAGGAGCAGATTTGATAGGGCAAAAAGACTATGGGTTTAAATTTTACATTTGAGTATATTTGTTCTAGGTTATTGTAGAGATTCTAAACATATATTTAGCTAATGACAGGAGATATGGGTGTGTCTTAGAAGAGAAGTCAGAGTTAGAGAAATAGATTTTGGAGTTAACCCCAAAGAGATGATAGCTAAAGCCAAGACTTTTAGGGATAGAAGGAATCCCATGTAATGGTAACCGGGAGTAGAGAAGTTTTCAGCAGAATATGCTTGATGGTTTCAAAAACCACAACAGGGCTTCAAAGGATGAGGGCTGAATAGAGGATATTTTAATAATTTATTAGGGGGATTTTTACACCCTATGACAAAACCATCTCAATAGAATGGTGGGAAAGAGGCAAATTTTCAGGAGTCTAAGGAGTGAGTGGATGCTGAGAAGTGAAAATGAAAAACTAATATTCAAGAAATTTTATAATAAAAGGAAAAAGTGGAATAATAGCTTGAAAGCGAGGGGGAATGAATAGATTTTTCACACTAGAGGAAAGTAAACAGGTCTTTACATGAAAATAGAGTCAGAGGAATTGGAATAAAGATTTATGAAAGTTTGGAAAAGTGTAAATGCCCTTGAGTGAGAGAACTTAGATTCAAATCTCACCTCAAATTCTTCCTTTTGATCTGATGTTAGGCAAGTCACATAAACTCCCTGGGTCTCAGTTTCTGATTTGTAAAAGGAGGGGATTATAGATGACTTCTGAGGAACCTTTCAGTTCTTGATCTATGTTATAAAAAGCAAGGTACCAGGGAAGGGAGGGGAAGTGAAGAATGTGATTTAGGGTACGGGTAGAAAGTTTGACCTTGATGAAGAAGAATGGCCATTCTTAAAACAGAATAATTTCTGAAAAGTTTGAGAACATAGGGAAAAGGTGTGATGGAAAGCATGACAGCATAGTGGAGAGAACACTGCCCATGAAGTGGGAGACTTGGGTATGAATCCAACCTTTCCCATCTATTTACCTGTGTTATTTTAGACTAGTTACTTGATCTTTCTGGACTTCAATTTTCTCTTCTATAGGAGAAGGTTCAACTTGAAGTCATCTAAAGTACTTTCCAACTCAGTCTCAGTAAGCTTATAATTTAATACAGCAGTGGATTTATATACCCATTCATTGAGACACCCCTTCCAGTCATGCAAATGATGGTGCATACACATCTTTTGAAAAATGTGCCAATTTTGTCCATTTTTTTCAAAGAAGAGATTCTCCATTATACATGTTCAAGACCTACCTATAAGTCCTTTTACATTCATCAGGTCTCAGTAAGTGTAGCCATTGACACAATTAAAGCTAAGTTTAATTCCTTTCCATGACCCCACAATTTCAGTTAATATTTTCTTGTTTATTACTATGAACCTGTTTTTTAATGTTGCTAATAGGTAGCTAGGTAGTACAATAGATAGAATACCAAGCCCAAAGCCAGGGAGACTTATCTTCCTGATTTCAAATCTGGCCTCAGACACATCTTAGTTCTATGACCCTGGGCAAGTCACTTAACCCGGTTTGTCTCAGTTTCCTCATCTGTAAAATGAGCTGGAGAAGGAAATGGCAAACCACTCCAGTATCTTTGCTTAGAAAATCACAAAATGGGTCAAAAAGAGTCAGACATGACTGAAAGTGAGTGAACATCAACAACAATAGGTTTTATTGTTGGAAAATTCTTTTCACCAAGAAAAATGGGACTTCTTGCAAGAGTCAGTAGGGGGATCTGATGATTGTGGGTCAAAGACAGGAGGCCATAATGAAAGAAAAGAAATTTATTAATATGCTAAGGACCATTTCACTTTCAGAACAGCATCTTCAGCTTCATCATGTACAGATCTGGTTTTCATAAGCTTTCATGCTTACTTAAAATACACAGCCAATCAATAGCATTCTGTGGCAACTTAGGATAAGTAAAACATTTCATAGGAGAGGAAGTATTAAATAAAGAAGGAGCTCTACTAAGGGAAAAAAGAGAGTATTTAGAATGCAACTAGAAGAATTTATTATCAGAATTATATATGTAAATATATATATATATATATATATACACATATATATGTATATATATACTACTGTGGCTAATCAGACAAATATAAGCTCAGAAGGCTTTACCACAGATCAGGCATAAATAGTCCATATGAACATTTGGAGTGGAGATATTTCTAAATTTTCACATCTCCTGTTTCTTTTGAGCTGGTGAAATTCTTTGCCTATAAACCATAGTGTCTTCTTTGATGTGGGCATGCCATGAAGTGTGATCCTGTGCCAGTTTTTATCATGTCTTACAATAGATTCCAAAGTTCTTCAGAGAAGCCTTGAAAGTGTCCTTGTATCACTGCTTTTGATGTCTCTGTAAGCACTTGTTTTCCGTGAGTTCTCTGTAAAATAGTATTTAGGGAAATATACAGTTGACATTCAATCAGCATGGCTATCTGCTCTGAGTTGCATTGTCTGCATTGAGTTTGGATACTTAGAAGTTCAGCTCAAGAAAAGACTTCTGTGTCTTATACCTTATCTTGCCAGATGATTTTCAGAATCTTCCTAAGATAATTCAGATGGAAGTGATTCAGTTTTCTGGCATGGTGGTGGTATACTTACTGTCCAGGTTTCACAAGCATATACTAATGAAGTCAGCACAATGGCTCTGTAGACCTTCAATATAGAAGGACATCTGCGGGGACGGAGCCAAGATGGCGGCTGGTAAGCAGGGACTGGAGTGAGCTCTGTTACGGAGTCCCTCCAAAAACCTATAAAAAATGGCTCTGAACCAATTCTAGAACAGCAGAACCCACAAAACAGCAGAGGGAAGCAGGGCTCCAGCCCAGGACAGCCTGGATGGTCTCTGGGTGAGGTCTATTCCACACAGAGCTGGGAGCTGGGAGCTGGGAGCTGGGAACGGAGTGGAGCAGAGCCCAGCCTGAGCGGCATGGACCATCCAGACCAGAAGCCGGGCGGAGGGGGCCCTAGTGCCCTGAATATGTGAGCTGCGGCAGTTACGAGACTTCTCAACCCACAAACGCCAAAGTCTGTGGAGAAGGTTAGTGGGAAAAGTTGCGGGAGTGGAAGGAGTTCGCGGTTCAGCTTCCAGCCCCGGGGGCAGCGGAAGTGGGGCAGCTACAGCTGTTGTTACTTCCAGCTCCAGGCCCACCTGGTGGGAGGAATTAAGTGGCGGATCAGAGCAGGGGTGCACAGCCTGCCGAAGATCTAAGCCCAGTTCGGGTTGGGGGTTCTTGGGGAAGGAGCAGTGCGGGTCTGACAGAGCTGGCACCTCCCCCTCAAACGTGGAACATAGAACTCGTTAGTCTACAAGCAGTCATACCCCGCTGAAAAACTCAAGGGTCAACTTAGTTGGTTGGGAATATGGCCAGGCAGCGAAAACGCACCCAGATTCAGTCTCAGACTTTGGATTCTTTCTTTGGTGACAAAGAAGACCAAAACATACAGCCTAAAGAAGACAACAAAGTCATAGAGCCTACAACAAAAGCCTCCAAGAAAAACATGAACTGGCCCCAGGCCACAGAAGAACTCAAAAAGGATTTGGAAAAGCAAGTTAGAGAAGTAGAGGAAAAATTGGGAAGAGAAATGAGAAGGATGCGACAAAACCATGAAAAACAAGTCAATGACTTGCTAAAGGAGATCCAAAAAAATACTGAAAAATACACTGAAGAAAACAACACCTTAAAAAACAGACTAACTCAAATGGCAAAAGAGCTCCAAAAAGCCAATGAGGAGAAGAATGCCTTGAAAGGCAGAAGTAGCCAAATGGAAAAGGAGGTCCAAAAGAGCACTGAAGAAAATACTACTTTAAAAATTAGATTGGAGCAAATGGAAGCTAGTGACTTTATGAGAAATCAGGATATTATAAAACAGAACCAAAGGAATGAAAAAATGGAAGACAATATGAAATATCTACTTGGAAAAACCACTGACCTGGAAAATAGATCCAGGAGAGATAATTTAAAAATTATTGGACTACCTGAAAGCCATGATCAGAAAAAGAGCCTAGATACCATCTTTCAAGAAATTATCAAGGAGAACTGCCCTGATATTCTAGAGCCACAGGGCAAAATAGAAATTGAAAGAATCCATCGATCACCTCCTCAAATAGATTCAAAAAGAAATCTCCTAGGAATATTGTCGCCAAATTCCCGAGCTCCCAGATCAAGGAGAAAATACTGCAAGCAGCCAGAAAGAAACAATTTGAGTATTGTGGAAACCCAATCAGAATAACCCAAGATCTGGCAGCTTCTACATTAAGAGATCGAAGGGCTTGGAATGCGATATTCCGAAGGTCAATGGAGCTAGGATTAAAACCTAGAATCACCTACCCAGCAAAACTGAATATCATGTTCCAAGGCAAAATACGGATTTTCAATAAAATACAGGACTTTCAAGCTTTCTCAGTGAAAAGACCAGAACTGAATAGAAAATTTGACTTTCAAACACAAGAATCAAGAGAAGCATGAAAAGGTAATCAAGAAACGGAAATTGCAAGGGACTTACTAAAGTTGAACTGTTTTGTTGACATTCCTACATGGAAAGATGATGTGTATGATTCATGAGACCTCAGTATTAGGGTAGTTGAAGGGAATATGCATATATATATGTATATGTTTATGTATATATATATATAAGTGAATGTGTATGTATGTATATACCTATGTGTATGTGTATGTATGTGTATATATATATATATATATATACGTCTGTTTATATATATATATATATGTGTGTGTGTGTGTGTGTGTGTGTGTGTGTGTGTGTGTATATATGTGTAAAAGAGAGAGAGCAGACACAGGGTGAGTTGAAGATGAAGGGAAGATATCTAACAGAAATAAAATGAAATTAAGGGATGAGAGAGCAACATACTGAGAGAGGGAGATAGGGAGAGATAGAATGGGGTGGATTATCTCGCGTAAAGGTGGCAAGAGGAAGCAGTTCTGTGGGAGGAGGGGAGAGGGCAGGTGAGGGGGGAATGAGTGAACCTTGCTCTCATCAGATTTGGCCTGAGGGGGAATACCATACATACTCAGTTGGGTATCTTACCCCACAGGAAAGAAGAGGGAGGAAGATAAAAATAAAATAAAAGGGGGGGGATGATGGAGGGGAGGGCAGATGGGGGTGCAGGTAATCAAAACAAACACTTTGGAAAGGGGACAGGGTCAAGGGAGAAAATTCAATAAAGCGGGATGGGTTGAAAAGGAGCAAAATGTAGTTAGCCTTTCACAACATGAGTATTGTGGAAGGTTTATACATAATGATACATGTGTGGCTTAGGTTGAATTGCTTGACTTCTTAGGGAGGGTGGGTGGGAAGGGAAGAGGGGAGAGAATTTGCAACTCAAAGTTTTAAAATCAGATGTTCAAAAAAAAAAGTTTTTGCATGCAACTAAAAAATAAGATATACAGGCAATGGGGCGTAGAAGTTTATCTTGCCCTACAAGAAAGGAAGGGAAAAGGGGATGAGAGGGGAGGGGGGTGATAGAGGGGAGGGTTGACTGGAGAACAGCGCAACCAGAAGATAAGCCATCTTGGAGTCGGGGGGAGGGGAGAAATGGGGAGAAAATTTGTAATTGAAACTGTTGTGAAAATCAATGCTGAAAACCAAATATGTTAAATAAATAAATTTAAATTAAAAAATATAGTAGGACATCTAATACCTCTTTCCCACACTTGCCTTTGGAGCCTCTCAAACATAGAACTAGCTCTGGGAATGCATGAGTCAACCTCATCAAATATGAGGACATCCCTGGAAAACATACTGTCAAGGTAAGTGAACTCATCTACAACATTCAAAATTTCTCCATTTGGTTCCACATATGGATAGTGCAGTGCTAGCTAGTATAGAACCTGTTTTCTTGGTAATTGTCAGGCCAAAATTAGCACAAGCAGCAGAGAATTAATTCATATTCTGTTGTATCTCAGCATTAGAGGCTACACTGAATGGATAATCACTAGTGATTTAAAAAAAAGTTGTACACTAACTGTCCCTCTACTTTAGTCTGGCTTGTACTTTTTCTTTTTTTAATTTAATTAATTTATTTTTAGTTTTCAACATTCATTTCCACAAGGTTTTGAGTTCCAAATTTTCTCCCCATCTCTCCCCTACCCCCACCCCAAGATGGCATGCATTTTGATTACTCCTTCACCTAGTCTGCCCTCCCTTCTATTACCACCCCCATTCCCTTCCCTCTTAATTTCTTGTAGAGCAAGCTAGATTTCTATACCCTCTTGCCTGTATATCTTGTTTTCCAGTTGCCTGTAAAAACAATTTTTAACATTTGTTTAAAACTTTGAGTTCTAGATTCTCCCCCTTCTTCCCTCCCCACCCACACTCATAGAGAAAGGAAACAATTCAATATAGGTTATACATGTGTAATTATGCAAAACATTTCCATAATAGTCACATTGTGAAAGACTAACTATATTTCCCTCCATCCTCTCCTGCTCCACATTTATTCTATTTTTTCCTTTGACCCTATCCCTTTTCGAATGTGTTTTCTTCTGACTACCCCCTCCCCCAATCCTATCTATCAGTCCCCTGCCTCTTATCCCTTCCCCCCATATTTTCCTGCAGGGTAAGATACCTAAATGAGTGTGTATGTTATTCCCTCCTTAAGCCAAATCCAATGAGAGTAAGGTTGGCTCATTCCCTTTCACCTCCCCCCGCTTCCCTTCCATTATAACAGATTTTTCTTGTCTCTTTTATGTGAGATAATTTACCCCATTCTATCTCTCCTGCTCTCCTTCTCCCAACTGATTCCTCTCTCATTCCTTAATGTTTTTAGATATCATCCCTTCATATTTAACTCACCCTGTGCCCTCTGTCTATTCCCTTCAACTACCCTAATACTGAGAAAGGTCTCATGAGTTACAAATATCATCTTTCCATGTAAGAATGCAAACAGTTCAACTTTAATAAGTTCCTTATGATTTCTCTTTCCTGTTTACCTTTTCATGCTTCTCTTGATTCTTGTATTTGAATGTCAGATTTTCTGTTCTGGTCTGCTCACTTCCTCAAGAATGCTTGAAAGACCTCTATTTCATTGATTGACCATTTTTTCCCCTGAAGGATTATATTCAGTTTTGCTGGGTAGGTGATTCTTGGTTTTAATCCTATTTCATTTAACCTCCAGAACATCATATTCTAAGCCCTTTGATCCTCTAATACAGAAGCTGCTAGATCTTGTATTTTCTTCATTGTGTTTCCACAATACTCAAATTGTTTCTTTCTGACTGCTTGCAATATTTTCTCCTTAACCTGGGAACACTGGAATTTGGCTATATTATTCCTAGGACTTTTCCTTTTGGGATCTTTTTCAAGAGGCGATTGGTAGATTCTTTCAATTTGTATTTTACCCTCTGGTTCTAGAATATCAAGGCAGTTGTCCTTGAAAATTTCTTGAAAGATGAGTCTAGGTTCTTTTTTGGATCACGGCTTTCAGGTAGTCCAAGAATTTTTAAATTATCTCTCCTGGATCTATTCTCCAGGTCAGTGTTTTTTTCCAATGATATATTTCACATTGTCTTCTATTTTTTTCATTCTTTTGGTTCTGTTTTATAATTTCTTCATTTCTTATAAAGTCATTAGCTTCTATTTGCTCCATTCTAATTTTTTCAGTGAGCTTCTGAACCTCCTTTTCCATTTTGCCAATTTTTCTTTTTAAGGCATTCTTCTCCTCATTGGCTTTTTGGACCTCTTGTGCCATTTAGGTTAGTTTATTTTTAAGGTGTTATTTTCTTCAGTATTTTGGGGGTTCTCCTTTAGAAAGCCATTGATTTGTTTTTCATGATTTTCTTGCATCCTTCTCATTTCTCTTCCCAATTTTTCCTCTACTTCTCTTACTTTATTTTCAAACTCCTTTTTGAGCTCTTCCATGACCTGTGAACCAATTCATATTTTTCTTGGAGGCTTTGGATGTAGGAGCTTTGACTTTGTTGTATGTTTGTTTACACCATTTGCTCATTTTGTCAGCCAATTAATTGACTTTTGACCTCTTTGTCAAGGTATGACTCTACTTCCAGAATGGAGGGTGCTGTGTCCCAAGTTTCAGGGGTTTTGCGCAACTGTTGTCAGAGGTACTCCTAGGCACCTGTAAATTTTCAGTTCTAAGGTGGTATGATCAAAGGAGAGGTGTTTGCTACTCTCCTGGGCTGTGCTCTGGTCTGTAGATGACCACAAGCACTCTTTTCTGCCTTGGAACTGTTAGGAGGATTCCCTCTCCATTGCAGCCACAAGCTCTGCCATTCCCGTGCTCCTCCGTGCCCCAGGACAGCCACCCAGGACTATCACCAAGATCCAAGCAGGGCAAAGCTAGAGAATCCTGCCTTAGTGTCAGCAAAGAGAATCCAGCAACCCCCCCTGATCCTCCAACTATCTATGTGCCTGGAGCTCCAGAAGCTTCCACTGCTGCTGCTGCCACTGCTGTCACCTCCACCACCCCAAGGCTGAGGCTAGACCATGCTTGTCTCTCATCTAGGTCCGACAGAGTTTCCCCACTGACCTTCTACTTTGTCTTTGGTGTTTGTGGGTTGAAAAGGCTGGAAATGTCCGTGGCTGCCAGTGATTCAATCCCCTGATGCCTGCTCTAACCTGGTCTGTGCCAGCATGGCCCATGTTGGACTACGCTTTGCTCCCAGTCCAGTGCAATTGACCCTTCCTGTCAGCCTTCCAGGTTGTCTTGGGCTGGAGACTTATTTTACTCTGTCATTTTGTAGGTTCTGTATTTCTAGAATTTGTTTAGTGTCATTTTTTAGACATATTTGGAGGGATTTGGGGGAGAGCTCAATGTGGTTTTGTACAACTTTAATGTTTCCTTATGATATTGTTTTATATTGGTTTTATTATTTTTTTCTTTCTGTTTATACATTTTAACATTCCAATTCTATGGGTTCTGTCTTTTCTTTTACAGAGTATCTCTCTCATTTACTCTAATTTCTTCATTCTGTGATAGATGCTGATTTCTTAATTGTGACCCCTAATTCTTTTCCTCATTGTTTTGCTATTTCATTTAATCCTTGTATCTCTTCCCTGAACCACTTGGGAGATTTGGGGAATTATTCCATTTTCATGTAATTATAAAATTTATTATAACCATTTCATTCTCAGTATATTTTTGCCTCAATGTTCTTTGCTGAAAATATTTTTTCATTGTGATGAAACTTTTCTTGGATTTTTGCCATTTTTTTCATCTTTATCACTCTGATGATTTTCCTATAATAGTTTTTCTGTCATCGTGCTACTCCTGTCAATCCTTTCCCTTTTGTACTAGAAAGATTTGAGATAGGTTCTTCACTGTTTCACCCTTTACTTTGTACTTGTTGCCTGTTCTTATCATTTATGTGCTTAACACTTTTTTTCTAATGTTGAACTATTATAGTATCCCTGGATATAAATGACCACTCAGGGCTGATTAATATCTGTGGTTATTAAGGGTGGAAGTGACTTAATAGGTCTTGGTGTATGGAGGGTCCAGAAGATCCCTTAAGTCAGACCTATTCTCTGCCATTTTCTAGCCCCATTCTTCTGACTGCTCCGTCTCTGAAGTGATCAATTTTCTTCTGTTCCTAGACTTCTCTTCCACAGTGATTCATGGTGCATGAAAACACTGAAGTTTTGGGGGAAGTTCTAAGCATCGTAGTGATCCAGGAATACTCCCAATCAATATGTGTTTTCTCCTTTCATTCTCCCTAATGTCTGCTACCTTTATTCCTTCCTGAGCTGTTCAATTTAAGGGAACTGTTTCAATTCATAGGCCTCAATCAACTTGAAGAATGATGGACTCCCAGTACACCACTGAAATGTTAACTCTAAAAGCTGATGCTTAAAATAATAGCTTCCAGGAAGGATAGAGGTTGACCTAGAACTGTATGTCTATAGACTGCATGAAAATGATACCGGAAATTATGGATCATTTAAATATCTTCAGCTATTTTTTCTATAAGAATTATATTGTGGTGATCTGCTTCATTTCCCATCTCCTTTTGGAGCACTCATTGTTGGGTGTCTTTTCCTGTAGATTTAAGGTAGTAAGGGAATATCTGAGACCTAGGTTGCCTCTTCCTCCATCATTTTCCCAGAACTTCTCTCTTCAAATTATTTCCTTAACTCAGCTTTCATCTACTGTTTCTCCTTTCATAAATGATAATAGCTTCTACTTTCCAGCTAAAAAATCATCTATCAAAACAACCATGTGACTTTTTACATTGCTTCAAGCTTAAATTTGGCTCATTTCTTAGGTATCTCTAAAAGGGGGGAGTGGAAATGATACTCAGGGTGAAATCTATATCACCTACAGCTGTTTATTTCTGTGGCACAAATGAACTATTTAAGACAATAGCCTGAAGTGTGCATTGACAAATGACTTTAAAAAGTAGTCATGATAACATAACTACTGTTATGCTCTCTCAGGAGGTCAAGACTTTGACATCAGAAGATGAAGCAGTTTTTATGACTGCTGAATATCACAGATTCACCTTGGCTTTTCATGGTCTAAACAATTTCCTCTAAGTCTTTGATCTCTTGAAAGTTCAAAGAGGTCTTAAGTGATTTACCCAAGGTCAACCAGCTATTTTGTTCCTTAACTACGCTTGATCCCAGGCCTTCTGCTTCCAAGCCTAGGGCTCTTCCTCCAGTACAATGTATCCTCTTTAAATCATGCTATATATGGCCTTAGAATATGCCCTTTCTATAGTGAGATAACCTTTTCTTCATAGGCCTACCCAGAAAAGTTCGTGTCCACAAGCCCATTTAAAAACATGTATTTGGATGTCCTATTCCTGGAACACTAAATACATGGTTACCATCATAAATTCCCCGTCTCTAATCAGAGTTTCTTGCAGTTCTGTGATTCAGACAACCTATTCTATACTCTAAGACAACAAAAGGCCACTAACAAATCATTTGGCAAATGATGTTGTGGCAGAAGGAAGTGTCCCTGGACTCAGAGGGGATGACAACAGGAATCTGGAAGTGACAGATATTTTCATTTTTGATGAGGGATGAACCACACTAGTAAATAAATGACCCTCTGCAGTAATTTGAAATGCATTTGTCGGGGATAACATCCAAATTCAAAGACAAGAATCCAGGGATGGAGAGGAAAAATGATTGCAGGGGCCAAAAAAGATACAGCTATATATAGCACGGTGCTAAAGCAGTTATTAATTATATTGGAAACTTGGTTGAGTAATCTGGAAAGTGAAATAGAATGAACACTTTGCACAAAGGAACAATTCAAGTTCTTATCAATCTTAGATTCTTGAGAAACATTGTAGTATAATGGAGAGAATGTAGGACATAAAGTCAAGAGATCTGGGGCTCAAATTCCTGTCAACAATTATGCTAACTAGATGTCATATAATGCCAAGTGATTTAATGTTTCCAAACTTCAGTTTCCTCAATAGGGGTAGGAATATATATCTATATCTATCTATCTATCTATCTATCTATCTATCTATCTATCTATCTATCTATCTATCTATATATACGTACATGCATGCATATGTAAATATATACATATTATGAAGATATACAAACATGCATGTATATTGACAAATAGGAATATATACACATATATTATGTATATGTATATATGTATTCTCTCTTAGGGTTTTGGGAGGATCTTGTAAACTTTAATGTTCTCTATAAATATGAGTTGTTCTTTGCCATCTGCACTAGTAGCTTGACTTTTCAGCTATAGACCCCATGGGTGCAGCAGCTTAGTTGTACTGTAGCAATAAAGCCTAATCAGGCAGGGTTAAAAGTTGGTAACTGAGCACCTAAGGAAACTCTCAAGTTAATCCTTCCTTGAACTATAGTTTATGTATAACCTCCTTGGAAAACAGTTCTATATGATCTTAATGCTTGCTCTGGACCAAATGGGGTGTTCAAGAGGACTTGCACCTCTGGCGTAAGGGCTTATTAAACCCTTTTCAGGGCTGCTCATCTACCTTTGGTGTCCACCTGATTCACCCAGCTCTCGCCTGTGGTTCCAAGAAGTTGTAGCATGCATAATGGCCACATTCTAGTAAACTGTCTTGGTAGATGAGCTAAACCAGGTTAAGGGTAACCAATAGGCCTCAAACTTGTTTGTGAGTTAGGAGGATGTCTAACCCAAGCATGTGAAGACTTTCCCTGGTGGAGTTGGCACATAACAAGAAGTTCCAATGGCCATGAAGGTGGCTGAAGCAGGTACTGTAGAACGCTTAGAGCTTGGCTAAGCATTGAAGGAATCAAAGTCATTGACTGAACCTTGGACCATTGCCAGTTGTCTTCATTTTTGTCCTGCTACTGGACTTCAATTTCTGCAAGAAAGAGTGAGACTGTTGACTTTGTGCAGCTCTGGCTCACTTAAATCCAATTCATGCACAAATCAAGACATCACCTGTGATGTCATTGGTCTTCTTCAAAAAAGAGGGACAAACAATAATGTCTGCTTTGGGTACTGGACTCTATTTGCTTTGAGGGGATGGGTTGAGGGTGGTGAGGGCCAGAGCTTTAATTCTTGATTAATGTAAATAGGAATATAGGCTTTATTAAAAGAGATAAAGTGTCTAGAATGATGGAGGTCATAGTCCTGTATTCTGCACTGATCAGATCACATCTGCATACTGTGTTCAATTTTAGGTGCTACATTTTGAGAGAACTCACTGACAAGTATAATTGCATCAAGAAAGGTTCAATAAGGATGGTGAGGAGTCCAGACACCATGATATATGAGGACTGGTAGAAGATATGTAATGTGAACAGTTATTTACAAATATTTGAAGGATTGTCCTATGGGACAAGTGTCAGAATTGTTCTGATTAGCCTTACAAAGAAGAATGAGAAAAAATAGATGTTTCAGATAGACATATTTTGATTTGCTGTCAAGAAAACAAAACAAAACAACAACAACAACAACAACAACAAAACAATTCCTAAGAATTAAAATTACCCAAATTTGAATGGGATGATTCTAGTTGTTGTTGGTTCTCCATTATTAGAGCCATTCACACTATAGCCACATGACCACTTGTCAAGGATGATATTAAGTAGGTTTTTGTGTAAGTTAGATTAGAAGGATTTTGAGCGTTCTTACAATTCTGAGATGTTCTCATACCATTTCTTCATGATATCTCAGACTTGCATTTGTGTCTAATCTTCTGTCACCAGTGACCCAACACTGCCTTTTGGATTTTTACCATAGTATTTACTTAAACTGTTTTGGAAAGAATGTAGAATTTGGAAAGAGATGACTTGAGTTCAAATGTTGCTTCTGTTATGTAACACTTATGTGACCTTGATTAAGTCATCTAATATCTCTGAGCCCATTTCCTCTACTGTAGAATAATGGGATTGGTTGAGATAGCCTCTAAGATTGACTCTTACCTCAAAGAATGTGCCCTCAAGGACAACTGTGAGTGAAATGGCTTTATTTGGTAACAAAAATTTCTGATTCTATGGATGTACACAATGTTATATCATTAAGAAGTACCATTACAGGATTATTTATTTTTATATTCAATCAACCATCTTAGCTCATTTGAGATTCCAGATGTTTGCTTACAGGCTGTTCATAAAAATCTGTGCAAATCAAGGCATTTCTCCAGAAGCATACTTGAATGTTTAAGTATCCTTCTTGGCTGTGCTTCTAATGGACTATAGTTGAGTTCTATCAAACTGAGATCAGAAATAAAATGCTGGGGTGTCATTCTGGTGAGAATAAGCCCCAGTGTTCTTTAAATAAGCAAGATGTGAATTTCATTCATTTGTTTGCTTATGTTGCTTTTTCATTCACAGGTTTTATGGAAGGATCGTTCACATAATCCTACTTCAATTCTTCACCTAGACATGACAGCAGTCCTGGGTTTTGGAAGTCTATGCAAGCAGAATATAAGTTTCTATGATGGAAAAGCTTCTAGAATTTTCTCAGCAACTGACAGATTTTTTTAGTAACAATTTTTTATTTAGTGCTTTAAGTCTTTTAAAGCACCTTATGCATATTATCTTGTAGAATTGTCATAAGATTGGAAAAAAAGTTGTGTAATTTGTCCAAATAAAGTCACAGATATAGTAAATGGCTTCTACATTTCAACTCTTTAAATGATTTATGGACGGTTATCGTATCCCTCTAACACCAAGGATTTTCTTTTATGCTAAATATCCCTAGTTCCTTTTTCAAATTAATTAGTTTATTTTTAGTTTTCAATATTCCCTTTTATAATATTGTGAGTTCTAAATTGTTCCCCCTCAAGGCAGCTAGGTGGTGCAGTGAGTAGAGCACTGGCCCTGGAGTCAGGAGGACCTGAGTTCAAATCCAGCCTCAGACACTTGACACATGTACTAGCTGTGTGACCTTGGGCAAGTCACTTAACTCCAATTGCCCTGCTTTCCCCCTAAAAAACAAAAAAAACCCATAAATTGTTCTCTCTACTTCTCCTCTCCCTTCACCAAGATGGCACGCAATCTGATATGGGTTATATATGTACAATCATATTAAATGTATTTCCATATTAGTTGTGTTGTGAAAGAAGAAATAGAACAAAAGGGGAAAACCATGAGAAAGAAAAAAAGAGACAGAGGGAATGGTATGCTTCAATCTGAATTCAGACTTCATAATTCTTTCTCTGGATGTGAACAGCATTTTCCACCATGAGTCTTTTGGAATTAGTTTAGATCATTGAATTGCTGAGAAGAGCTAAGTTTATCAAAGTTGGTCATCACACAGTGTTGCTGTTACTGTGTACATTTTTCTCCTAGTTCTACTCCCTTCACTTAGCATCAGTTCATGTAAGTCTTTCCAGATTTTTCTAAAATCCACTTGCTCATCATTTCTTATGGAACAGTAGTATTCCATTACATTCATATTCCACCACTTGTTTATCCATTTCCCAATTGATGGGCATCCCCTCAATTTCCAATTCTTTGACACCACAAAAAAGAGCTGCTGTAAATATTTTTGTACATATGGGTCCTTTTCCCTTTTTTTGAACTCTTTGGGTTACATAACTAGTAGTGGCATTACTGAATCAGAGTATAGATTGTTTTTACCTTTTTGGGCATAGTCCCAAATTGCTCTCCAGAAAGGTTGGATCAGTTGACAACTCCACCAACAATACATTAGTGTTCTAGTTTTCCCACATCCTTCCCAACATTTATCATTTCCTCTTTTTTGTCAAATTAGCCTATCTGATAGGTGTGATGTAGTACCTCAGAATTGTTTTAATTTGCATTTCTCTAATCAATAGCGATTTAGAACATTTTTCATATGATTATAGATGGCTTTAATTTCTTCATCTGAAAACTGTCTGTTCATATCCTTTTACCATTTGTCAAATGGGGAATGACATATTCTTACAAGCTTGACTCAATTCTCTATATATTTTAGAAATGAGGCCTTTGTCTGACACTGGTTGTAAAAATTGTTTCTCAGCTTTCTGATTTCCTTCTAATCTTGGGTGCACTGGCTTTGTTTGTGCAAAATTTTTTTTATTTAATGTAATCAAAATTATCAATTTTGTATTTATATTGTTCTCTATCTCTTGTTTTTTTTTAATAAATTCTTCTGGTCTCTATCGATCTTACAGGTAAACTATTCCTTGCTCTCCTAGTATGCTTATGGTATCAGTCTTTATATATAAGTCATGTACCCATTTTGACTTTATATTGGTATGTGGTGTAAGATGTTGGTCTATGCCTAGTTTCTGCCATATTATTTTCCAGTTTTCCCTGGATTTTTTTGTCAAATAGTGAATTCTTATTTCAGAAGCTAGAGTTTCTGGGTTTATCAGACAGTAGGTTACTATAGTTATTGACTACTGTGTCTTGTGTACCTAATTTATTCCAATGATCTACCACTATATTTCTTAGCCAGTACCAAGTAGTTCTGGTGATTGCTCCTTTATACTAGAATTTTAGATTTGATATGGCTTGGTCACCTTCTCTTGCATTTCTTTTCATTAATTCTCTTGATATTCTGGACTTTTGTTCTTCCAGATGAATTTTGTTATTTTTTTTCTTAGCTCTATAAAATGTTTGGTAGTTTGATTGGTATGGCAATGAATAAGTAAATTACTTTAGTAGAATTGTCATTTTTATTATATTAGCTTAGCCTACCCATGAGCAACTTTTATTCTTCCAATTATTTCAATCTGACTTTATTTGTGTAACTGACAGCTTTTGTTTCCTGGAAGGTAGCCTATCAAAGTATGGAGAGTCTCACTATGAGAAGCTGTGCCTTTTAGTGATATTTTTTAACCACGGGAAACCATCAATCAAAGAAAAAAATAATAAAGGCTTCAAGTATTGTGTTTCTTTCTTCTGCCTCTGTAGTGATAGTGGCAGAATGAAACAAAATAAGGGAGGGCCCAGAAGTACGAAAAATCACATAATTTTTATAGTTAATAAATATGAGATTTGTTATTGGTACTCAAAATATGAAATCTTTGTCAAGGCATCATGAAATAAATACACTACTAGTGAATCAGAATTATATGTCTCTTGACATTCTTCCTTTAAAAGAAGCTAGAAGACAAAATAAAATTATAACCAAAATGGAAGAATGGCCAATACATTCTACTTGAAGTAAAAAATAAAGTCATTGAAGGGACAGGTTTTTATAATGAATCCAAAAGCAACACAAAACATTATTTCATGGGGCACATGGTCACCTTCTATTCAAGGACTCTTTGTAAAAGACCACCATGAAAAAAATAGCAGCATTATACATCACTTACAGATGATGAGCCATTATATGAAGAAGTCATTGAAATCATCCATGTTAAATCAATACATCATTTAAAAAGAAAAAAAAATTGTCAAGTTAACTCAGTACTAACTCTTTGTGATGATGGAAAGGGTTGCATCTCAGAGAGCATGAACTGGAGTTCCCCTGGAAAGTTCTATGGGAAAATTGTTGAAAGTGGTTGGTGCTTGGGAATGTTGATGAAACCTCCCTGTTGGTCATTAAACAAAATGAGAAGCTGACTCAGTCAACCTGAAAAAGGAAGTGACTCCACCCTGTATCTCCTGCTATCTTCTAAGTGAGTCCAGATAATTTGATTCTCTCCTTGGTGAGGTAGGAGAGGGGACTGGTGACTTTCTGACCCTCTGGTAGCATGGACATTGGGAGTATGTGAACATTAAAGCATATATCCTAATGACAAGATGAGTTTGAGCCTAGGTTTTGCATAGTTTATTTTTATTCTTTCCTAAATATAGGTCTATGAGACATGATCCTGAAATGGACATTTTTAACTTTGATAACAACCATACAAATTCAATAATTACAAAGATCCTGCATCTATCAGTTAGAGACAGCTTACAGCAAAAAGACTATTTAGCAACTACTCCAGTTCTTCGTAGAGAAAATGACAATTGGCAGGAGGCCAAGCCCACCCTAGAACTATCTTGCCAGAAGATATGTACCTGGAGGGAATTATTTGGAAACTGCAGAGACAAGAGGAAACATAAAATGTCTATTCAGCAGTTCTGCAAATTGCTTCATATTCTAATAAATAATTCTCAGCCTCCTAGGAAAGTATAATAGTAGTAAGGTTACTGCTTGTTTACCTTCAATCAATGCGCAATTATAAGGATCTTGTATTAAGTATTTTGTTTATATGGAAGTAATAGCTCTCTATTGCTTGATTTAGATTGCAGCTTCACTATCTTTCCATTCCTTTTTTGGAGAGACGTAAACCTGAGCTATAGATAACATTCCATGGGGGGTTTGGGGTGGGTATAAAAAAGAAAGAATAAAGAAAGGAGCCAATTCTTTTATTCAGATTTTAGATTCACTAAGACTCTAAGATAAAGGAAAATTATGGTTAATGACATGGTAAAAGCTTCCAAATCAGCTAGATACATAGAGTTAAATTGTTAATTAGTTAATGTAGAAATAGAAATGAATATAAAATATTAGCAATGAATCAAATCAACTCCAACAAGAACAATGTTCATGTTCTGCATAGGGGAAATAGTAAATGGGTAAAAGAACAGACATTAATATGGACTACTACCTTTTCCTAAGATACACACACACACACACACACACACACACACACACAGAAATAGAGAGAGAGAGAGAGAGAGAGAGAGAGAGAGAGAGAGAGAGAGAGAGAGAGAGAGAGAGAGAGAGAGAGATTGGTTGTTGTCCTTCGTCCTTGAAGAGGATCAAAACAACATCACTATGATAGAGTTAAGTTTCAATGTGTCCAACTGTGGCTAATCAAATCAATATGAGCTCAGAATGCTCTACCACAGGTCAGCATAAGTAGTCCATGTGAATATTTAGAATGGACACTCCAAATTTGCGCATCCTGCATGTCCTTTGAGCTGTCTCAATTCTCCTTTGCTCACAGGACACAGCACCTTCTCTGATGTGGGCATGCCATGCTGAGTGGTCCTGTGCCAATGTCTCTCATGTCACACAATTGATTTCAAAGTTCATAAGAGAGACCTTGAGGGTGTCACTGTATCTCTTCTTCTAACCACCATGTGAACACTTGCCCTGTGTGAGTTCTCCATAAAATAGTCTTTTTGGCAAGCATATGTTTTGCATTTGAACAATGTGTCAAGCCCATTGGAGTTGCACTCTCTAAGGTTTCATGAGTTACAAATATTACCTTTCCATATAGGAATGTAAGCAGTTCAACTTCAGTAAGTCCCTTATTTTTTCTCTTTCCTGTTTACCTTTTCAAGCTTCTCTTGAGTCTTGTATTTCAAAGTCAAATTTTCTATTAATCTGTGATCTTTTCATCAAGAATGCTTGAAAGTCCTCTATTTCATCGAGTATCTATTTTTACCTCTGAAGGATTATACTCAGTTTTTCTGGGTTGGTTATTGTCCTTCATTCTCTAAGAGGACTATGACATCAGGGAAATGATGACATGACTTACAGTTACTGTTTTGAATGAGGGAGGGCTGTGTAAGATTACCAGGCTCACTTTCTCCTCCAGAACCATCTGTTGGGAGATGATTCTTGGTTTTAATTCTAGCCCCTTTGACCTACATAATATTAGATTCCAAGCCCTCTGATCCCTTAATGTGGTAGCTGCTAAATTTGGTCTTATCCTGATTGTGTTTCCCCAGTACTTGAATTGTTCACTTTTGGCTGCTTGCAATATTTTCTCCTTGACCTTGGAATATTCCTAGGACTTTTCCTCTTGGTATATCTTTCAAGAGGCAATCAGTGGATTCTTTCAATATCTATTTTAGCCTCTGTTTCTAGAATATCAGGGCAGTTTTCCTTGATAATTTCTTGAAACATGAAGTCTAGGCTCTTATATTTTTTTGAATTGTGAGTTTCAGGTAGTCCAGTGATTTTTTTAATTATCTCTCCTGAATCTATTTTTCTGGTCAATTGTTTTTCCAATGAGATATTTCACATTATCTTCTATTTTTTTCACCCTTTTGGTGCTGTTTTACAATTTCTTGATTTCTTATAAAGTCACTAGCTTCCACTTGCTCCATTATAATTTTTAAGGAATTATTTCCTGCAGTGAGCTTTTGAACATCCTTTTCCATTTGGTCAATTCTGCTTTTTTACGCATTCTTCTACTTATGGGCTTTTTGGATCTCCTTTTCCATTCGGGTTAGTCTATTTTTTAAAGTGTCATTTTCTTCAGTATTTTTGGGTCTCTTTTAGCAAGTCATTGACTTGTTTTTCATGATTTTCTTTGATGATTCTCATTTCTCTTCCCAATTTTTCCTTTACTTCTCTTACTTGATTTTCCAAATCCTTTTTGAATTCTTCCATGGCCTGAGACCAATTCATATTTTTCTTGGAGGCTTTGCATGTGGGAGCTTTGACTTTGTTGTCTTCTTCTGGTTGTATGTTTTGATCTTTGTCACCAAAGTAAGATTCTATAGTCTGAATTTTTTATACTGTTTGCTCATTTTCTCAGCCAATTATTTTACCTTTTAGCTCTTTGTTAAGGTAGGTCTCTGCTTCCACTGCAGAGGGTGTGCTGTTCCAAGCTTCAGGGGTCTTGTGTAACTGTTTTCAGAGATACTTCTTGTTGCCTGTAAATTTTCAGTTCTTCCAAGGTGGTATGATCAAAGGAGAGGTGTTACTCCTCTCCTGGCCTGTGCTCTGGTCTGTGAGTGACTGCAAGCATTCTTTTCTGCCTCGGAACTGTGAGGAGGATTCCCTCTCTATTGCAGTCACAAGCTCCACCACACCAGAGCTCCTCCTCACTCCATGACCACCACCCAGGACTGTGACCCAGACCTAAGCATGGGTAAATCAAGAGATTCCTGTCTCAGCACCAGCAAAGAGATCCCTGCAATCCCCCTCTGATCAGCCACTCATTCCCCCCACTGTCTGTGGGCACAGAGCTCCAGAAGCAACTGCTGCCACTGCCACTTCCTCAGCTGCCTCCTCTGTCATTGCCTCCACCTCCACTACCCCAAGGATGGAGCCAGACTACAGTCCTATCTAACCCAGATTGGACAGACCTTTCCTACTTTGGTGTTTGTGGGGTGAGAAGTCTGGAAACTGCCACAGCTGCTAGTGATTCAGTCCCCTGAGGCCTGCTGCAGGTTTGCTGGAGGACCCAATCTCTGCTTGCTTTGTCTGTGCTCCTCTCCTAGCCCAGTGCAATAGACCTTTCCTGTCGACCTTCCAAGTTGTCTCATGATGGAAATTTGTTTCACTCTGCCGTTTTGTGGGTTCTGATGCTCTAGAATTTGTTTAGAGTCATTTTCACAGATATTTGGAGGATTTTGGGGGACAGTTCAAACAAGTCCCTGCTTTTACTCTGCCATCTTGGCTCTGTCCTCCGCATTCCTTTTTTATTGTTTTATTAATACTCTTTTTATGCTATGGTACAGTGTCTGTAAATTTTGCTAAAATGTTTTTCCTTGTTAAAAGGAACCATTTGGTGTTGGTGGTGTTGGTGGTGGTAGTAGTGTTGACTGTGGTGGTGATAGTGGTGGTGGTGGTGGTGGTATGTGTGTGTGTGTAATTTGGGGAAGCCAGGTAATCAAGAAATATTATAGAATTTCTCTTGAAAATTTAGATCTTTTATTCCTTTAAGATCCAGAGACTCTTAACTTGGGTTCCACAGAACACTCAAGTGGGCTTAATATATTCCAGGGGTAAATGAACTTAGGTGGGAAATGTAACATCTTCATCTACACAAATCTCTAACTGAAACTTTGCATTTTTTATTTATTTGTTCATTTATTCTTAAATAGTATTTTATATCTTCCCCCATTACATGACAAAAAAATTTTCAGCATTTATTTTTACAAGATGTTGAGTTCTGAATTCTTCTTCTTCCCTCCCTCACCCTCTTCTCAAAATGGTAGGATATAAATGTGCTATCATGCATGTAAAAAATATTTCCATATTAGTCATAGTTGTGAAAGAAGAAATAGATCAAAAGGAAAAAAATGGGAAAGAATGAAGCAAATGAAAAAAATAAATATAAGTAAAAAAATGTGCTTCAATCTGCATTCAGAGACCATCAATTATTTAACTGGAAATGGATAATATTTTCCTTTGTGAGTCCTTGGATCACTGTGTTGCTGAGAAGAAATGTCATTCATAGTCGACTGTTGTGCACTGTTGCTGATATTGTGTGCAATGTTCTCCTGATTCTGCTCATTTCACTTTTCATCAGTTCATGCAAGTCTTTCCAGGTTTTTCTGAAATCTTCCTGGTCATTATTGCTTATTGCATGGTAGTATTCCATTAAATTCATATGCCACAGCTTGTTCAGCCATTCCCCAATTGATGGGCATCCCCTCAATCTCCAATATTTTTCCACCACAAAAAAGCTTATATGAGTATTTTTGCACATGTAGGTCTTTCCCCATTTTTGATGGTCTCTTTAGGATACAGAAGTACTAGTTGTATTGCTAGATCAAAGGGTATGCACAGTTTGGTTGTCTTTGGGCAGAATTCCAAATTGGCTGGATTAGTTTGCAGCTACACCAACAGTGCATTAGTGTCCCAGTTTTCCCACATCTTCTCCAACATTTATAATTTTCATTTTTTTGTCATATTAGCCAACCTGATAGGTGTGAGGTGGCTCTTCAGAGTTTTTTTAATTTGCATGAAACTTAGGATTTTCTTGCACATTTTAAAAATTATGTTGATAAGGGGTCTGTAGACTTCACCAGACTGCTGAAGGGATACACAATCCAAAAAAAGTTAAGAATCCTTGCGAATTGGTGATCATGATGATGTCTTGCTTCATAAAGTTACCCCCTTGGTAATTTATGCTAAATATATAAATTAATTTATTTAATGCCATTTGTATAGTATTTATACAGGCCAAACATATGCAATGAAAATTTCCTCAATTTAATTTTTGCTTTTATTTCTCTAAGATGTTTTGCAGTTGAATTTATATAAGTTGTAATTGTACCTTGTTAGGTTATCTACCAGATTTTTTTGCTTTTTGAGTATATTTTTCTTTTTAGTTTTCTCTATCCTTTTTAATATTCACATATGCTGATGATTTATTCATATTATATTATTTTTATGAGAATCTCATCTCAAGAGGTTTAGGAAGAAGCAGGACAAAACCTTGAAGAGATGAAGTGCTAATTCACTGGATAACAACTAGAGGTAGACAAACTCTTCAAAGTTCAAAAGAAAGATAAACAAGACAGCAGGGCCCCAGTCAATATGATACCTGCAGCATTATTGTTGGAATAATGGAGAGAGAGGGGAGGGGAAATAGACATATGCAGGACCATGTACTAAGAAAGCAAGTTTTGCTAGACTGTGATTTGCATGAAGGGGAGTAATACATAATAAAGCTGGAAAGGCAGGGTGGGACCAGCTTGTGAAGGATTTTAAGTATCATACAGAAGGGTTCATATCTGATACTAGAAGTAATAGGGAGCCTACAGAATTTGCTGAGTTGAGGCAACATAGTAAGAAGCATTTATTAAGCACATGTGTAAGTGCCAAACACTGTGCTAAACACTAGAGATACAAACATAAGCAAAAAGAGAGATAGTTCCTACCCTCAAGGAGCTTATATTCTCTTGGGGGAAGACACCACACAAAAGTGATCGGAAAAGGTTGATGGGGAGCTACCTGCAAAAAGCCAGTGACAAGGTCTGGAGAGTGAAAACTATAGCCTCCTGGGGAATGAAGGCTAGTGAACCTGATCCCCTTATCCAAATAGAAACCCTAGGAAGAATTCACCAATGGGAGAAGTGAGCCTGAGAATTCAAGAAGTAAAACAGCAGAGATGTGATAGATTAGTTAGGAGGAATCACTCCAAGAAAAGGTACTGGGAAATATGTGATCAGCAAGCCAGGTTAGGGAATCTGGGTCACAAGACAAGACAAACTAAAGGTATAAAGTAACCTACATGAAACAGTAGAAGAATAATATCTGATATGAAACCAAAGGTGTTCTGAAGTAAGCTATTTTTACTACCTGCAGAGTTCTAGAATTAGGCACACAGTGTTGCCAAGACTAAGTCTTTCCATGGTAATAAACATGGATACTTGGCTGAACTAGTGAGGGAAGGGAAGAAATACAAAATGCCATTGGAAAAGTTCTTGAAAATTTTTGTACAGAAAAAAGCTTTGTAAATCCAAATTTGCTACCTCACATCCCTCTCTTTGTGAATACTCCTTGTATGTCCCACATACCAATTGCCATCATAGAAAATGTCCTTAAATTGCTAAGAGGGAAGGAGAGCTAGTCATTCATGATAAAGGACATGAAAGAGAGCACATTTTGAGCTCGCCCTAAGTGCATGGGTTTTGAAACTTCTTTTTAGAAAGGAACTGATATGTTCTCATAAAAGGTGTCTCTTCATTCTTTTATCAAGAGGCAGCTGGGTTTCTGGAAGGAGGAAGGAAGAGAAGGAAGACTAAATGATCAATGAATCAAAGAAATACCAGTGAATCCAATATTTGAATATTCTATATATAAAAATCATGTTGTAGCTAAAGAAATACCCAATTCTCACACTAGCTGCATCAAAGCATTCCTAACATACATTTCTTTTAACAACTAATAATTGAAATCTCTATAAGATAAAGTGACAAGCATGAATTCTTATGAAGCAAGCATTTTTTTACATATTAGTTATGTATGTATTTGCGTGTATGTAGGGGTGTCTGTGTGTGTGTGTGTGTGTGTGTGTGTGTGTGTGTGTGTGTAGAATGTGATGGAATAATTACTCTATACTGCCTATATAAGGCTCTGCTAATGGCCAAAACAGTCATATTTTACACACATACATAGGTGAACACATACACATACACATCAACATTCATGTATTCACTGTGAGAGAGAGCTACCCAAATATAAGCTGGCTCCATATACTTCTCCTGCTAAGAATTTTACCATGTCCATGTTATAGAAGTATAAATGCCCTATTATCCTCTCTAGGCAAATAATCTTGCTTCCAAACTGGTCCCAGAAAGGATTTGTCATGGAGGAATATTTTATGGTGATATGCCCTGCCATCATAACCACGATCAACATCAACCATCCTCTAATTAACACTGATGAAGAAGAGACATGTGCCTGGTAGGACAAACATTCTCTACCACCTACTCTCAGACCTTGATGGAGGTAGTCCAGAACACTGTAACCAAGAATCCTGTGAACCATAGTGTGCCCTAAGCAATAGACCCTGATTCATGCCCAGCTTCCCCAATTCCCTTCCAGTGGAATAACTGCTGTAGAGAACCAACACAGTAACTGTTGCCTCTGTAGAAATCTCAGCCCCAAACTCCACAGCCCTAGCCCCTGAAGACACAGCAAACAAAGCCCTGACCACTAAATTTCTTGGTACAGTCAATGTAAGAAAGGAAGGTATCTTCATCAATGAGAATGCCAATAAAGAAGGTGAATTGCCATCTGCCTTGCTGTTGCACCTTAAAGATCATTAGGCTATCCCGCAACTGAACTCTCCTATATGTGTTATCTCTCCCATTTTAGAATGTGAATTCATTGTGTAATGCTCTCTATCTCTTGTTGGGTCATGAATTCTTTTCTTTTCCATAAATCTGATAAGTAAACTATTCCTTGCTCTCCCAAATTACTTATAGTATCAGCCTTTACGCCTAAATCATGAACCCATTTTGACTTTATTTTGGTATATGGTGTAAGATATTGGTCTATGTCCAGTTTCTGCCCTACCATTTTCCAATTTTCCCAACAGTTTTTGTGAAATAGTGAATTATTAGCCCAGAAGCTGGCCTCTTTGGGTTTATCAAAGAGTAGATTGCTATAGTTGTAGACTTCTCCATCTTGTATTCCTATCCTATTCCACTGATCCACACCTCTGTTTCTTAGCCAGTACCAGGTAGTTTTGATGACTGCTGCTCTGTAGTACAGTTTAATATCTGGTATGGTTAGGCCACCTTCTCTAGCATTTCTTTTCATTAATACCCTACCCTAGATATTCTAGACCTCTTGTTTTTCCAGATGAATTTTGTTATAATTTTGTCCAGCTCAGTAAAATAATTTTTGGTAGTTTGATTGCTATGGCACTGAATATATAGATTAATTTAGGTAAAATTGACATTTTTATTATATTAGCTTGGCCTAACCATGAGCAACTGATATTTTTCCATTTATTCAGATCTGACTTTATTCATGTGAAAAGTGTGTCATAGTTATGTTCATATAGGCCCTGGGTTTGTCTTGGCAAATAGACTCCCAAATATTTTATAGTGTCTACAGTAACTTTGAATGGAATTTCTCTTTCTATCTCTTGCTGTTGGGCTTTGTCAGCAATGTATAGGAATGCTGAGGATTTGTGTGGGTTTATTTTATATCCTGCAACTTTGCTAAAGTTGTTTATTATTTCAAGTAGTTTTTTTACTTGATTCTCTAGGATTCTCTAAATAAATCATCACGTCATCTGCAAAAAGTGATAATTTAGTTTCTTCTTTTCCTATTCTAATTCCTTCAATTTCTTTTTCTTCTCTTATTGCTACAGCTAACGTTTCTAGTACCAAATTGAATAGTAGGGGTGATAATGGACATCCTTGTTTCACCCCTGATCTTATTGGGAATGCATCTAGCTTATCCCCATTACAAATAATGTTTCTTGATGGTTTTAGGTAGATGATATTTATAATTTTAAGGAAGGTCCCATTTATTCCTATGCTTTCTAGTGTTTTTAATTGGAATGGGTGTTGTATTTTGTCAAAGGCTTTTTCTGCATCTACTGAGATGATCATATGGTTTCTGCTAGTTCTGTTGTTGATATGGTCAATTATGCTAATAGTTTTCCTAATATTGAACCAGCCTTGCATTCCTGGAATAAATCCTACCTGGTCATAGTGTATTATTCTCATGATGAGTTGCTGCAATCTTTTTGCTAATATTTTATTTAAAATTTTTGCATGGATAATTATGATTATGTTAAATTGAAATGTTTTTGTACAAAAAAAGCCAATGCAACAAAAATTAGGAGGGAAGCAGAAAATTGGGAGAAAATCTTTACAACTAGTATCTCTGATAAAGGCCTCATTTCTAAAATATACAAGGAACTGAGCCAAATATATAGGAATACAAGCCATTCCCCAACTGAGAAATGGTCAAAGGATATGAACAGGCAGTTTTCAGAGGAAGAAATTAAAGCTATCTATAGGCATATGAAAAAATGCTCTAAATCACTACTGATTAGAGAAATGCAAATCAAAACAACTTTTAGATACCACATCTCTCCTGTCAGATTGGCTAAAATAACAAAACAGGAAAATGATAAATGCTGGAGAGGATGTGGGAAAATTGGAACATTGTTCCATTGCTGATGGAGTTGTGAGATGATCCAGCCATTTTGGAGAGTAATTTGGAACTACGCCCAAAGGGCCACAGGAATGTTCATACCCTTTGACCCAGCAATACCACTTCTAGGGTTGTATCCCAAAGAAATCGCACAAGCAGGAAAAGGACCCATATGTACAAGGATATTTATAGTGGCTCTTTTTGTGGTAGCCAAGAATTGGAAATCAAAGAAATGTCCATCAATTGGGGAATGGCTAAACAAGCTGTGGTATATGAAGGTAATGGAATACTATTGTGCCACAAGAAATGGGGATGATACGGACTTCATAACAACCTGGAAAAACCTACACGACATAATGCTAAGTGAGCAGAGCAGAGCCAGGAGAACACTGTACACAACCACAGATATATGGATTCTGTGAGGACCAACCCTGACAGACTTCACTCTTCTCAGTAACACAAGGTGCAGGCACAACTCCAAAGGACTCACGATGGAGAATGCTATCTACATCCAGAGAAAGAAATATGAAGTTTGAATGCAGATTGAGGCACACTTCCTGCTTGCCTTTTTCTCTTCTCTTTTGTTTTTGTTTTTGGGGTTTTTTTGGTTCTGTTTCTTCTTTCTCATGATTCATTCCATTGGTCATAATTCTTCTCTGCAACTTGACTAGTGTATAAATTAATTCAATGCGAAGTTATACGTGGTAGTTATATGAGATTCCATGCTGTCTTGGGGAAGGAGGGGGGAAGGAGGGGAGAAAATCTGGAACTCAAAATTATGTAGAACCATCTGTTGTAAACTAAAAATAAAAATAAATATTAAAAATTGAAAAAAAGCAAAAAAAAGAATGTGAATTCATTGAGGTCAAGGACTATTTTACTTCTGTATTTATATTCTCAGAATTTAGCACAGTGCTTGACAACTACAAAGTGCTCAATAAATGCTTTTTCATTCATTAATCCAATATAGTTCAAATATATTCCCCTTAACAGAAACCCAGTAAAATTCTTGACAGGATTAGCATCTGGGCTCTATGCACATTTGGATAGATTCTCTGCTGTTTATTTGCAAAAAGGACTGCCCCAATGTGGAGAAATTTTCCCTGTAATATGAACAGAGTTGAAATGATCATTATCAAAACAACTGAGCCCTCCTTATATAGAACCCATAGAATAACTCTCCTATGGTCTACTAGTTGCTTCTGCATAGCTGTGAAACCAGAAAAGGAACTGGAATAAGGAGAGGGAATCCTATTTGTCAGGGTGACTGGGGTCAGAGAGAATCTGTCAGAGTTTGGCAGAGAAGATTAGTACTTGGCACTTGGGAACCTAATGGTGGAAGAAGGAATCTGGCAGAAAAGAGGAAAAGAGGCAGGAGAGGAAGGCCTGCCAGTAAGATTGCTGCCAGATCTTATTGCAAAGGACTACCAGCCAGTAAAACCCCCAGAAGCAGGGTTAGGTGACCTTTTCAAAGAGGACCAGGGAATTTTCTTACTGCCAGGGCCTGAGGTGAAATAGAACCATATACAATTCAGATATGCTTTTCTTGATGAAATAAAAACCAATTTAGGTGACAAAGAAGAAGGGACATTAATATGAGTGATGGAAATATCAGGATGTCCCCTATATTTCCGGCCTTGGTTGTCCAACCTTTCCTAGATTTTTCTTGTGGCCAAGATGTTCGCAACTCTTAGTACTTTGCTAATAATGAAGAATGTCACTATTTTGACTAACTTTCAAGCCTGAGGTTTCATCCCATTAGCAGAGTTTAGTGAAGCAATGGAAAGGGGAATTGTACTACTTTTATGTACACTTCTTATAGTTTAGTCACTGCTAGACAGCTAAGTGTTTCAGTGCGTAGAATGTTGAACTTGGTGTCAAGAAAACCTGAGTTCAAATCCTGCCTCATATACTTACTAGCTTTGTGACCCTGAGCAAGTCCTTCGATCTCTCTGTGCCTGTTTCTTCATCTGTAAAATGAGTTTAATATTTTTGCACCTTCTTCCCTCGGTCGTTATGAATATCAAGGGAGATGCATGTAAAATGGCTTGAAACTTTAACACACTGTATAAAACCTAGCTATTATCATTAATTGTCTTACAAAATAGTAGAAATAGCAATAATGCGAATGAACCAGTGAATCAATTATTTATTAAGCACCTGTTTTTTCCTTGGCTCTAGGGATACAAATAAAAAGGTTGCCTTAAAGGAGCTGACATTAATTATAATAACTATGATGCAATGTTAAAGGATACGGTTCAACAGATAGAGAACCAGCCTAAGAGTCAGGAAAACATGGGTTTAAGTCATTTCTGTTTGTGTCTTGGCTTTATGACTCCAATTAAATAATCTTACATTTTACTTGTCCTAGGTAACTCTCTAAAAATGTAATTTGCAGAGCATCCCCCGATCTATCTATATCTCTATATACACACACACACACACACATACACACACACACGCACATATACATATATGCATACATATGTAAATATTTCCCTCAGTGGAAACTCTATGTCAGTGAAATCTCACATTGAAACAACAACCAAAGAGCTTCTTTATTTACAAAACAATTTGTATTCATGATCTCATTTGATTTTTAGAATAAGCCTATAATATAGACAGGGAAATATTTTTTTTCCATTTGACAAATTTTCCTGTGGGGCTAAAATCATGACTTGAACTTAATAAATACTTGTTGAATTCAATTGAAAGTGACTTATCCAAAGACACTAAATACTTTAAAGATCCAAAGGACGAAAGGGAAGTTTAGAAGGTATCTAATCAGCTACCTTGCTTTAAGAAAGGGCCGTAATTCCTTGAAAGATGATAATCTTCTTTCTAGTTTCTAAAGCCTTTATTCAGTAAGATCAGAGTATGATATCAAATGGTTGGCTGCTATTGTAACAACACTCTAACAAAGGGGCTATTAAACATAGAGAGTATGAATAGCTTTAAGGCATATATGAGTAACAGTGTATAGAAAAAAAAGACCTCTTAGCTTTTATATTGTCTGCTACTAATTATTCACTTTCCTAATCCACAGTATCAAACAGAGTAGCTGGCAGCAAGGAAATCTCCAGACAATAATATTCAACCCTAAACTCCCCTTCACTTGATTAAGTCTACCTCGACCTCCAGGGTACCTAAAGTCTTCATTCTTTCTCCCTTCACTTATTTATCTATCTCTCTGCTATTTCACATTCTACATTTATATTAAGATGCAAGTGAGAAATAGCTTAGAAAGTTATGTTTCCAAACTTGGGGGGAAATTATAACAAGTATCTCTGATAAAGGCCTCCTTTCTAAAATATATAGAAAGCTGAGTCAAATTTACAAGAAAATAAGTCATTCTCCAATTGATAAATGATCAAAGGATATGAATAGGCAGTTTTCAAAGAAATTAAAGCCATCTATATTCATATGAAAAAAAATGCCCTAAATAACTATTGATTAGAGAAATGCAAATTAAAACAGCTCTGAGGCATCACCTCAGAATTATAAGTTTGGCTAATAGGACAAAAAAATAAATGAAATGTACTGGAAGGGATACAAATATCTGGTAAATGATATAAAAGAAATATACTGGAAGGGATATGGGAAAACTGGGAAAATAATGAACTGTTAGTGGAGCTGTGAACTGATCTAACTATTCTGGAGAACAATTTGGAACTATGCCCAAAGGAATATAAACTGTGCATACCCTTTGATACAGCAATGCCACTACTAGGTCTATATTGTAAAGACATCAAAAAAGGAGGGGGGAAAGAACCTATGTGTAACACACACACATACACACACACACACACACACACACACACACAAATATAGCAACTCTTTTTGTGGTGGCTAAGAACTGGAAATTGAAGGAATTCCCATCAATTGGGGAATGGCTAAGCAAGTAGTGGTATATGATGGTGATGGAATATTATTGTGTTATAAGAAATGATGAGTAGGTGGATTTCAGTAAAACCTGTAAAAACTTATGTGAACTGATGCAAAGTTAAGTGAGCAGAAACAGGGGGATGCTGTACACAGTAACAGCAATATTGTATGATAAAGAACTGTGAATGACAGCTATTCTAAGTGATTTTAATATCAGAGTAGACACAGACTATCAAACATGGCAAGGTGACCTTGGGAAATGGACTTACTACTGAAGACTTGTGCATTTTATGACCACATCACCAACACTGTCTTTCATTTACTTAAACACGATGAAACCTTGTGGATGCACCCAAACAGGAAGCATTGGCATTTAATAGATTTATGTCATTGTAAGGAGAAGAGACAGTCAGGATGTGAGAATGAGAAAGGCAATGTGTGGCAAAGAGTGCTTGACCAATCATAGACTTAGTCTCTCCAAGTTAAACATTTGTGTTCAACAAAAGTGATGGCCCCAAGGACAGACAACTACCAGAAGACTTCATGTCAACAGATTAAAGTGCTTCTCCATACACAATTTATTGCTGAGTTGGAGGGAAAGTTGAACCAACACACATTTGGCAACAGTGGAGCAGAAAAAGAGTGGAAAATATTCAGAAATCTGGTGTACAGCACTGTATTTACCCATCTGGGCCAGAGAATGCACAAACACTAAGATCTGTTTGATGAAAATGATGGGGAAATTAAAAAACTGATAAACAAAAAATGTGACCTCCATAGGGTATACCAGCAGGACAGCTCATCTATCTCTAAGAAAGCAGAATTTAACTCTATCAAAAGTAAAGTGCAAATGAAGCAGAAGAGATGCAAGATTCTTGGCTCAGCAAGAAGGCAGGTGAAATTCAGTTGTATGCTGATAGTAACAACCAAAGCACTTCTAAGCTGCCCTGAAGACTATTTATGGGCCAAAAACCTATGGTGCATCTCAACTATTTAACACTGATGGAGCCACACTGATCAGTGATAAGGACATGATCCTGGAGAGATGGGCTGAACACTTCCATAGTGTTCTCAACAGACCATCATGAACCAATTGTGAAACTATTAGCCATATACCTTAGGTTGAAGTCAATCTCTCTCTAGCCAAATTTCCAACTAAGGGAAGGTTTTGAATGTCATTAGGCTCTTCTCATGAGGCCAAGAGCCTGATGCTGATTCCATTCCAGCAGAGATCTACAGGGCAGGGTGTCCACTGTTTATACAAAAGCTGACTGAAAATTTCCAGGTTATATGGCAAGAGGTGGTTATCCCCCAGGATACCAAGAATGCTTCCATTGCCCATCTCAATAAAGCAAAGGGAAATAGGTTGTCCTGTGAAAATCACATAAGAGTCTCTCAATAATTGCTGGCAAGATTCTTTCCAGAGTCCTCCTTAATAGGCTGATCTTTTAGCTGGATGGTGGTCATCTGCCTGAGAGCCAGCATATCTCCAGAAAGGGTTCAGTAATGGTACATACCATGTTTGCTGACTGAGAACTCCAGAAGAAATACCAGGAGCAGAACAAAGGTCTGTACACAAAGTTCATTGATCTGACCAAGGCCTTTGATACTGTCAGTCATGAGGGCTTGTGGAAGATCACGGCAAAATTGAATACCAGTTCCATGATGGCATGCTTAAATAGGTTATGGATAATGGACAATGCTCTTAGGCTTTCCCATTCGCCAATAAAGTGAAGTAGGGCTGTGTGCTTCCTTCCATGTTTTTTAGAATGATGTTTTCAAGGATGCTGTTAGATGCCTTTCACCAAAGACAAAAATGGAATCTAGGTCAGCTTCAGCACTGATGGCAAATTATTTAACTTGAAAAGGCTTCAAGTCAAGACTAAAATGGAGGGAGAATTGGCAGGTGATTTTTTTTTGTCTCCAGATGATTGTGCACTCAATGTAGCCCCAGCAGCTGAGACGTGATAGAGTATGGATTTGATTCTCTGCTGCTTGTGATGATTTTGGCCTGACAATTAATACCAAGAAAACAAAGGTTCAGTGTGAGCCAGCCCCACACCATCGATGCATGCAACCATCACTTGCAACAAATGGAGAAATTTTGAATGCTGTGGATAAGTTCACTTAACATTAAAGTATACTTTCCAGGGGTGTCCACATAGATGATGAGGTCGACAGATGCATTGCCAGAGCTAGCTCAATGTTTTGGAAGCTCAAAAGGAAAGTATGGGAGAAAAGAGGTATTAGACTGCTTACCAAACTGAAGGTCTACAGAACCATTGTGCTGAACTCGTTGTATGCTTGTGAAACTTGGGAAGTCTGCCAGCATGATGCCAAGAAACTGATTTGCTTCCATTTGAATTGTCTTAGGAAGATTCTAAAGGTCACCTGGCAAGATAAAGTACCCGATACCGAGGTCCTTTCTCAAACTGAACTTCTGTGCATTTAAATTCTACTGCAGAAAGTACAACTCCAATGGACTGGCCTCATTGATCATATGACAAACGTGTTTGCTTAAAAGATTTGTTTTACAGAGAACTCACACAAATCTAATGCTCATACAGAGGTCAGAAGAAGTAATACAAGGACACTCTCAAGGTCTCTGAAGAAATTTGGAATATTTTGAGAGATGTGGGAGACACTGGCACAGGACTGTCCACTTTGCCATGCCCACATCAAAAAGATGTTATACTGTTCAGGCAAAGCAGACTCGCAGTAGCTCAAAAGAAACATGAGATGCTCAAATTTAGAGACATCTCCATCCCAAATCTTCCTATGGGCTATTTATGTCCAGTCTAGAGTAGAGTTTTTCAGACTCATATTGGCCCAATTAGCCAGTCAGACGCACGGTACATAGACCCCGACCTGGTGACATCATTTTGGTCCACTTTGAACATGAAGGACAAGAACAATCAACTTTCTATCCCACTTTCCACAGAGGCTCTTCCAAATCTTTTCATCCCTCTTCAAACTTCCCATGGTTACCTTTCTCCTAACTCTCTCAGCCGAGTACCTTGCCTCATTTTACAGAAAAAAAATAAGGTCATTTGTCATGATGTCCCTCTTCTCCCCTTTTCCCCATCTCCTATCACTTAGTTTTTTTCTGTCACTTTCTTCTCTCTCACCATTGTCTCACAAGATGAAATACTTCTTTCCAAGATAATCCCTCTTCCTTCCTAAATGATTCCATTCCATCCCATCTCTTCTAACAAATTGCCCCCTGTCACCCCCATTCTTTCACTTATTTCCAATCTCTCCCTGTCTACTGGCTCATTTCCTTCTGTGTATAAATATTCCCATGTCTGACTCACCCTGAAAAGCCATTCACTTGATCCTTCCATTGTGACTAACTACCATTGTATATCTCTCTTGTCCTTTATAGCTTTACCCATTGAAAAGTCTATCTACAATAGGTGCCAACTATTTCTTTACCCTCACTGTGTTTTTAACCCCTTACAATCTGGCCTCTCTATTTATCACTTCACCAAAACTTCTCTCCAGAGTTACTAACGATCTTAGTTGCCAAGATCTCACATCTCCAACTGGATATCTGGTAGACATCTTAAACTAAGTATGTCTAAAATGGAATACATTACATTTTCCACTAAGCCCTACCTGTTCCTACCTTCCCTAATACTGTAAAAGACACCACCATCTTCCCAGTCTCTTAGGCTTGCAACTTTTGAGTTATCATGGATTTCTTACTGTCTTTAATATCCATATCCAATCTCTTGCCAAAGTCTGTCAATTTCACCTTTGCAACTTCTCTCATATATGTCCCATCCTTTTTTTTGGACACTGCTGACACTCTTGCAGGCCCTCATCACTTCACACCTCTATAATTAAAATTAGCCTATTGATTGGTCTACTTGCCTCAACTCTTTACCAGTCCAATCTATCCTTCATTTAGCCAGTGAAGTGATTTTCCTAAAGGACAGGTCCAATCAGGTCACTGTTTTCCTCAATAAATTCCAGTGGCTTATTGCCTCTAGGATCAAATACAAATGCCTGGGATTCAAAATCCCTCATAACTTAGCCCTCTCTTACCTTTCTAGTTTTATTATACCTTATTCACCAACATATAGTCTTTGATCCACTTACCCTGGCCTCCTGGCTGTCCCACAGATAAGACACTCCATCTCTTGGCTCTAGACATTTTCTCATGCTGTCCCTGTGCTTGAAACATTTTCTGACCTCTGTTCTGACTACTATACTCTGTTTTTTTAAGACCCAACTAAAAGCCCATCTTCTTTTTCTTTTTATTAATCATTCATTTTTAACATTTTTTAGAAAACAAATTGAGTCCCAAATTCTCTCTCTCCTTCTCACCTTTTCCCAATCCAATGAAAAGACAGGCAATAGGATATCAGTTATGCACATGAAAGCAAGAAAAACATATTTCCGTATTAGCCATGTTACAAAAAAAGGAAGAAAAATTCCTTTAGAACTGCCTTGGATCATTGAATTGATCAGAGTACCTAAGGTTTTCTCAGTTACCGTGCTGTACCGTGTACAATGATCTCCCAGTTCTACCAATTTAGTTTTGCATCAGTTAATATAGGTCTTGCCATGTTTTTTTTTAAATTCTGAAATCACTCTCCTCATAATTTCTTATAGTAGATTATTACCTCATTATAATCATATATGACAATTTGCTTAACCATTCCCCAATGGATAAAAAAAAACCCTTTATTTTCAATCCTTTGCCACCACCAAAAGAGTTGCTATAAATATTTTAATACATAAAAGTCCTTTTCCTTTTTTTCTTGGATTTGTTTAGGGTACAGACCTATTAGTGATATTGTTGGGCCAAAGAGTGTATACAGGTTTATTGTCCTTTGGGCTTAGTTCCAAATTGCTCTCCAAAGTAGTTGGACCAGTTCACAACTCTACTAAAAGTTAATTAGTATACCTATGTTTCTTTCATCTCCTCTGGTATTTGTCATTTCTCATAGGTGTGAGATGGTACCTCAGAGTTGTTTAATTTGCATTTCCCTAATTAATAATGATTTAGAACATATTTACCTTTAACTATAGATTGCTTTGTTTTTTTGAAAACTGCCTATTAATATTCTTTGATCATTTATCAATTGGAGAATGGCTCTTTTATTTATAAATTTCATTCAGTCAACTACATATCAGAGAACTTTCCTGTAAAATTTTTGGTATTGATATGGTACCTTTTTAGCAAAATGTACTTTCCATGATTATTTCTTTTAATCAGGTCCATTTTTGGTCTTGCTTGATCTGACATCATGATTGATAATCCTGATTTTTTTGTTTTACTTCAGGTTTTTGAGCCCTTTATTTTAACTATGTGTGTGTGTTTCTATTTCAAATGTTGCAAACAAAACACTAGTTTCTGATTTCCAATACATTCTGTTACCTGTGTTCATTTTGTGGATGAGATTATCCCACTCATATTTACAATGATGACTGCTAACTGTGCATTTTTCTCTATCCTTTTTATTCTGTTTGTTTTCTTTCTTTTTTTATCCTGTCCCTCCTCAAAAATCTGTTTTGCTTCCAACTACTACCTCCCTTAATGTGTCCTCACTTTTATACAACTCCCTGCACTTTCTTTTATCCCCTTTGTATACAATTTTCCTCTTGGTCAATATAAATTTCTACATGCACTTTTCCTCTTTGAACCAATTCTGATGAGTGATTTTCAATCATGGCCCACTCCCTCATTTATCTATCCACTGTAAAAGTTCTTCCTTGTGTGTCACTTTTATGTGAGAAGAATTTCCCCATTTTATCTCCCCCCCGCCAATGTTTCATTCTTTCTCACTTTTTCATTTTTTTAAAGTTCATCTTAACATAATCAACTTACACCCATGCCCTGTCTATGTAGACTCCTTTTAACTTTCTTACTAATGATAAAGTTATTAAGAGATACATGTATCATCTTCCCATATAGGAATGTAAGTAGTTTAACTTTATTGAGTCTCTTATGACTACTTTTTCATTTTTACCTTTTCACGTCTCTCTTGAATCTTGTATTCAAATGTCAAATTTTCTATTCAGCTCTGGTCTTTTCATCAGAAGTTCTTGAAAGTCTTCTATTTCACTAAATGTCAATTTTTCCCCTGAAAGTATTATACTTGATTTTTCTGGGTAGTTTTTCTTGGTTGTAATCTTAGTTCTTTGCCTTCCAGAATATCACGAGCTCTCCACTCCTTTAAAATAGAAGCTGCTAAATCTTGTGTGATCCTCACTGTGGCTCCATGATATTTGAATTCCTTCTGGCTGCTTGTAATGGTTTCTTTTTGACCTGGAACTCTGGAATTTGTCTGTAATATTCCTGGGAGTTTTATTTTGGGATCTCTTTCAGAAGGCAATCTGTTGATTATTTCAATTTCTATTTTACACTCTGGATGTAAGATATTGTGATTGTTTTCCTTTATAATTTGTTGTTGTTTTGTTGTTATCTTTATTTTCTGGCTTCCCAGGTTTCCTTCAAGTCTCATCTATAGTCCCACATTCTTCAAGAAGCCTTTCCCAATATTCCTTAATCTTATAGTCTTCTCTTTGAGAATATCCTCAATTTATTCTTAAAATTGCTTGTTTGTACCTGGTCCTTTGCATATTGTCTTTCCCCACTAGACTATAAGCTCCTTGAGAACAGGGTCTTTTTTTTTCCTTTTCTTTGTATGCCTAGCATATATCACAGTGCCTGGTACATAGCAGGTGTTTAAGACATTTTAGTTGACTAATTCTGTTTCTTTTTTTCATTTTAATGATTTAATAATTTCCCACAATTATATACAAAAATGATTCCTTTATAATTTCTTGAAAGATGATGCCTGGGCTTTTTTTTTGATCATCTCTTTCATGTAGTCCAATATAATGTTTAAGTTATTGTATTAGGAGGGCAGAGTTTATAATCTCAAAGAGGATCATAAACATGTCTGAAAGGTTCGGAACCACCGGATATAAGAAACTCTCAAAGTAGAAGGCAGAAGAATCAAAACATATATTTAGGCTCCACAGTAACCAACCCATGAACCAGCAACCCCATTTTGATATATTGATCAAAAGCTTCCAGGCCCAATAAGTACGCCTTGAAAGAGTAACCAGGAGGCTACAGAGAAGCATGATTGCGTAAAGCAAAATCATGCTTCCCCCTCTATGGTAAAAAGATTACCCACTGGCCTGAAGTCCTTGTTCAGCTTCCTCCCGTAGGTCAGCTCTGCTACTGGCAGCTCCTGCTTCAGCTGTGGCTGTGGCTGTGGCTGTGGCTGTGGCTGTGGCTGTAGCAGCCTCTGGCTCCAACGGGAGCTGCTTTTAACCATCCAGCTTCTGCGGGGGTGTAAGGTACGCCGGGGAAAGCACAGGTTCTTTCAGTCTGCTTAAGCAAGGGAAGCAAGGTGAAGGGGCCGACAAGCTTACTCCAGTCCAACATACAAACAGCATTCAGTTCAGGGGAAAAAGCCAAACTAGTCAAGGGCACTTGTTGACTAAGTGCTAAGGAGCCCATTTTTGGTTGCCAATACAGTTATCTCTCAATATATCTTCTAAGTCAGCTATTTTTTCCATTGAGATACTTAGGTTTTCACTTATTTTTTCCCCATTTGATTTTGCTTTATTGTTTCTTGATATCTCATTAAGTCATTACTTTCCACTTGCCCAGTTCTAATTTTTAAGGAATCAGTTTCTTCAATGAGTTTTCATACCCTTTTCTCCCATTTGGTCAATTCTTCAATATATTCTTGTGTCCCTTTCACCATCGGACAAATTCCGTTTTTTCAAAGATGTTTATTTTCTTCAGGATTTTTTGTGCCTCTTTTATCGTGCCATTAATCCTTTTTCCAAAATTTTCTTGCATTACTCTCATTTCTTTTTTTTTTTCATTTTTTCTTCTCCCACTTTTATCTCTTTCTTTAACTCAGGAATTCATTTATGCTGGAGTCCAATTTGCATTTTTTGAGGCTTTGTTTGTAGCTGTTTTCATGTTGTTGTCTTCCACTAATTTTGTGTCTTGATTTTTCCTGCCACTGTAGTAGTTTTTTTTTTTAATGGTCAAGGTTTTTGTTGTTGTTGCTTCTCATTTTTCAAATGTATTTTTTTAACTTTGAAATTTAGGTTAAAGTTGGGCTCTGATCACCTGGGGCTGCGGAGGCACTGTCCCAAGCTTCAGAATTTTTGTACTGTTATTTCCAGATTTAGTTTTGTGGATGTGCAATTTTCCAGTATTTCCAAGGTGGTGTGATCTAAGTAGAGGTTTGTGATCTTGTCTTTACTTATGAAAGACCCCACCCTCCTGAAACCACAAGTACTACCATTCCTCTTAGGCCCTGAACTGTCACCAGGTTCCCTGACCTCCTGCAGTCACAAGCACTAATACTCTTCTCTACCTTTAACTGCAGCCAGGACCTCTGCTCCCTTGTGAGATCAAAAGCACTCCTATCTTCCCTCTAACGTCTCTGGGCCAAGAGCTTCTGAAATTGTTAATGCTGCAGACATCTTCAAGGCCCTCTGCTGGTGCTGACTCTGCATATACTTCCAGGTGATCCCCACTCTGGTGTCACAGATTTCTTCTGCTAACCTCCTAAGTTGCCTTAGGCTGGAGAAAAAATGTCTCTCTGGCCTTTTGTTGACTCTGCTGCTCCAAAATTTGATTTAAGGTCTTATTTTAAAGTTGTTTGGAAAGAAATATTGATAGAATTCAGCTGGGTTGTTTCCCGTAATCCACCATTTTGGCTCTGTTCTCTGATCCTGTACGTTGGAAGCAAGAGCATGAGAATATGACTGAAAATATCATGGTTATTGTAAACAGCAAACCAGCTCTATTATATATCTGTCCATGAGAAAATTCACATAACCACTCATATGAGTATAGACCAACTTTTGGCACTAAATCTTCTGTGTTTTATCCCAATATAACATCTGGCTAGACCTGAATGTGGTTCAGAGATCTATCACTGTCATGTCACTGCCCAGGACTGGCCTCATAAGTAAATTTCCCTGAATAAAACCTATTTACTATTGTATGGGCATTGACCCCCTCTTTCTTTGGTATCTTGGTACCTCCTCATGATGGTGGGGTAGATGGTTTACCCTCTGACAATTGGCATAGTCAGAACAATACCAAAGACATGGGCTCAGGGATTGTGGCTTCCATAGGGGAAATCCCAGGTTGACCATCCATATCCCTGGGGGAAGTGTTGGCCCATATGTGAGAATCTTGTGGCTGGCCAAATAAATATGGGCACTCCCAGGAAACGCTGATAAGTTTGTTCCATTTGATGGGAGAATTGAGGGTGCCTCATTTCAGCAAAGAAGGAAGGAATTGCACAGCTGCTACTGGCTGGCTACTGCTGGGCTGCCCACTGGGGCAGAAACTCAGATTCTTAAAGGAAGGCGAGGCAAATGGAGGAGGAACTCCAATGAGAATGTAATGTTGGGCTTGCAGAAAAAAAAAGGACCAGAGGAGGAAATTAGAAACCCTTGCCTATTGTTTTGCTCAACTAGGAGGTGGAACAAATTGTCCTTACCACAGATCTAGGTGACAGTAAACATTAAAGAATCAAATATTAAGGCATGGAATCTCTTGCAAGACAGCAATATAGGAGAAGATATGGAGAATGTTATAGAAGAAAGAGAAAAGGGGTCTCTCCTTTCTTCTTCTTCTTGTTCTTCTTCTTGTTCTTGTTCTTCTCTCTCTCTCTCTCTCTCTCTCTCTCTCTCTCTCTCTCTCTCTCTCTCCTTTTTTAACTCTGGCCCGGTCAGGAGGATAGAAAAGAGAAAAACAGAGAAAGGAACAAGACAGGTGCAGTCTCATGGACCCTAAAAGAAAAATAAAAAATACAGGACTATAACTTTAAATCTTTGGCAGTGGGCTAACTCAAAAAATCACTAGTAGTAAATTGCTCTGAATACATTTGTATGGAAATACCAGCATTCAAAAGGGAGCAGGAGGAATGAACCTGAGCACTCCTGGGTAAACAAGCTGCAATAGCTTAGGAAAATCCTATCAGTTTGGTCCATAACTGAGTGATGAGGATTGGAAAGTGTGGGAAAATTATGGGAGGAAAGGGAACCATTGATAATTACCATGTAGGAAAAGGTATAAAGAAAAGACCTTGTGAAAACCTCCTTATTTGTTAACTTACAAGATTTCTAGAGATCATCGCTTTGGGCAAGGTTATGAAATCTTATTAGACCTTTCTAGTGATGAGACTAAATAATGAACTGGTTTACTGAAAAAAAAAATGCTGGGTCAAAGAGTATGAACATTTTTATGGCCCTTTGGGTGTAGTTCCAAATTACTCTCCAAAATGGCTGGATCATCTCACGACTCCATCAGCAATGGAACAATGTTCCAATTTTCCCACATCCTTTCCAGCATTTATCATTTTCCTGTTTTGTTATTTTAGCCAATCTGACAGGAGAGATGTGGTATCTAAGAGTTGTTTTGATTTGCATTTCTCTAATCAGTAGTGATTTAGAGCATTTTTTCATATGCCTATAGATAGCTTTAATTTCTTCCTCTGAAAACTGCCTGTTCATATCCTTTGACCATTTCTCAATTGGGGAATGGCTTGAATTCCTATATATTTGGCTCAGTTCCCTGTATATTTTAGAAATGAGGCCTTTATCAGAGATACTAGAACAAACTCCAGTCTTAAAGCATTATTTTTGCTTTAAGGAGTGGATATACAATACCTTGAGAGATAGATATCTGTTAGACTGGAGGTTTATAACAATTTGTCAAAGTTTTTTCTGGATTTTTGAGTAAGTTTCATGTATTCATATGTGGAATTCCAGAATGTATTGTTTTTTGTTTCTAATGACTGATATTTATATCAGTCTGGATTTAAACTCAAGGAGAAGAAGAAAAGAATAGGAAAAGAGTGTTAAGTAAAATCTATTTTTGTCTGTAGGCCTGGCAAACTTTTATTATTATTATTACTGTAATATCATGAGAGAAATAATTGTATCCAGCCCTAAGTTATGATTAGGGAAACTTGATATTTGAGGTCAAATCTTCTAGGACTGTAATCTGGTATTATTCTAAGTTTTTATTTTTGGTATGATTGTTTGATTCATTATTAATCAGTAATCCACTATTTGAGGGTAATGTCACAAGATCCTCATAGGCAGTATGATTTTGAATTGCTACATATGGATGGATATCTGCATTCAGGAAAGGTTGAGGGGATAACCTTGGCATGGCCAAAGGCAGGAGGGCATACTAAATTATATTGAGATCTGTTTTGCAAAAGATCTTAATAGAAACATATAAGAATCTCTGCAAGTGACTAAGAACCAGAGAAGCAATGCTACTAAAGAGGAACCTCCTTCAGAGCTGCCCTGAAAATGAGACCCAGAATATTTAAAAGAAAAATTTCCAGAGACCAGACAACTGTATTTAACATGTTGGATCCAAGATGAAATTTATTGATTAAATGGACATTGGGAGTGGATTATTAGTGGATGTTGATGATAATTATTGCATTACTTTGGCTTTTTGCTTCACAGTATCTATGTTCACTGATTTTTCTTAATTACCTTCATTATGTGTAAGTTTCCCTTCTAAAATTAGTCCAGTTGTAGATATTCTTACTATATCTTGTGCTATCAATCTTGTTGTTTTCATATTAACCAGTCAGAGCAAATTATGACAGATCTCCCATTGACAAAAGGGGGAAATTGACAAAAACAAATTATTCTGATTCCATTTTGTAATTGATTTGATTCTGTATAACCCCCAGTACGTTGTAAAATTGCACAAGACATGTTTCATTGTCTCTAAATTTAGTTTAGAAATTCAGCCGAACTGTAATAAGTTAAATTTAGAAATCCAGTTCTCCCACTAAACACCAGATTCTTATTCAACATAGACTCTTTTTTTCACCTCCCATTGGGTAGAGTAGAAGAAAAAAAAATTGATAATTGTGGTCATTCTTCTGTCGATCATATTGTTTTCCTGCTTGTGTTTATATTGCTGTTGGGGATTGTATCTCCAATGTAGCTCATTGTTGGGTTCCTTTGCTCCCTCCATGAGAGCAAAACTGCTCAAGGATCCTTGAAAAGACATTATTGGAAAGAATGTATAAGTAGGTCACAAGGGGTAGCATGTATGGTGGGAGCAGGAGTGTGAGAATGCAACCTTGGGTATCATGGTTACTGTAAACAGCAAAACAACTTTATTATACAGCTGTCTATGAGAAAACTTACATAACTATCCATGTGACCATGGATCATCTTTCTAACACTAAGCCTTCTTTGTTCTGTACCAATACAAAATCTGCCTAGGCCTGGGTGAGGGACAGAGATGTACCATTGTCAGTCCATTGCCAAGAACTGACTGGACTCATAAGTAAGTACCCCCAGTAAAAGCTATTTACTATCACACTATCATGGTCTCTTCTGCATCTCAGTTCTTTGTTGTGTTGGTGGGACGGTTCTTCCATATGGTCTGCTTCCTCATAAATTCCACCTTCTTCAGGAAGCCTTCCCCAAACCACTTAATTCTAGTGCTTTCCTTCCACCAATTACTTCCCATTTATCATTTACATATATATGGATAGATAGATAGATAGATAGATAGATAGATAGATAGATATAGTGCTTTCTATGTATTTGCTTGCATGGTTTCTCCCCCACTAACTTGTGAGCTCCTTGAAGACAGGGACTGTATTTTGCCTCTTTTTGTTTCACCAGCACTTAGTTCAGTGCCTGGCACGTAGTAGGTATTTAATATAACATGAAGGAATCTTGGAAATGGGCACCAGAAAGTTTTTTTTAATCAATGAAGGAGATTTAGAGAAGAAAAAAGGAGCAGAGTATGAAAACAAGAAAAAAGAACCAAGAAAAAAGCATATGAGATAAACAGTTTCTGTGTTTTAAATTTCAGACCATTAAATATACATGATTTTCTTTTCTTTTCTTCAAGACTTGCATGATAGATACTCTGTAGATCCTTACATGGCCCTATATTTACTAATTGGCCACCTCTGTCATCATGTTTCATGAAATATGCCTGCTGAAATGAAATTCTTTTTATGTTAAATCTCAGAAGGGTTAGCAAATGTCATTGTTGAAAAAAGGAAAATTCTTACTTGCATTTCAATAACTCAGTTCTATTCAACAAGCATTTATTAAGCTTCCAAGTACAAATCATTATACTAGGTGCTGGAGATACAAAGACAAAATGAAAAACATTCCCTGTCCTAAGGGAGCTTATATTCTCCTTGGGAGGTAGGGTAGCAGTGGCAGACAACATGTACATAGAGAAATAAATTGAAGACAATTTGAGGAAACAGAGGGTACAGAGAAAGCAGTGGGAAAGGAGGGCAGGCAAACATTCCCTAGAGGAAGTGGCACCTGATCTGAACCATGAAAGTAACTTGATTGCATATAACTTTAACAGAGACTCCTTTTTTCAGTAGGGAAGGAAAATAAGTTTGTGAATTATATTCAGTTTATACTTCTCACAAACAATGCAATAGTTTCCTTCAGTCCCCCAAAATGCTATGTCTTGATTATAGGCCATAACATTCACAATAAATGGGATTGCGCCCAGTGTTGCTTAAATTTTTTATCCCATATTATTTTTGCTATGGAAATAACTCAGATAAAGGCAAAGAAGTTCAAGTACATAACTCATCCTCAAACCTTTGTATTCAAGAGTAAACAGGAAGATTATTTATGAATTAACGAATCATTTTTCCTATTGTACATATTGGACAATTTGGAATCTACAGCTTAAGTCAGGCCTGTACAACATATGGTCCATGGGCCACTTGCCATCCACCAAAGGCTTTCAGGAAGCCTACAAAAAATGCAGGGCTGGCCGACGCCGCCGCCTCGGCCCGTCCGGCTGCTGCCCCCGGAAGCCGCGCTCCGCTCCGGCCTCTGCCATGGCCCGCAAGAAGAAGAACAAGAACGACCGCGACGGGAGCCAAGGCCGCCTCGTGCTCACCTTCGACGAGGAGAACCAGCGGGACTACCTGACGGGCTTCCACAAGCGGAAGGTGGAGCGGAGGAAGGTGGCCCTGGAGGAGATCCGCAAGAAGCTGAAGGAGGAGCAGCGGAAGCTCCGGGACTAGAGCCACAAGGAGTATCTGAAGATGCTGAAAGATCGGGAAGCGGCTTTGGAAGAGGCCAATGAGCTGGACCAGCTCGTGACCTTCAAGACCGAGTGTGTGCAGTATGACCACCCCAACCACACAGTGACAGTGACCACCATCAGCGACCTGGATCTCTGAGGGGCCCGGCGCCTGGGGCTGCCCCCAACCTGGAGGAGAAGGGGACCCTGAAGCAGAGGGAGCAGAGGCCTTCGCAGATGGACCCATCACTGCTTTGCCCAAGAAGTCTCGGAGCCCCTTCCTGTCTCAGAGGATCTCCTCTCTCACAGCCTCCCTCCACGCACGAAGCCAGAGGAGGGCCAAGAAGAAACGCCCGCGTCCACACCGCAGCCTCGACTCCACCAAGAAGCCACCCAGTGCCACAAGGACCAGCAAGACTCAACGCCGCAGGATGACTGGCAGGGCTGGGAACAGGAGAGACGGGGGCCCAGGGTAGTTGCAGGGCTTTTCCCCTGTGACCTCTCCTTGTTGCTCCCTCCTCAAGACTGGAATCTTCTGTCTACCCTCCTGCCTTGGCCACCCGGATTTTGTGCCTTCCCAGCTAAGGAGGCCTGGGTTCAAGTGCCCACACCCTGGGGCCGGGCTTTGGGGGCCTTGAATTGGACCCTTGCATAGAAACCTCAGTATGCCTGTGCCCACGACTTCTTTGGTCAATCTGGGTAATGTGACCCCAGTGAAAGCAGTCTGTGGGCTGGGCAGAGCTGCCAACTGTGCCCTAGCCTCTGAGAAGCCCCTCACCCACTTCCAGCTTCTCCTTTGAGTGTAACTGTGGCCCCTAAAGAGTGTTGACTGACAGCCCCTTCCAGACAGGGGTGGGCCAGGCCTTGGGACCAGTAGAGGAGGATCTGCCCACTTGATGCCAAGTGACCTGGGGGCAGGTGCCGCCTCCTTTCCTCCTCTGATTGGATGATCAACTCAGGCCTGTCCAGCCACAGGAGAAGCTGCTGTGGTCCTTGCCCCTCCCTAGCATTTGGTGATTTTTAGAGGGTATGACCAGAGAGCTGTTGGTAGAGTCTAGCCAGTGAACATTTATTAATCACTTCCTGTATGCCCCATAGATGGGGCGCATTCCCTAAGGGACACTGACCTCTAAGGCCACTGGAATAGGGAACCTCCCTCATTCATGCCTCCTGGGGACTGCTCCAAGGCCCTTGGGGGGTGGGGGAGGTTAACCTTGAGGAGGGAACAGTGGGGCAGGACAGCCAACTCCTGAGCGTTTGGACAGTCTTTTAAAGAAGCAGCATTAGATTAGTCCTGTTGGCTGACATAGGAACAGCGGAGAGTCAGCTAAGTGATCAGTGAGCACCTACAGTGTGCCAAGCACAGCCCTTGGCACTAGAGACACAAGTTTATGTGAAAGGAGCTTACGTTTTTTTGTGGCCAAAAAGAATCCCCAGCAGTTGGGACTCCCAGAGTGAAATGGCTTGCTTCGGGAAGTGGTGAGTCCCCCATGGCTGGAGGTGTTCTAGGAAAGGCTGGGTGGCCTCGCTGGGCATGGCCTAGAGGCTGGTCCTAAAGGTGCAGGAGTTCGGATTGGGGGGGCAGCCTCTGAAGGTTCTCCTCCAGGTCTGTGTTTGGTGGTGGTGGCGGCTGAGGGTCTCCTTGGGGCCCCCATGGCTAGGAGGAAGCATGCAGCAAAAAAAAAAAAAAAAAAATGCAGCTTGAACTCAAGGAGAATTTTGAGCATCCACTGTGTGCCCAGCACACTGCTAGGTCTTGGAAGGTACTTTGTGCCATCATGGTGCTCACATCCTAGTCAGGGAGGAAATGGCTTGTGTGCAGATAAGAAAATACAAAATGTGGCCACCAGAATTTGGGGATGGGAAGGAAGCACTAATAATTAGGGAGATCAGGAGAGGCCTCTTGGAGGAGGTGCCACCTGAGCCAAACTTAATGGGAGCTAGGGGTACCAGGAATGGAGGTGAGGAGGGAGAGCATGCCCCAGGCAAAGACATGGAGGTGGGAGATGGGGTATTGGGTACTGAGAACAGCAGGAAAGGCAGCTTCACGGGAATGGCAAGAGAAGGGGGAATAGGGAGTGGCCTGAAGTTGGGCTGGACGAGGCCTTCACCTGGGCTCTGTAAACTTGGGAAGAGAGATTTCCAAAAGCTTGGCAGTTGTAGTTGCTTTGTGCATGTTGCATTGTGAAGTTATATTTTTCAATATATTTATATTTTATTAACTAAAAAAAAAATGCAGGGCTGCCATTGAGCACGCTCCTGTTTGTCATGTGACCAGCAGCAACCAACCATTGTCAATCTATCTCTAGTTCAACCTATCTGCTGCCCAAAGAAGTCTGGCCTATTTTAATGTTGGCCCCTATCTGTCAAGTTGTGCAGGTCTTGGTTAAATCCTCCTCAAAGGTAAAGCATACAGCATATTTCCCCTCTTGGTCCAACCAAAACTTAGCAGTTCTATATTCTATTTCATCTAGATCTGCTAGATAACCAATAATCTAACTTGATAGTTAGTAATGGTAGATGACGCCTTAATTCTATCCTTCCATGCAAGCATATTAGTATTTTAACATATTTTTGTGCCTTAACCCCAAGGAGTGACAACTGGAAGAAGGAATCGGGAGAGATTTGGAAAACTAGGATGGATTAAAATGCCACTATGTAGATGACTACTCCTTTTATATGTGAGACTTGTATTTATAAATTATACTTCTTGTCTTATTAATAATACTCTTTGTAACCAGTAAAGGAATTATGAATCAAAGAACAAAAATGCCTCTGCTGGCTGTTTCATTTCTCCATGTTCAATACAAATAAATGACCCAACAAATAAAAGATTTATCATTCCCATTTCTGTACCAATGATGCATAATCAAACACTGAAATGGCAACTAAAACATTGCTTAATTAGAATAAATAATACTCCGAGGGCATTGATTAACCACACTTTTTTCCAGAGTACAAATATTTGTCATTTTTATTCCAGGAAAACAAAAACAAAAAACAAAAAAATGAAAAAAGGAAGAATGGTGGAGAACAGCAGAGAAGAGTAAAAGGTTAGAGAGTAGAAGAGAGGAATAGGAGGAAGATGAGAAAGTATCACCTTCTTGATGTCATGGTCCTCTTTGAGAAGGAAGGACAAAAACAACCTTTGTCAATAGAAAAGGAGCTGTCTACTGGGGACTGAACTGGAAATAGCCAGTTGTGCCACTCGGTTACTCTCTCCCTCTACCCTGTCCCCTCTGTTTATCTCTGTCTCTCTGTCTCTGTCTCTCTGTCTTGTCTCTCTCTGTCTCTGTCTCTCTCTGTCTTTCTCTGTCTCTGTCTCTCTCTCTCTCTCTGGGTTGGCAGTCAAAATGGGCTCTCAGCACTTAGTTCAACCAAGTGCCCTGGAAAAGTTTGGCCTTTATTTCCTTGATAAAATTAGGAGTCCTTGATGACCTCCGTGCCTCAAGGGAAAGCCTAGTTTACATGGGTTTGAGTGACATGTTTGTGACATCAGAGGCTTTAAGACCACATGGGTTTAAGTCGCCTCTTTGTGACCATTTTAGGTCACGTGGATGAGTTGCATGTGTGACTCACCCTTGACCCTGAAAAAGATATAAAACTAGGGGTTGGCTTTCTCTTTTTGGAGCTGTGACCCACAGCCATGGTGACTGTGGGCCAGCCCCTGTTATGAGCTCCCGGGCTGAACTTAGATGGTGGTAACTATGAATTGTATTTGGTCCGTCTGTCAATGTTTGTAATTCGTTTGTATTTGCTCTGAAGGTCAGGGTGCTGGCTTTTCCCCCTGAACTAAGTGAATGTTATTTGTATGCTGGATTAAAGTGAGATTGCCAACCCCTTAATGTTGTTTTCCTTAGTAAAGCAGATCAAAAGAACCTGGGCTTTTGCATCATTCTGTGAGCTGGTTGTTGTTGATTTTACACCCCCTACAGCAGCTGCTAGATGGATTGCTGAAACTCTCTCTCTCTCTCTCTCTCTCTCTCTCTCTCTCCCTCTCCCTCTCCCTCTCCCTCTCCCTCTCCCTCTCCCTCTCCCTCTCCCTCTCCCTCTCCCTCTCCCTCTCCCTCTCCCTCTCTCTCTCTCTCTCTCTCTCTCTCTCTCTCTCTCTCTCTCTCTCTTTCTTTTTCTATCCACATTAGGGTATTATGCCCTTACCTGAAGGGAATGTAAATTTTGATCTCTGGAACTTATTTTTTTTTCTCTTAAAGACCAGCCTTAACCCCAAATCACTCTGGCTCTCATTGATTGGCCAATAATAGGTCCAAGGCCGAGTTCTACTTGGTCATTGTTTGGGTCTTGATTGGCTGAGAATGAAGGTAGACAACAATTGTTTTGGTTTTGACCAGAAACCCTGAGGGTCTCTCCCTCCCAGATCATTTTTAAGAGGTCATTCTCATTCTCTTTCCTTAGTAAGCCTTAATCATGGGATGGGCATTGGCTCAGTCAAACTGAGAGCTTTTAAAGACCTTATTTCAAAAGGCCAAGGTCCTTCACTGCCTCCCGAGCCATCTCTAATTATCCTGGTCTATATATGGCCACTGAACCCTGATGGCTCTTGAGGAGAAAGTGAAGTTAGTGACTTTGCACAGCCCTCCCTTGCTTAAATCCAATTCACTTGCATGTCATGGCAGCACATCCCTGATGTCATGGTCCTTTTCCAGAATAAAGGACAACAGCAGCAATGAGAGAGTATAGGAGGAGAAAAATGAAAGAGAGGCAGAGGAACAGGCAGAAATAGACAGAGGGAGAGAGAGAGACAGAAAGAAAGAGAGAGGGGGGGAGGGAGAGACAGAGAGACAGAGACAGAGACAGAGAATAAGAGTAGGATAAACGTTGGCACTCAGAGAGGATGAGAGAATGAGAAGGAGGATTCGAAAGATGAGAGAGATAAGAAAACAAAATGAGAAACAAACAGCATTATAAATAACTGAGAAAGCAAAAGAGAGAAAATGAGAATTAAAAAAAGAAATTAATAAGATGGAGGAGTATGTTTTCCACTGAGACAGAGAAAAGGGGAATATTATCCACCACTTGTTAAAAATTATTTTCATAAAGTGAAACATTGGTGCCTTTTAATAGTGTTTTAATCAAATTAAAGCTTCAAGTCAGTTCAAGATATTGAAATCATTGGTCTGGATTTGCTATTTCATTTATTTAGGGACTCTGTTAAAGAATCTTCTCCTAACAATTTAGATCTACACTTGTTCCATAGCTTACAGTCCTAGAGAGTTGTTTAAAAATTGATGCAGTATAAATAATAGTTATTGAAGAAACTGATCTTATGGTGCTGATATGTCTTTTAAATGAAAATATTTTTATAGAAACTTCACTTTTTTGATTGAAAAGTTCCCTTCTTAAAGCTATATAGGTGACAGGAATGATATAAGAGAACCATCATCCCACTTGTGTTCACTCAATTAATTTCACCTTATTGAGTACCCACATGTTCTATTAAAATGTAATTGAGTACCCACTATAAGCAACATTCTGTGCTAATACCAGATCCTTGGACAAAATCTTTTCAAATTATATAATTGACTGGCAATTCAATTCCATAGAGTGATTTCATGTGAGGAGATAAAAACATTCAATTTGACTGAGAAAATTATTTCTAAGACATAAGCAGGTAGTTCCATCTAGCTGGTTACTAGTGTACTAACTAATAGTGATTGACCCATTTTATTTAATAAGTAGCCTGAATAGCCATTCAGTTGTATTTTTACTCATCTAAATTTACCCCTGTATTCGTCTTCCTTGCCCTCCTTGAAATTTATTTTATATAACAAACAATTTTTAAAGGAAAAGAAAAAGAAAAAAAAGAGCTATCTATTGACACTCAAACAGGTACATGCTCTCATTGATATGAGTATTCCCTATATTGATGTAGACCACTACACACAGTTCTTTGTTCATGTCCTCTTTTAAGTTTATTTAGGGGTGGTGGTGGTAGAACCAAGATGGCAGAATACAGGTAGCAAGTCAGCTGAATTCTCCCAACATTTCCTTTCAGATAAATTTAAAATAGTTCTTCAAATATGATTGTGAATTGGCAATCCCCCGGCCAATGAAAGTTGAGAGTGAGACATTTTTCTAGCCTAAAACAACTTAAGTGGTCAGGAAGAGAAGTTATGACACCAGGCTGGGGACAGCTTGGAGAGCATTGAAAACAATAGCAAGGGGCCTCAAAGGTGACTACAATAGCAGTGAATTTTTCAGCAGTGGCAGCAGCAGTAGCGGTAGCTTTAGGAGTGCTGAGACTATAGTCAGGAAGGCGGACAACTGATCAGAAAAAAAAAAAAAGATTACAAGTGGTCCTTTGCTGAGATGGGGTGCAACTGGTGCTGATTTACAACTCTATTGCCCATGAACAGTTCTAGGTCTCAGACCCAGCTCGTATTTGTGGCTACAGAAGAATAGGGGACCTGGTCACAGCAGCAGGGACAAAAGCGGCACTAATACTTGCAGCTGCAGGGGATTAGGGACCCTTCCTGAGTAAAGACAAGAGTCCAAACCAAAGAACAATGATGACACATCTCACCAGATCACACCACCTTGGAAACGCTAAAAACTTGTGGACTCCCAGAACTACCCCTGAAAACAGCAGCACAAAAAACCTAAAGTTTGGACTACTGCTCCCCATCTACAGGGGAACAGCTGACCTTTAATATGAAGTTCAAAGTCAAGAAATAGGCTGAAAATAACAATAATGATAATAATGGTGATGATGACGATGACGATGATGATGATGATGATGATGATGATGATGATGATGATAATGATAATAACTTAACCATAAAAAGCTGCCATGGTGTCAGGGAAAACCAAGACAAATTCAGAAGACAATGTGGAAATAGCTACAAAAAAAGCCTCAAAGAAAATGCTACTTGAACATAAGCACAAAAAAGAATTCCTGGAAGATTTTTTTAAAGAGCTGTGTAGCATAGGAAAAATTGGGAAAAAATAAGAGTGATGCAAGAAAATTATGAAAATAGATTAACAGTATGGTAAAACAACAACAAAAAAGAATTTGCCTAAAGTTAAAAGGAGCACAAAAATGCCCTGAAGAAAAGAGCTGCTTAAAATCAAAATTGGCCAAATGAAAAAAAAAAGGTGGACAAAAGGCCACTGAAGAAAATAAATACTTAAAAATTAGAATTGGTGAAGCTAATGATTCCATGAGACATCAAGAAACAATAAAACAAAGTAAAAAGAATGAAAAAATAGAAGAAAATATGGAATATCCCATTGGAAAAACAACTCACCTGGAAATAGATTGAAGAGAGATAATTTAAGAATTGCTACACCACATGAAAGCCATGATGAAAAAGGAACTTAGACATCATCTTTCAAGATATCATCAAGGAAAATTGCCTGAATTTATTAGCTCTAGGTGGTAAAATAGAAATTAGAAAAATCCACTATGAAAACTCCCAGGAATATTGTAGCCAAAGTCCAGAGCTCTCAGGTCAAGGATAAACTACTGCAAGAAGCCACAAAAAATAGTTCAGATATCACGGAGCCACAGTCAGTATTACAAAATATTTAGCAGCTTCTACATTAAAGGAGTAGGGAGTTTGGAATATTATATTCTGGAAAGCAAAGGAACTGAGATAACAATCAGGAATAACCTACCCAGCAAAACTGAGTATAATCCTTCAGGGAAAAATGGATATTTATTGAAATAGAAGAATTTCAAGCACTCCAGATGAAAAGACTAGAGTTGAATCAAAAAACTGATATTCAAATATCAGATTCAAGAGAAGCACAAACAGGTAAACATGAAAGAGTAATCATAAGAGACCCGACAAAATTGAACTGTTCACATTCCTTTGTAGGAAAATGATACATGTAATTCCTAAGATGTTTATTATTTTGGGGGCAGTTAGAAGGAGTCTGAGTTGAATAATGATCTCAAAAAAATGAAGGGGTGAGAAAGAGGGATGTTCTGGGGAAAGGGGGAAGGGAGAGATAGAATAGGGAAAATGTCCTCACATAAAAGAAGATTGCAAGGCAAATTGTTTTTTTAACAGTGGAAGGGAATATGGAGTCAGTGTTTGAACCTCAGTCTCATCATGATTGACTCAATTAAGTATGAATATATTTGTATATTTGTATATGTGTATATATACATACATACATACATATATATATATATATATATGTATATATATATATATATTCAAACTTGGCTGGGCATAGAAATTTATCTTACCCAAGAGGCAAATGGGAAGAGAATGGGTTAAGTGATATGAGGAAAAGGGATGCTGAAAGGGAGGGCAGATTAAGAGAGGAAGTTGTCATAAGCAAAACAGACTTTTGGGTAGGGACAGAATAAAAAAAAAGAGAGGCAAATAAACAGGAAAATAGCATGGAGAGAAATGCACAGTGAGTTAGCATTCATCATTGCAAAAGCGAGTGGGATAAGCTTACCCATAAAATGGAAGTGCATGGCAGAATGGCTTAGAAACCAGAAGCCAACAACACATTGTTTACAAGAAATACATTTGAAAAAGAAAGACACCTCAGAGTTAAAGGACTGAAGTATAATATATTATTAGGTGAGACAAAGGAAAAGCAAAAATAGACCTAATTAAAAGAGATAATCAGAGAAACTACATTTTGCTACATGATATCATAGATAATGAATTAATATCAAAATTGTACAGAAAGTTTCTCTGATAAAGACCTCATTACTTAAATACATAGGAAATAAATCAAATTTATAAACGAACCATTCCCTAATTGATAAATGGTCAAAGGATACAAACAGGCAGTGTTCAGAAGAAGACATCAAAGCTGTCTATAGTCATATGAAAATATGCTCTAAATCTCTACTGATTATAGAAAGTCAAATTAAAACTGCTCCTAGGTACCATCTTACACCTATCAGAAATGACATTTGCTGCATTGGTAAGGGAAAGTTGTTATATTAATGATCTGTTGGTGGGGTAGTGAACTGTTCCAAACCCTCTGGAGAACAATTTGGAACTATGCCCCAAGGGCTAAAAAACTGTGCATAGTCTTTGACCCAGCACTACCACTACTTGGGTTATATGCCAAAGACATCAAAGAAAAAGGAAAAGGACCTATGTGTACAAATATTTATAGTAGCTCTATTTTTGTAATGGCAAAGAATTGGAAATTGAGGCTATGTTCTTCAATTGGTAAATGCCTGAATAAGTTGTAGCATGTGATTGTGATGGAGTGCTATTGTGCTATAAAAATGAAGAGGAACATCATTTCTGGAAACAAAACAAACAAACATGGAAGGAACTATTTGAACTGATGCAAAGTGAAATGAGCAGAGCCCGAAGATCATTGTACACAGTAACAGCAATGTTTCAGTGATAATCAGCTTTGAAAGACTTGTGCACACTGATGAATACCATTATCCAGGAAAATCCCGAAGGACTCTTGATGAAAAAAATGTTATCTGCCTCCAGAAAGAGAACTGATGAACTCTGAGCATAAATCAAAGGCTAATTTTCCCACTTTTTGTGTGTGATATGGCTAATATGGAAACATGCAGTGCAATATTTCATAAAAATAGTTTATATCATTTTGCTTGCCTTTTTATTGGGGGGTGGAAGGTTGGGATAAAGGGAATTTGGAATTCAATTTTAAAAGAAAGGAATGTGTAAAGTAAATAACACATTTTTAAGAGAGAAAAAATGTTTATTCTGTGGATCCATTCATTATGGAGCCACTTTAGAATTATCTTGAAAATGCTAAATATGATGAATACTTAGAAGCATCAAGAGACTTGAATGAAGTTATACAAAATGAAGTAAGCCTAGCCAAAAAAAGAGTAGAGTCTATAACAATATTAATGATAAAAAACCATATACAAATCAGTTGAAAATGAATCTTTCATAATTACACAGAACAACCCCTCCCACATACACACAAAGAAATGTAAGAGGTCCATAGACGCAGAACATTATATATATATATATACATATACATATATATACATATATATACATATATATATACACACATGTATATATATATGAATTCTAGAGGAAAAAATAAAATTAGGAAGAGGAAAAAACTATATGTGTGTGTGTGCACGTACATGCACATACATATGTGTATAGGTATAGACATAGTCATTGTTGCTTTTTTTCTCTTCTTATTTTTGTTGTTTTTTCCTCTCAAAATTATTTGTTAAATGGAATGAGTTTCTAAGACAGGAAGAGGGAAGAGAGGGTAAATTTAGATAATGCAAGAAGAAATATCATTAAAAATTACTTTTAAAAGATAAGCCTTTGTTTCAGGAAGGATCTTGGGATTCTTAAAATAACTTTGCAATTTTCCAAAGGTAGTCCATTCTATCCCACTGTTCAAGACTTTTCCCAATTCATGATCAATTTTCAGAACCTGTCCAAGTCTGTCTCTCTGTCTCTCCATCTCTCTCTCTCTCTCTCTCTCTCTCTCTCTCTCTCTCTCTGTCTGTCTCTCTCTCTCTCTCTCTGTCTCTCTCTCTCTCTCTCTCTCTCCCTCTCCATATGTGTGTGTATGTGTATGTATATATGTATGTGTATGTACGCATGTATGTATATCCCAAATGGCTCTGGAGGAGAAAGTGAGGCTGGTGACCTTGCACAACCCTCCTTCACTCAAATCAAAGTCAGCTGCAAGTCATGTCATCATTTCCCTGATGCCATGGTCCTCTTTGAAAATGAAGGACAAATACAAAAAAACAACAATGCTATATACTGTATGTGCACACACACACACTCACACACATACATATTATATATATATATATATATATATATATAAAATCTTTTTTCTGTGTCTCTGTTTCTCTCTTTTGCCTCTATATGTATGAAAAGATATAGATATTTCTATCAACATATAGACACCAATATATAGACATCTTTATCTTAAATATATGTATGCATTTGTCTCTGTCTCTGTCTCTGTCTCTGTCTCTCTCTCTCTCTCTCTCTCACACACACACACACACACATATTGCCACTGCTGTTGGAATCAGGCCTCAGACACTTATTAGCTGTGCAAATTTGGACAAATTATTCAACCTCTGTTAGTCTCAGTTCCCTTAACTGTTAAATGAATATAATAATGGCACCTACTTCCCAAGGTATTCATGAGAATCAAATGAGATAATATTTGCAACATCTTCATGTATATCAAACCAAACAAACAGAGTATAACATTTTTGGTGGGATGGGGAAGAACTAGTGTGGAAGAATTGTGTTTTTAATGGCATCACCTTATCAAGACTGATATATTGACTGAAACTACTATAGCAACGTTGCTAACCACCATCCTGGGAGCACAGGGGAAGGTGTTTGTCATTTGAACAGATGAGTTAAGTTCATTGGATTTGAATAAATGGCATTCTGCTTCTGGAAAACACAGCAAAAAATAAAGTTGTTCCTTTGGTATTTCAGTGGCTTCATGCTTTCTTTGCCCTTAAATCTAAGTTTTTCTTGAAAAAATTTTAGTCACTTAGAGGAAAATTGTTTATAGTAACCCTTGGCCACAGTTTACGGCAGGGAAAGGAAGGGGGTAGGAAGTTGGCATTGAACAGGTGGGGTTAGGATATTTTGTAATAGATTTGAAGGAAAATAAAATAAGTGGATTGCCAAAGAGGAAAAGGATTTATCAAAAGGAAGAGTAATCCATAAGACGGATGAGAATATACCATTAGAAGATTACAAAGATGAGAGAATGGAAAAAGGTTGGTAGAAGTAATCAAAGGAATATAATTATGTTTTTTTATTACAGAAGAGGGAAAATTCAAAACTTGAAAAAATTGGAGATAGATGGTATAAAATGTTAACCTCATAACTTTTATGTTAATGTATTAAACAATCCAATAAGATGAAAAATAATGAAAGATTAGATAAGAAAACAAAATTCTATGCCAATACTAAAGATCATACTCTTTAAAAAATTAGAAGAGAAACAGATCTTTTACTTCTTATAGAGTTGGATAAAATATGTATTCTTAACTAAACAAGGAATAGTGATAATTACAAAAGATAAAATTGATAACTACTTACTGGAAGCTGAAAAAATTCTGCAAAAAAACAAATTAATGTATGTGGATTGAGAAGGGAAATGGAGAACAAAAATCTTCATATCAAATTTCTCTAAGGGTTTATTACACAAAATATATAAATGATATACATGTATGTACCGCATACATATAGGCATATCTATATACCTATCTATCTCTCTCTCTAGGTAGTAAGATAGCTAGCTAACTATCCATCTTGGTAACTTACTAACTATCTACATTGCTAGCTGCCTAGCTAGATATATGACCAATTCCCCAATAGTTAAATTGTCAAAGGACATAAAACATAAGTTCTCAAAAAAGAACTTCAAAGTATTCCCAACCACAGGAAAAAAAATTCAAATCACTAATAAAAAGAGAAATGTACATAAAGACAACTCTAAGGATTTATTTCACATTCTACAAATTGACAAAAATGACCAAAATGGCAAAAAAAACCCCCAAAACATTGGATGGGGTTGTGAAAAGGTAGGCACACTGATATATTGTTGGTAGAGCTGTAAAGTAGTACAATTATTTTTAAAGCAATTTGTATTTGTGAAAATAAAATGTCTAAAATTTTTATACCCTTTGAACTGGAGACCCCATTATGGGGATTATACTCTAAGGAAGCTATCACTAGCGGAAAAAATGACCCCATATACATAAAAATATTGATAGCAGCATTGTGTGTGTGTGTGTGTGTGTACACACGATATCTAAGAATTAGAAACAAGGTAATGCCTGTGAATTAGGCAATGGCTAAACAAATTGTGATACGTAAATGTAACGGAATATTTCTGTGCTGTAAGGAATGATGTATGTGATGAATACAGATAAACACAGAAAGATCACCAGGCCTTACCATCTGCACTGCCTCTATGTTTTGCAGACACTCTGATGCTGTCATCTACTTATGGATGAATCCTAAGGACTCTTGGGTCTTGGCATCCACTCACCTCTGTATTTTTAGGAATTCTAGGACTTTTCTTTTACCTTGTAACTGAACTTCTCTTTATGTATTGTTTCCCACAGTTAGAGTTTGACCTCCTTAAGAAGAAATACTTTTGATTTTTCTATTTGTATTCCTGGTGTTTAGTTCAGTGCTCAAAACACAGTTTAAAAAGAGATAAACAAAAAACCCTTTCTTTCATTCATTCATTTGCTTATTCTTAAATAGAAATGGCTAGATTTGTTATCAAAGACCTGTGTTTGAATCCTGGTTCAGCCACTTACCACCCATGTGATGGGTTATTTAACCTTTCTGAGATTCTGTTTGTTTTTCCATCTCTAAATGAAGACGTTCAATCCTATTTCTCCCAAGAGATAAGAAAATGTACCCCCTTCCTATCTTTGTAGGGGAGGGGGAATTGTGAATGTGAAGCAATACACATACTATGGGATCCTATCAAAGTGTTAGACATTGTATCGCTTTCCATATTTTCTTGGTTGTAATTATCATTATTACTATTGATGCTGTTATTTTTGTGAAAAAGGTAGTTTGCAGTTTGGGGAATATATTTGGAAATGAAGGTTATTAGAAAAGAAAAAGGTATCAATAATAATTAAATGAATAGATTCAACTTGGTGATCTCTGTGGTAAACCTCCTTTTACCTCTCAATATATGCTTTATGACCTCAGTTCTAATTCTAGCTCTTCCCTGTACTAACTGTGGGATCTTGGATAAGTCAGTTTCCCATTAAAACTCTTAACTTCACGCTTCGGTGTCTTCATCACCCCAAATACAAGGGGTTTGGACTAGACAATCTCTACGGGCTTTTCAATTTTTCTTTTCTATGGAAGCAATGTAGTTAGGAGAGGTAAAGGAGGATTAAGATTCAGGCTACATTTTCACAATTAAGGACATCCCTCCCCATTTATCCAATACTCCCACACATTATCTTCCTTTCTCCATCTCTTGACTGCTTTTTCTCTATCTCTACTATTCAGAGGTGTTGCTAACCCAAACCATATTTATGAAACTAGAGTTCTTGAAACACTTGATAAGGACAAAATTCAATAGGAGGAAGGTAACACTTCTGTAGCCGTTGACTTGTTACCCCCCTCAAATGATGTTAAATGATCCATCAGATTGATTACATTGCAATTTTAATGGATAGACTTTACTTTGGAGCACTTTCTTTTTATTGATTTATAATTTTAGTTCTCAGCTCATCTGAAAATAAACAGTGGGATAAAACAATGATTTTGCTATGAGGGCTGAGTGCCCTCGTCAGATGGAGAATTGAACTCCAAGTGTTAAAAACCAGATGAGGAACAGTGAAAGGAGTCATCTTTTTTTTCCTAAAAAAATTTTCTTGATACCAAAAACACAATCCATATATCAGATGAAAATTTGTCACCATATGCTATGATTTAAAAAAAAAAGTTCAGTTAAAAAAGTTCCCCCTGATTCCCACAACCTACCATCTTCCCATTTGGGGCCTACTGGAAGGCATTTAGGTGATTCAGTGGCTAGAGTGATGGACCTGGAGTCAGGAAGACCTGTAAATCCTGCCTCAGACACTTATTAGCTGTGTCACCCTGGGTGAATCACTTAATTTCTGTCTGCCTCAGGTTTCTTGTCTGTGAAATGAAGATAATAATAGCACCTACCTCCCAGGGATATTGTTGTAAAGATAAAATGAGATATTTTTAAAGCACTACATGAATGTTAGTTATTATTAAAGTATTTATCAGCAGTCATTTTAAGTACCTGATAGGTTATAGGCATGTTATGGGGAAATATAAATTAGAAAAATAACATGAATATAATGAATGCTAAAATTAAGCTGAATTCTGTATAATGCTATATAACTACAATGATTTAACTTGGTCCTGGAGAATAGAGGATTGTACACAACCCTCTCCTTTTGATAGAGAGGTGAGGGACTACAAGTGTGGAATGTTGCACACACTAGACAATGCAGCCACTGTTTATTATTATTAAATTCACATTTTATTATTATACTTACATCATTGTATTATATTATTATAAAATTCACATTTAATTGTTAAAATGTAACCTTAATCTTAATCCTCCTTCATCTCTTCTATCTACATTCCTCTCATAGAAAAGAAAAATTGAAGGGCCCATAGAGATTACCTAGTCCAAAACCCTTTTATTTGGGATGATGAAGACACTAAGGCTTGAAATAAGAGTTGGAATGAGGAAAATAACTTATCCAAGGTCTCACAGGTAGCACAGGGAAGAGGTAGAATTTAAATTCAGGGAAGAAGAAGGAAGAATGAGAAGGAGAAGGAAGAAGGAGGAGGAGGAGGAAGGAGGAGGAGAAGGAGGAGAAGGAAGGAGGAGGAGGAAGGAGAAGGAGAAGGAGGAGGAGGAAGGAGGAAGAATGAGGAGGAGGAGGAAGAATGAGGAGGAGAAGGAGGAGGAGGAGGAAGGAGGAGGAGGATTCATTCAGTAAATGGATGGCTGGAGGAAACATTCAGAAGTGATCAAGACACACACAAAAAACCTCATTTTAAAGGAAAAGAAAAGAGAAAAAAATGTCTTCAGGTAATTTACTGAGAGGACAATGTGATACGTACATAAATAAAAATGATACAAGAAATTATGTGATAACATAAAGGATGGAAATTTTGAAGAGAATGATGAGCTCTCTACTTATAACTTGGTGGGGGAGGAAATCAGGGAAGGCTTCACCTAGGAGATGGTGGCTAAACTTTGTGTTGAAGGAAGAGAAGGATTTAGAAACTATACATTTTCTTAATCTGAAGTAAATGCTACATCTCCAAATGTATTTATTTGTGTTTGGTAATTAATCTATTAAAAGTTAAAGCTAGAAGGGAACTGAGACATCATTTAGTGCCAACTCATCTTACTTAAAAGGAATTAGTCCTGTATAAGTGAATTGATTTATTTGCGAAAGTCATAGCAACTTCTTTATAACTTAGAGCTCTGAAGTGGATACCATAAGTACCACTATACCTGTTTTATAAATTAGAAAACTGAGGCTAGGAGAGGCTAAATGGTTTGTCTAAGGTCACTAAACTAGTCCATGACTAAGCCAGGATTTGAACCCAGGTCTTGTGAGCATAAGTCACATAGTCATTTGGTTAAAATATATGTTGTTACATGTGGCAAAAAAAAAATAGACTTAAAGGAACAGGAGTTCTTTGTTTTAATAGTTTTTTTCCCTATTATAACAATTTTGAGCATTCATTTGTACAAGATTTTGAGTTCCAATTTTTTTTCCATCGCCTCTTTGCCTCCTCTTCTGAAAATGGTAGGTAATTTGATATCAGTTATACATACACTATCATGTAAAACAAATTTCTGTATTAGTCACAGTTGTGAAAGAAAAAAAACAGATCAAAAGGAAGAAAAAACATGAAGAATAAAGTAAGCAAAAAAAAATATGCTTTGATCTGCATTCAGAGTCTATCAGCTCTTTATCTGGATGTAAATAGCATTTTTCTTTTTGAGTCCTTTGTACTTGTCTTGGAACAGTGAGCTGCTGAGAAGAGCTGAATCCTTCATAGTTGATCATTCCGTAATGTTTCTGATACTGTATACAATGTTTTCCTGGTTCTGCTCATTTCACTTTGCATCAGTTCATACAAGTCTTTCCAGGATTTCCTGAAATTTGTCTGTTCAATATTTCTTATTGCAATCCATTACATTCATACACCACAGCTTGTTCAGCCATTTCCCAATTGATAAACATCCCCTCAATTTCCAATACTTTGTCACCACAAAAAGGGCTGCTATAAATAAATTCACATACGCAGGTCCTTTCACCCTTTTTACGATCTTTTCAAAATATAAATAGTATTTTATTTTTTCCAATTACATATGAAGACAATTTTCAACATTCATTTTTCATAAGGTTTTGAGTTCCAAATTTATCTCTCTCTCTCCTTTCTCTCCCCCTCCCCAAGACAGTAAGCAATCTGATATAGTTTATGCATATGCAATCATGTAAAACATTTTTCCACATTAGTCATGCTGTATCATTGTCATCTTCAGCTATTTCTGTCTCCCTTTTTTATCCAGACAAACATTCCTGGGAGCAACAAACAATGAGAGAGAGAGAGAGAGAGAGAGAGAGACAGAGAGAGACAGAGAGACAGAGAGAGAGGCAGAGAGACAGAGACACATTGAGACAGAGACAGAGAGAGACAGACAAAGAGCAGTTCAGCAGCTCATCAATTGTATATGAAAGTTTATGCAATGTTCTATACCCATATTCCCACACTTCTTCAAAGACAGGGAGAAGACTCATTTTTTCATCTTTTCTTCAGGGCCAACTCCCCCTCCCTTTATACACACACACACACACATGCAAATATATATATATATATACATATATGTATGTATGTATATACACACACACACACGATAGCACCTACCTCCCTATATATATCTTTCTCTGTCTCCAAATCACATCTCTGTATTACTTTCAAGCCTGTATAACTCACATTTACATATTGCTTTAAGGTTTATAAAACACTTATCTAATATAACTTGGGTGGAGAGGTGGAAAGTAATACAATATTAGACTTATTTCACAGATGAAGGAACTGAGCCTTCGATAGGTAAGGCGATGTGAGTCTGAGCTAAATTCAATCTTAGATATCATTCAACAGAAAGTTATAGTAGAAAGGTTGGTAATCATGCTTACTTATAGAATTGAGAGCAATGTGTGTCATTAGAGATTAGATAGTTTTCAAAGAAAGAACCAAAGTGACTTGCCCAAAGTCAAGGCCGCAGAGTTGAAATTAGAACCCGTGCTCTCTGATTCTAAATCCAGTGATCCTCTTATCCTATCCCATTACTTCTTCTGAATGTATGGAGAGAGGGTTGGTCTTGGCAAACATGGATGGAGTCGGTAGAAATGAAGAAATTGGTATATGTAAACTTTGGCACTCTAGAGATTGTTGTAATCTATCTGGAACAGTGTTGAACTGAACTGAATTGAATTGAATTAAATAGACCTATTCTAGCCTGTTATATGACCGTGCTATTATACTGTGGCAAAGAATGCAAAGAATAAATCCTCCATCATTGAATTACAATACCTTTCTAGACCTCTAAAGTATGAGATAAATGGGTCTGTTCTCTGCCAATGGTGCATTTTCTGTGCCCCAAACAGAAGATGGAGTGACAATGCAAGAAAGTTGTTAAGTCCCTGACCTTACTGCTAACATGGCAGCAATAAAGAAAATGACTACAAAAATACTTTCTGAGAACCCTGATTTGCAGCACGGAGCTAACAAAGATTGACTAAGTATTCCCAACATGCTCCATAAAATAGTCATACATAACCTTGCACTTCTCCCTAATTGTTTACACTAGGAAGGCAGACATTGCTATTTTTAATCTATTGATGCCCTGTTTTTTCCTCCTTCATTGTGATTCATTGTTGAATTCTCCTCGTAGCAAGTATAATTTGAGATTGAAATAGCCCCTTTGGGATTGCTCACATTAGCTCTGAGCTATTTTGAATGAGCCTACCAGCTTTAAGTTAAACAGGGTGATAGTATTATGATCGCCAAGGGCCTATAGAGACAGAGGATTCTGCTGGGCTGACCAGGCAGGATTGCCATGAGGTCATGTTGAGAGAACTTTAAAATAGAAACAACATTTAGGCAGGGACCCTACACTTTTCTGCTCCATGAAGTAACTGAGAGGCATTTACCAAAAACAACAGCACAAGTCTTCCTAGCAAGTATTATTTTATGATCATAGCTTGAAAAATGATAAACAAACATGTCTTCCCACTGTGCTAAAATATCACATTTATAGGATATTTTAAAACCTATACGGCATTTCAACAACTCAGTGAAGTGAGTAGTGTATTACCACAGCTATTGTACAGATGATGGAACTGAGTTTCAGGGACCTTAAATGAATTCCCCAATATTTTACAGCTATTGAGTAGCAGAGTTAGGAATGGAGACCCAGGTTGTCTAACTTAAAAGCAGGTGTGTTTTTCCACTACAATACTCTTTCCTTCAGCATAAGAATGGTAACGACCTGAAGGAGTTTATAATCTAGTTGAAGAAATGATGGATATATACAGGAAAAGATAGTGACGCACTGTGACATATAGTAAGAGATAAATGATAGACGATAAGTGCTGTTGGGGTTTTAGAAGGAGGGAAAGATCACTACATGAAGTTTGAAGAGTATTGGTTCCGAATTTGCAGTTCTCTTACTTATTGATATAAGACTTTGGCCAAGTTACATAACTTCTCCAAGTCTCAGTTTTATGATCTGTAAAATGAGGAAGCTAACCTCAATAATTTCTAAGGACCCTTATAACTTTAAATCTATTATTTTATTATTGGATTCAAGTCTACAAACATTTCCTATGCATCTAATATGTGCAAAGAAGTATCAAGACCCAGTAACCATATCAAGTTGTCTGCAGATGCCCCAGGTTTATCATGTAGCATTATACAGTGGAAAGAGGATCCTGGGATCAGAGGACTTGGGTTTAAATCCCAACTCTGATACTTACTGCCTGTGTGACTTTGGGCAAGTTATTTAACCCTCCTGGGTCACAGTTTCTCCATTTGCTTAAAAAAAAGAGTAGTACTTTATTTGGAATTTTGGAAGTTCTTAACTGAATGAGCCAGAGAGAGAGAGAGAGAAAGGGAGAGAGAGAGAGAGAGAGAGAGAGAGAGAGAGAGAGAGAGACTGAGAGAGACAGAGACTGAGTGACAGAGCCTGGGAGTGACAGAGAGACAGACAGAGACCTTTTTTTGCAATCTGGTGAAATCTATTTTTATTGCATAAAATACATAAAATTACAAAGGAAACCAATTACATTGAAATACAGATATCAATATATGAAAAAAAAACTTGTAAGTATATAGACCCCCAGTTACAAACTCTTAGACTGGATGGAGTTGAAGGTCCTTTCATCTCTAGATCCACGATTCTACAATCTTTTGACTAGGATGATAAGCTAATGCTTCAGAAAGGAGATCAAACTTGACCTCAGCCTTGAATGAAAAGCATGTTGCAGAGGAGAAAGGGCATTCTACATAGATTGAATGACTTGCTTGATCAAAAGCATGGATGAAATTATATTTATCAAATTTAGGGAACAGAAAGCAAATCATCTTGGTTAAAGTCTTCCTCAGAAGGAATAGTTGAAGATAAAGTAGAAGAAATGAGAATTCATATTATAAAAGACCTTGAATGCCTGTTTAGTTTGTTTTGGTGATTGATTAGAGTTGCCAAATGATTGGGAGGCACATTTGCTTGGCAGAAGAGCAGTAGCTTCCATTACACTCTTCTAATGCCTGAATAAGAAACTCAGGAAATTATTAGCGACTATTAGGTAAGGAATACTGAGTCTTTGTCTCTCTTAAATACCACTGATGATTGGACTGTCCTGTGTTTTGCCACTGCCGACACTATTACCAATAATAAAGGGAAAAAATATTACTGGACATGGCTACTAAGGAGCATAGTTACTATAACAGATATAAATATTGATACAGATAGGCAAATAACAAGATAGAGATATATTTATCTATCCATCAATCTATCTGTCTGTCTATCAATTTAACTTTCTATGTACACACTGTCTCCTCCAATAGAGGATAACCATCTTGAGGCAATGACTTCCTTAATGAAAATGAAATTAATGAAATGAAAATTTTGTTTTTGCATTTATCTGCCTGACCCCATCCCCCGCTTCATATATACTTAATATAGTGACTGGAACATACCAAGAACTTAACAAATGCCTGCTGATTGATGGATTGATAATCACTCAACGGGGGGGGGGCAGTTTTTTCCTGTTAAAAATGTTTATTTTTAACATTCATTTTTTTAAATTTTGAGTTCCAAATTCTCTCTTTCCCTCTAGCATCTCCCCCACCCATTAATAAGGCAAGTAATGTGATATCAATGATACATGTGAAGTCATGCAAAAAATATTTCCATATTAGCTATGTTGCAAAAAAAAGTTAACAAAGGAAGCAAGAAAAACAAAGTTAAAAAAATTATTTCATTCTGCACTCAGAGTTCATGAATTTTCTCTCTAGAAGTGGATAGAATTTTTTACTGTGGGTTTTTTGGATTTGTCTTGGATCATTGTAATGATCGAAGTGATGGGAGTCCTAACAGAGTTGCTCCCATCCCCAACATTCTAACTTCATTACAGGTCCACTGTACCTACTTACCACACTCCCCCATAGCCAATATCCTAACTTATGCCTCACTGCTCACTAGAACAACAAGATGTGTCCCTGAACTCTTAGTTCCTACAGAAACAGCAGGCATGTCCATGTGATGGGAACCCAGCCACTACCTCTACCCAGCTACTGGCCCCAGACCACATGTTTGAACAGGTGTGCTCCTGTATTCAATCACAATCACATCATCCACCTAGCCCAAGATAGAACCACAATATAACTGTTTATCTTGACCGGACAGGACCACAATACCTAGCCAATTAGAGGGCAGCATGACCAGAATGCTTGACCACCAAACCATAGAAGAGGCCCACTCCTACAGTAGTGGCTGCAGAGTTCCACTGAGGCTAGGACCCCTCCTCTATTAACTAATCCCTTAACAAATTCCTCCTGCTTTTAAAATATTAATCATATTCCTGTATTCTACATAAATTTCTGTTATGTAATTGTATCTTTACCCTATAAAAATCCATTTTGCTTTCTGTGAAGATGCTGCTTCCTCTTGGAACTTAGCCTGCTTCATGAGAGGTGTAAGTCTCAAAAAATGCCTATAATTGGACTAGAGGTCCTCTGACCCTGGATTCTTTGAGATGGTTCCACCACAATACATCATGAAACCACAACAGTTTTTGGCCCTAGGTGGGCAGAGACTAAACCTCAACAAGAGTATCTAAATCCTTCACAGTTGATTATTATTACAACATAGCTGTTACACCTTGCAATGTTTACCTGGTTTTGCTAATTTTACTTTCTATCAGATCATATAGGTCTTCCCAGGCTTTTCTGAAACCATCCTGCACATCACTTCTTATAGCATAATAGTATTCTATCACAACTGTATACCAAATCTTGTTTAACCATTCCCCTTTTGATGAGCATCCCCTAAATTTCCAACTCTTTGCTACCACAAAAAAGAGCTACTATAAATGCTTTTGTATCTATATGTCCTTTCCCCTTTTCTTTGCTGCTTTTGGAATACAGAACTAGTAGTGGTATTGTTGGGTTAAGTTTTATAGGCCTTTGCATCTAATTCCAAATTTGGACCAGTTCACAACTTTACCAGCCATGCATTAATGTACATATTTTTTCCCACATACTCTCCAGCATTTATCATTTTACTTTTCTGCTCTGTTAGCTAGCCTTATAGGTGTCAGATGGTGCCTCAGAACCATGTTAATTTGCATTTCTGTAATCAATAGTGATTTAGATCTTTTTTGTGACTATAGGTAGCTTTGATTTCTTCTCTGAAAACTGCTTGTTCATATCCTTAGACAAATTAACTGTTGGGGATGGCTGATATTTTTTATAAATCTGCTTGAGTTTCCTCTATACTTCAGAAATGAAATGATGCCTTTATCAGAGAAACTTGCTATAAATTTTCCCCCAGCTTCCTGCTTTCCTTCTAATTTTGGTGGCATTGGTTTTGTTTGTGCCAAAGTTTTTTTAATATCATATGATCAAATTATCCATTTTACTTCTAGTGATCCTCTCTATCTGTGAGCACAAATTTTAATCATAATTATAATGGGAAAAAGCCATCAGGACTAACATAAAATCTAAAAATATATGGTGCTGGTCATTCTTCCCAGATACAAAGACTACTTCAAAGATGTAATCATGTTTTTATGGACCTGCCAAAAGCAATTTCTCCCTTTTGTTTATATATGAGAATACAAACATAGAGGCTTAATAAGGACCTGTAGCATTTTTTTTTTTCATTGTTACACAAGTCAATGGAAGGGTTCTGAAATATTATACACATCCATGGAAGAATTGACTTCTAGTAAGATGGCATGCTTTGTTGGAAAAAAAGTGTTTTCATTGAAAATCACTGAATCATAGCATTTGAGAGTTGAAAGGGACCTCAGAAGCTATCTAATACAACTATGTATATGAATAGACCCTCCACTATAGCATACTTTCTAGGTGCTGATCTAGCCTCCATTTGTAGGCCTACAAGAAAAGGGATAACTAACCCCTAGGTAACCTATTGCACTTTTGGTCAGCTCTCATTGGTAGAAAGATTTTCTTGATAAAAAGACTAAAATAGATTTTTTACAACTTCTACCAATGGTTCCTGAATCTGCCCTCTGAGACCAAACAGAAAAAGTATTCTCTCTAGCATATGATAGGCCATCAAACGTTTGAAGATAGTTGTTAAATTCCCCTCCTTGTATCTTTTGTTCTCTGGAGCAAATTCTCAGCTCCTTCAATTGATCATCATATGATATGAACTCCAGGCTCTTCATTATCTTTACTGTTGTCCTCTGGGTACTCTGCAGCTTACCAACCTCCTTCTGAAACTATGGTGCCCAGGATTTTATACAAAACTCCAGATGAGGTTTGATGAGAGCAGAATATAATGAAAAGATCCCTTCTATATTCCTGGAAGCTCATGCTAATTTTAACCTCCTTTAAGACCGCATTAGCTTTCGTGGCTGCCATGTCACATTTCTAACTCTTACTGAGCTTTGAGTGTTGTAAACAGATGTTCTTTATCAATGCTTTATTCATTCTTGTATATTTGATATTGATTTTTTTGTATAGAAGTGTAACACTACAGTTATCCCTAATGAATTTCATCTTGTTAGACACAATCCAATGACTGAACCTGTCAACATTCTTTTCAATCTTTACTCTACTGTCCAATGTATTAACTACCCCTTCCAGCTTTGGGACATTTTCAGATTTGATAAGTACGTCACCTATGAGTTTATTCAATTTATCATTAAAATGTTAGATAACACAGCACCAAAAAGAAATCTGGGAACAGTCGACTGGAGACCTCTTGTCAGGTAGACAATAAATTTTTTAAAGATCTGGGTTTCTAATTGGATGATCCAATGAATTCAGAATCTTCTAATTGTATTATAATCTAATTTATGTCTCTCTATTTCTTACACAAGAAAACCATCTGATTTCCTATAAAAAGCTTTACTAAATTTTAATGGAAATTTATTTATCCCATCCTTCTCACTATTATTTTATCACTTCTGTCAAAAAATAACTAAGGTTAGGGATGACTTGTTCTTAATGAAGCCATATTGACTCTTTATAGTCATTCCTTCCCTTTTTACATGTTAACTTACCATTTTTTTAATCATCCATTCTAAAATTTTCTTAGGAAAAGAAGTCAAGTTCAGGCTTTACAGGCTATTTTCTCTTTTTGTTTGTTCGTTTGTTTTCATTTCATAGATATTTTCCCTCACCCAATCAACTTTCCCATTTTCCACCATCAAGTATTATTGATGGTAGCTCAGAGATCTCATGTGCTAGTACTTTCAGTACTTTCAGGTGTAGTTAATTTCCAGCAGGTGATTTGAATTGGTTAAGAATGAGTAGGTGTTTTCTTGCTATCTATTTATTTTGGGCATAAATTTTTTTTCTTAGTCATTTTTGAATCTGCTATTTGCAGTGCAAAGGACATTCTCTTTACAGAGAAAAAAGAAAATAAGAAAAGATTAGCTCAGCTTAGGAAATCTAAGTCCTTATTTTGACTCTTCCGCTAATTAGCTAAATGATTTCACTAAATTACTTCTTCTCTAGGGCCCTGTTTCTCCATAAAAAATGAAAAGCTTAGACTAGTTCTGGCATTCTATGACTCTATAACTGTAAATTCTAGATGTAGGAAACCTGCAGATTGTAGACGATTGTCCTTTATCACTAAAGGATATAACATTTGAGCCTAACACTCTTCTTTCGTAAGAGGATTTTGAGAGTAAATCTCTATGCCTCTGGATTTAGTAATTTAGTCAAAGCTATAAATGTCAGGTTTGAAATTTAGTCTATTAATCAAAATTGAAATAATTTATTACTAGCTAAGTGGTCACTTCAACTTAGTATCAACCTGAGGGCAGATGCCTCATCATCTTAGCCAGTTCCATTTATCACTAATGGACACATGGAAGAAAAGGATAAGCCACTTTTGGCAGGCAGCTGAGACTGGCAGGCAGTCAGGATCAGTCTCTAAGGGACAGCAGTCTTGTGGATTATTTCAGAGAAGCACTTACAAAATCCATAGCTTTTCTTCATCTCTCTATGCCATGGCATTGCCACTGAGATAGATGAAGTCTGCACACAGAGAACACGTCTTCATAACCTTCTTACTTTCTACCTCTTCCGTTCCCTCAACACTTCTAAATCTGCTACCCTTCTAGTTGTGACCCCTCTCCCATCCCATGGTCAACTATATCAAGGATGCTTTTGCCCACCTGACAACTGCTGGACCTTTTGACTTTCCACCTTTCTTTTTTGCATTGATAATTTCTAAGTCTTACTTTCTTCATTCACAACCTAGGCTACTGATAATGGCTCCAGTTCTTATAACTATTTTCCAATTATTATATTCCTTGTTTGCTAAGTCTATATTATATTTCTCATGGGAACTCTTTCAAATCTTTTCCGCTTTCCTGAATTCTTAGCCGATGAACTTGCCACCTATTTTACTGAAAAGCCTGAGGACATCCAAATTGGATTCTCTTATTTCCCCTTTGCCCGCCCTAAACTTTCTGCTCATCTTAATTAATCCTGTCTTCCTTCTTTCCTATCTATGTAAAAAGATTTGATTATCCCTGGTTCTTTTCAAGGTCAACACTACCACCTACGTTGAATCCCATCCCTTTGTCTCTTCCAGGACATTATTACATTGATTATCCCCTCTGTCTTTTTAACCTTAAATCTCTTCCTTTCCTTTACAAACATATTTAGGACTCATACTCAGAAGAAGAAGTTTTCCTGGACTATGGAAACACCTTTTGTTACTAACATTTTTTTCAATGAAAAATCCTCGAAATAGCTGTGTACACTCATTGTCTTTACTTCCTACTTGTACACTTGCTCCTCAATCCCTTTTAATCTTGCTATGACATCCACTGTTCCCTCACAGATCACAGATTTTTTAATTTCCAACTGCAATAGATGATATGTATCCTTGTTGATCTCTCTAATACATTTGATATTGTTGACTATTATCATCTTTAAAGAAATTTTCTAGGTGACACAGATGTTAGATTGCTGGGCCTGAAGTCAGGAAGACCTGAGTTCAAATTCAGACTTAGATACTTACCTGCTTTATGACCCCAGGTTAAGTCACTTAACCTTTGTTTGCCTCAGATTCCTCAGTGCTAAAGTGGAATATTAATATTGCTTACCTAGCAAGTTTGATGTATCAAATGTTTGTATGCAGCTGGCACAAAGCAGGTGTTTAATAAATCCTCCATTTTATTTCACTTAATGCTAGATGCTTATAACTCTTCTCTTACTTCTATAATGTTCCTTCTCTGTCTCT